>NC_141607.1:16138772-16496272 GCF_047967505.1 Dipteris shenzhenensis
GTCCATGGGTAAGAGAAACTCATCTAGAATCTATATACTAATGTCAAAGTCATAGAGAAGAATCAATGGTTTAGCTTTGATCCATGGTAAAACATGAAAATATACATGAAAATAGTGCCCTTGCATCATATCACATGCATCAAATTGCTAAGCATATCTCAGGCCTTCCTTTTCATCGTAATAATGTTCATCTATTTCTTAGGAATTTTGAATTCCATAACATTTTTATGTATTTACATTACAAGTACTGCAAGTAACTAGTAATCACTACTCGACACAAAGACGTTCATTAAACAAGTATCTTTACTATTTCTTCTCGCATTCTTTATTAAAATAAAAAAACAACAAGAATATTCTTTACAAAAAAGATACAAAATACACGATACATGATTATATGCAACAACAAATTCCACATTATGCAATGTACAAAATACATTATGCAATCTACAAGATCCCAAGGAACGGCACATTCCTTGGTCTTATAATTTTTGGAGAGAAACTGTGCCAACTCTCCCCCCACATGAACGTATAGTTACACGAACACGTGGTTATATGTATTATGAAAATTTTGCCCAGATGATCATGCATTTACATGATCATATGGTTATATACAATACCATGTTTCTATCTACTTCATAAAACAAAGATGATCATGCTTTCACATGATCATATGATTATATACACTGTGAACTTTATATCCACATCAATGTATGGTTGTATACAAGATTTGACTAATGCTACGCCATTATATATATCAATAAAGCGAACATTTTTCATGCATTTTCAAGTGTGTTCTGTTTCTTATATACTTTCATGACATATCTTTACATTTGAAATGTATAGACGTGACTTATCACATCAATTGAAACAACTTGTCATCTGCTCAACTATCACGTGGATTGCGAGCAATTGATACGAGCAATCATCTATGAGCACATCTAAATACCGGGTACTTTTTTTATATATTTGGTCTCATTCATTAAAATGAAATGAACATTTATAAAAAAAAGAAGGTATGCTTATCACATTAGTATTCAAAATAAGAAAAGATGATTACAACCCAGTATTCTAGCATGGCCATTCATGGATACACATTTAGAAGAATGGCAAACTATGTGCTTTAAATTTATAACAAAAATGGAATACTGTGTATAGTGTGGTAGAGTAGAATTTGCTACAAATTCTTTCTCAAAGTTACAACTGATACCATCTATACTAGATTCTGAGGTCGTTCCATACGATCTATCAAATACTTTTCTCCAGCATATATATTGAGAGCAAGAATGATATTCCTCAAGGAAACAAAACAAGAATGATTTTTGAGGCTTGCATAAAGTCTCCTTTTAGAAAACTATACTCAGTTCCATATGATCACTACATATTAAATATGCTTATTGCAGACATTTTTTAAATGCAATTGTTATCAATCATTGATGTATCTTTCAATATTTCAAAAGCAATTACATAATTGGCAACAAGACATTGCAAAGAAGATCAATACTAGACAATCCTTTAATATGTTGGGATCGACAACAACGGATTTGCAAAAATCCAACGAGACTATTGTCAACAACTGAACAAATACTAGCTTTCAACTCAATATCAAATCCTATCCTTAAAAAATACTTGTCAATGTATGAAAGACCCCATCCAAAACTTGGAATTAGTGTCGTTTCCTCGGAAGCTATTGTTGACATTCTAGAGAGACACTCAGCAGATTCTCCTTTCGATCTAATGCGAGTTGCACATGAGGACAATTATCTGTCATTGTTAGAGCATATAGATGTAGTGCCTGCAACCCATCAATTTCAAAAACACGATTCACATAATTTCAAGTACCAGGGTCGATACCTGGATTGCCTTCATGGCATCATAGAAACTTAAAAGATCTAATGGCAATGGTTGAAACATGGGGACTTCCTAACATATTTCTTACACTCACAGCAGATGAGATATCAAATACAAGATGGTGTGAGATTGATGAGTAGAAGCAATTGCAAGACAAATCAATTAAAAATTCACATGGAGAGATTGTTAGTTGAGTGCGCAGTACTATTTTATGTTCGATTACAACAATTCTTGTCCAGATATATTATATCTAACAAAGGACTACTAGGAAGAGTCAAGCATCACATAGTGAGATACGAGATCTAGAATCGTGGATCAATGCATGCTCATATAATGTTGTGGATTGAGGAGGACGATATTGAAATTATATCAAATCAAATTGATGCACATATACCGTACCTGCATGACTCGAATATACTACTTGAGAATTCCTTGGAAAAAAAGCTTCACTATTTACTGAAAAGAAAGCAAATTCATACATGCTGAGCAGCATCATGCAATTCGATGGATTCTGATAACCATAGATGCAAATATGGATTTCCATTTGCTATCCATTCGAAAACAAGACTGATGTTGGATCCTCTTACACATAGATGGCTCTATTATCACCCATCCCTTGAACATCAAAATGTTGTTCCATATCATGCTAGCATACTATTGTTGTGGCAAGCACACATGAACATTCAAAGAATAACAAATACACGCCTATCATACTACCTCTTAAAATGCTATGAAAACAAAGCCAATGGGACATATGAACTTGAACATTGAGGATGCAAAGCTCCTTGGACTTGACAATCTAGATTCTTTGAAATTGAAAATGATAGCTGCATGTATTTTATCAAAGCCAACATCACCAACAGAGGTAGAACTATCATGCTTGCAAATTTCTACTATACAAAGAAGTGAGGCTGTATACTTCATGGACTCATCTCCACCATCATTACGCCAACAATATCTTCGAGAGTACTGTGTGACAACAATGCATCCAGTAGATACATATTGTGGTCGACCAAACAGCATGGAAAACCTCACATTCTATGAATCCTGGAAGAAATATGAGATCCAAAAAGGCAAGCACAAGAACAATTCAAATCAAATCATTAAGGATTCTTTTGGTAACTATCTATATCCCTCCACACGCATTGTACGCTTCACAGATTACCATCCTGTTCATCATTTTGATGGATTTTTCTATGATATTCTACTGAAGCACATACATTTCAGAAATGAAAATGAGCTCATTTCCTAGGCAAATTGCTCAAACTCATACTTCTTGGAATTCCATATATGACAACTTATACAAACAAAAGGTGACATTGAATCAATAGTCGAACAATATTGCAGAGTGCACTTGCTTATTAATGAGAATTGCCCATTACGTGCATTGAATGGAAATTGTATAACATTAACAGATCTTGACGAAGGAAACAACATCAACAACAGATCTCGAATCTCAATCCTTCGAATGATAGATGAGTTCAAGGAATTTGAGAAAGCGACCCTATCTTCTGAGCAACAAGATGTTTATGATAAAATAACTAAATTACTAGGAGGCCTTCATGTGATTTGTGGTACACTAGGATCAGGAAAGACCTTCATGATCAAATACATCACTCACAAGTACATAGAACAAGCAAAATCAGTTGTTCTTACAACAACAACAGGTGCAGTAGCACTGAGACTAAGCCACTGAGCAACTACAGTGCATCATCAGCTTGCTCTTCCAAAGAAGCATGACATGTTTGTGCATCGCTTCCGGTAACAGACGAACACTATCAACACCTAGAATCTACAGACATCATCATTATTGATGAGATCTCGATGATGACTTGCCAAATGCTAAACATGGTTGTCAAACAGTTATGCAAAACTTGTAATCAAACTCTACTACAACCATTCGAAAAAAAAAAAGCTCTTATTCGGGGACATGGCACAACTATCACATGTGTGCAGGTGCAAAATTCAAGACAACCAATACTGTCAAAAATGCCACATCTGTAACTGAGGATTTTGGACAATTGCTAATTACTCATTTCTACAAACTTCTATGCGTCATCTTGAAGATCTTGTATATGTTGATTTCCTAAACATTATTAGAATATGCTAGCCTAGCATGGAAGAGATTCAATATTACTTAGGAAACTTGATCATCAATGAAACTAAGGTAGATGAATTCATTGACAACAATACAACTATACTCTGTACTCATCAAAACGACACACGCCACTACAATGAGCTCCTTCACAAACAATTCAACGAAAGACAAATCAAGAAAATTAAAGTGACTTCAATTGCAGAAAACATAAGCGAGTTACAAGAATGGCTGAAGGATTTTGATTTTCACTCAGTACAAGAAATCACAATCGGAGCACAAATTATGATTACTGAGAACATAGATCTCTCTATTGGAGCTACAAATGGTGCGATTGCAATAGTTATTGCATTAGATAACGACAACCAAACCAATAATTTATTGAAAATCCATGCCAAGATTTTATTATCTAACGAAATGATTACACTTAGATGTTCTAAACACAAACAAAAAGTTGTGAATTCAATATGGTATCACAAGATGATCTTTCCAGTAACTCTTGCATATGCAATCACTAGACACAAGTCTCAAGGATGCACGCTCAATGGAAAAGTTCTTATTGTGATACAAAACTCATTTTCACTTGGTCTAACATATGTAATGCTCTCTCGAGTTACAACTCGTAGACATCTATGAATTCTAAATCAAATTTCACCATCGGATTTCCTTCACATGCCATCTGAATTTTGATTCTGTAAGTCTAATTGTATTATGTAGGGGAAAAAAATGAATTGTAACAATTGCATAAATTGCAATATTTCATTCTCTAACATTTTACAGTTTGTGCAGATTGAATCTTACTTGCCCAATTCTACATCATACAACAAAAAATGGCAACCGCAGATGAGGTATATCTCATATCATTATTAAAAAAGTAGGCTCATTCACACAACTGTTAATATTCCTTGCTAGATATAATTCTTCTTTGTTCGTTCTACCTTAAATTCTTCATTTGCGGATTTTCAATCAATTGAAAAACAAAGCTCGATTGGCTCAACAAGATCACGAGAAATCAGCAAAAAGAAGAAAGGGGCAAAGTTACTTCTTGTATACAGCTCAGATGCGACTCGCAAACATGGCAGGAAAAGAGCCACAAGAATACATTTACGAATGGAGCACACTACAAGAGCTCAGGAATTTCATGGACGACAATCAACATGACGTACAGCAATGGAAAGAAGAACATGGGGACAAAGACATGAGGGCTGATAATAAATATCATGATGTTTGACTTTACAAATTCAAATTTGCTTTCTTGTTCGAAAACTCAATGTAAGAATGATGCAGGACTAACAAAGTACCTTATTCAAAAAATCACAAATAAGGATGATCTCATTACTCCAATGATATTGAGAACAGAAGCACAAGCTATAATAGATCAACATTCAGAAGGGATTTCAACTTACTACCTTGAAGCTCTTCATTTTGGTCACAACGTCAGGTTGGATGAGCTTCTCAAAATAGATCGAAAGACTGGAAGTATGATACTAATAGAGTTCAACAACATGTACCAAAGTGATGGAGCAAAAAAAGGAAAGGAGTTTCCGATTACAATAGAACATGTGACTGCTGTTATTGATCTCAAATTTGCAAAACAAGCATACGGTGAAAATTTCGATTTCTTCTTGACGAAGACAGACGTAACACCACCGCCTGCAAGTAAATCCTTCACTACAAATCTTACAAAACATGCTCTCTTCATTCTCACATAATCATGAAATAACTCATAGCTCTTGAATGTCGTATTACACATATGAAAGCACAACGAAGACAAAGAACAAGGCAAAGAGGGCCCTCATTACATATGCTGTATTTAATGCATTCCTACAACAAAGCGATACATCAGACAAACTAGCGACCTTCACAAATGGCCCGTTGCCGTTGTGGTTTTGCAAGCTCTTCTTCATCTTCTTTGTCAGAAGTCCTAAGAACAACGGACAAAAAATGCAAGGCAAATACACTGGAGCAAAAATTCATAAAAGAATTCAACACAACCGACTCGACAAGTGGCTACAACAATCTCCGTGGAAATCCGTCATCTACAAAAAAATACTACTTCCTCAAAAATAGAGACATAGTCCAGAGTACTTGCATGGAAGTCCATTTTTGATACTTGAATATGACTTTCAATTTTGAAATACTTGCTTGAAAATAGAAACATAGTCTAGAGTACTTGCATGGAAGTCCATTTTTTGATACATGAACAAGACTTCCAATTTTGAACTACTGTTAAGTGATACTTTTGCCAGAGTCTCCATTTATAAAATACCAAAACAAGAACGATGCTTGTTTGTATTCAACATATTTTCACAAATTATGTAGCAGTAACAACTACACTATTATTCATCTCCATTCATAAAATACCAAAACAAGAATGATTCTTGTTTGTATTCAACATATTTTCACAAATTATGTAGCTGTTATAATAACAACTACATAACAGCTGCCTGCCTGGATCTAGTTACTTGGCCAGCACTAGGACGTTTTTTCAAATTCTGAAATCCTGTGCTTCCACATGGCACAATATACACCCTTAGATTTTTTTAATTCTGAAAGCCCAAAAGCTTTGAAAGCTTTTGAAAAGCTGCGTAAAAAGCCAACTGCGTAAAAAGCCAAGGCAAAACCTTTAAATATAGGTGAAACATAAAAAAACATTGTAATTTCAAGTGTGTTGCTGTTTGTTCATCATCACCATCAGGTTTGCTTCTACTTCCTTACTTGCCTTCAACTCATTTATTAGATCATCAATCGTTGTTTGTGCTTGGATTCAAAGTAGCCAATCGTAAACAGATTTTTAGTGCTTCACTGTTGCAACTTCCCTGATCTCCCACTATTTCTTTAACTCTCTGTGAACGATTCTTCTCTGAGTGCACAACCAACAGACTTCAGCTAACAATTTTTGCTGCCTCTAGCCCAAACTTGAAGCCCTTCCATCTCATTCGCAGTGCCCTTTTTGAACTCCTCAAGCTTCAATGCGAATCCACTTATTTTCTAGGTTTCATGTCCAGAATTCGTGTTTTAATTTCATGTCGAGGTGATCATCGCTTGTCACTTCATCAACGTAATCAAGGCAGCTCTGGATTGAAGGGAAGTGCTCCGACACAGTTTCATGTGCAGATCTCGTTGTTCTAGTAGCTCCTAATGCCGTCGCTCTGGTGTAGCCACAACATAGGTGATTCTTTGGAGTGAAGCGTTGATGGTGGATTGATGCGAGACAGAATAGCTACCTGACATGAGAACTTATACATCACGTCGATTGCAATCCTCTCTTTTTTCATGCTCGATTTCTAATTCTGTCTGTGTGTGGATCTCTTTCTCTCGTTTGTTAGCTTGCTTGGCCGCGTTTTTGTCCTCCCATACTACTAGAAGCTTGCATTCTATCATTAAACGGAGACCTTCCTTTTTCGAGCGCACAGAGTGCCTCTCACGGTTCATGGAAGGAAGTAAAGTGTGGTGACTCCAGAAAAGCAGGCAATCCCACAACTTCGCACTTATCCAGTTTGCCATTATTCTTGCGACATCTTACCGTCGTGTATTGGCATCGTGTATTGGCATGATGATACCGTTTGGGCAAGCATTCTGTAGTCCAAGCATTTGGACGAAGGTGGAAGGATCGAAGTTGTGGTGATGGCTACGAAGAGGTAGGTGCTGATATGGAACGTAGGAAATCCATTTCAATTGGCAGACCTTCCTTTTTCATTAAACGGAGACCTTCCTTTTTCGAGCGCACAGAGTGCCTCTCACGGTTCATGGAAGGAAGTAAAGTGTGGTGACTCCAGAAAAGCAGGCAATCCCACAACTTTGCACTTATCCAGTTTGCCATTATTCTTGCGACATCTTATCGTCGTGTATTGGCATGATGATACCGTTGGGCAAGCATTCTGTAGTCCAAGCATTTGGACGAAGGTGGAAGGATCGAAGTTGTGGTGATGGCTACGAAGAGGTAGGTGCTGATATGGAACATAGGAAATCCATTTCAATTGGCAGCGTGGTGAGAAATTCATCAGGCCTTATTCGAATGGGATAAAATGGAATGGAAATCAATCTTTGCCAGGCTCTCAAGGCTTATTGCAGGAAGCTGACCTAAGGGCAACAAAAGACTTTATCGTTAACATCCTTCACCGCCTCATGCTATTTGCTGCAAGCACCTGTCGAAATCTAGAAAGCAACTCATCTCATCGCTTGAATTCTCAACTCTTAGGCAGCATGTCGCCATAGACGAGACCTACATCATCATGCTAGCTGAATGATGCATGTCACTCTCCAACATCCTCTAGACAATGAGATGATGGATTTGTTTGCGCAGCTAGTGATGAAGGCGTTTGCCACAGCCTCTAATTAACGCACTGCAGAGAGTTTTTGGTCACTGATAGTGGCCAAAAGTGGCAACACTAACAAGGCTTTTTTGCCCAAACACAAATACGTGCATCTTGTTAAGGTTGCCGTTTGTCGACTGGGGCTTGAAGTCTTTTCTTGTAGGTGTTGCAAAGAAATAGGCGACTTCTCGTCGAGCTGTGGACGTCACAAAAGATACTCCACGTAAGTAGATGATTACCTTGATGGTTTGAACATCTTTGATCGTTAGATTGTGTATAGCTTTTGTGCTTGAATTTATCATCTTTAGGAAATTGCACATATGCTAACCAACATATCCAAACATGCAGAACATGAGGAATGCATATTGACTAATCATGATTGTTTTTCAGATTCCAACATTCCAGCAAAGAAATAGGCGACTTCTCGTCGAGCTGTGGACGTCACAAAGGATACTCCACGTAAGTAGAATGTATGGTCATTTCAATTCTGAAATGTTTCTGCGCCGTCTGTTGCTCTGCTCCGCATTAATGCGCTTGACTATTCGAAACGGGGGGATGGCACGTTCCCCTATGATATATAATTTTTGGAGAGACATGTGCCGGCTCTCCACCATACATTACGTATGGTTTTTTTTTTTTTACACCTCATCTTGAGCACGCACACTTCTTGGCACATTCTGTTTCCGCAAGGGAACATTACATTTGCTTGGTTCGACCAGCATACTAATCATGTCTGCAACACTTCTGTTTTCGAGATGTTTGCAGCCTCCAAACGAGTGTCTTCTCCTAAAGGTACGCACAACAAAATGTATTTGCTTGATTCAAGTTATTTTATCAATTCTTTCACCTTCTAAAGATAGAGGTTCAGTCCATTTTGTTTTTCCTGTTGCGTTTAGACAAAACCACGTGAGTGAAATTGTTGACGGTTTTTATTATTAATCCTTGTAGGTGTTTAAACCCGAACATAAGACATCGATTCATGTCACGATGTAGAAATGACCACCGGAAACTCCTTCGAACATGACCATTCGTCAACGCTCAGAGCAGCCAGAGGTCGAGCTATTCAACTTGATATAACATCAAGAAAGATGTCCTTGAGGCCAGCTACGTCATCGTGGTTGACCATCGCAGATAGATACAAGCAATGGGTTAGTAATTGCGCGGCTATTTTCTCTAGCCTTCAAATCTGCGGTGTCTGTGGCATAACCACGCTCAAAGGATCGTTTCTTCGCAAGGCATAGGCATCTTGAGCCACAGCGCCGCACTCGGAAACATGATACTTTTGGATGCCTGCGAGAATATGGGCATGCAAGTGACTTACTGGAAATGCCAAAGCTGCACACGAGATGCCCAGCGGAGCAGATACATTGTGCGGTTGATGCCACAGTACTCTCGGCAATTGCTTAAAACAAACTACCTCCACACGCAACTGCTAAGCATCATAGATGTATCCATTTCAGTTACCACGACTGCAAATGCGATTGCTCGTGGCACACTCGATCGAAGGTCACTTCTAGACAATCCTCTGATATCGTGGCGAAACGTCCCACTAAGCTCGGCTCAACAAATCGTGACGAACGAGCTGTCAGGTGTGCTCGCATACAACATCGAGAACAATCCAATATTGCGCAAGTACAATTCTTTAGCAGAGCGTGCGGACATCAAGATGGGTATGTGCATCTTGAGTCCTCAAACCATTGCAGGTTTCTTGGAACTACACGATGAGACAGCTCCATTCGAGTTAATGTCAATAGCGGAATCTCAGCCTGAGCTCCTGCTTTTGCAAAACATGGTGGACCCCGCGAACCGTCGCGCCTTTGATGCAAGGGACAAGCATGAGTTTGCCTCCATACAGCTACGGGGTACAGAACTGCTTTCAGAGAGGGTCGCTTCATTCCACGTCGACGGAGTAGCAGCAGCTGGCAGTGCGTGCGTTGACATAACCATGGAGTCAGCAGTGTTCCCCTTCCAGTTCCCTTTCGGATGGGGCTACTATGATGGCTGCATACAGTTCAGCAACTATGTGAAAATGAGAATATGCACCTTATTCTCTATCTACACGCTCTACAAGCCGTACTTGTTGATCATGTTCCAGTTAAAACAGGCAGTGATGATTGCCAATTCAAGCAACTCTACATGCTTGCAACGAGACATCGACCAATATAGGAAAGCCAACTCTGCCACGACCGATGAAGACGCAATGAGACACGTGCTTTGCTACAGCATGCCATCAACAATGCTGGGGTCCCCATCGTGGCATCGACGGCAACTAAAGGACCTCATAACAATGGTCGATGCTTGGGGCCTCCCAGATTTCTTTCTGACATTCACTGCAGACGAGGTCACCGATACACGGTGGCAAGAAATTAATGTGATCGAGAGCATCGCAACACATTATAATGCGCAATTCACTTGGAAGGACTGTCCTATTGAATGCGTGGCACTTTTCCACGCACGCTTTCACATGTTCATGCGCAAGCATTTGCTTTCATCCGACGGTCTGCTTGGCCGAATACAACACCATGTCGTTCGTTATGAGATACAAAACAGGGGCTCCCTACATGCCCATGTCATATTGTGGGTCCACCATGATGACCGTCAGCGAATTGCAAATGAGATTGCGGCTTACGTCCCCAGGGACGAGGCCCTGGATCCTCGAAACACAAGGCTGCGAGAGGAAGCAGTTGCACGTATGCAAGAAAGCGTGCTACGTCGGACCGTCACACCACAGTTGCAAGCACGGCTTCCCTTTCGCAACACAGCCAGAATATGAACCCATCCTCGACCCTCTGACGCAACGTTGGTTGTATTACCGGCCGAGACATGAGCACCAAAACATCGTCCCTTACCACCCTTCCGTGTTACTGTTGTGGGGTGCGCACATGAACATACAGCGGGTGACAAACTCTTCAATCTCTCACTACCTCCTCAAGTACGCGATGAAATCTGAACCAATGGGCAAACTGAACATCCGTTCAGAAGACGCCTCGCGTTTGGGGTTGCAACATCTCGACGAAGTAAAGCTGAAACTCATCGCCACGAGCCTCCTATCAAAACCAACCTCTCCAACAGAGGCCGCGCTAAACTGCATGCAGATACCAACAATCACAAGGAGCGAGACCGTTCACTATGTCTACTCCTCCCCACCATCTCTAAGACAACGCATCGTCTCGCGAAACAACAACGTCACCCTGCACCCGGTCGACATATACTGCGGGAGACCGAGCATCATCGAGGATAGCACGTTCTACGATTACCATAGGCAATATGTGATCCGAAAGCCCAAGGAAACGCAACGTGGAACGGTCGGTCTTGACCTCTTAGGCAACAAGATCGCAAAATGTGAGCGAGTAGTCAGATTCACTGACTACCACCCTGGATATCAACCAGAGGGGTACTTCTACAACGTGCTCTTGCGAAAACTCAGCTTCAGAAATGAAACGGAGCTCATATCACCTGCCAACACAGCTGGATCCTACTTTGTCGAATGCCAAATGCGCGGCCTCATATTGAGCAACGAGGACCTCAAGATGTATGTGATCGAATACACGCAAAGGAACTTGCTAGCGACTGACCACACGGACCAGTTGATCAATATGATATTGCAAAAGGTTGCGATCATCCGAGACTGCCCGATGGAAGCGCCTGACATCGACCAGCAAACCGTCGAAGGGCCAACACGCGCGAGGATCTTGGAAAAAATGGCCGAGTTTCGCACCGTCGCCAATGCCGCATTGACAGTAGAACAACAAAGAGTCTTCGAAAGCCTAGCTTCAACAAGCTCGGGGCTGCACGTTGTCTGTGGAACACCAGGTAGCGGCAAAAGCTTCTTGATATGGTACTATGTTTCGCATCTGGTAGCGCAAAACAAAACGGCAATACTCTGTGCATCAACAGGGGCGGCTGCGATGCGCGGCTGAGCGGGATTGCAACCACTGTACACTACCAATTCAAGATCCCTGTGCGTAGCAGTCCAGTACCCACTGAACATCCATGAGACGGATGAGCGACACCTCGCAATCAAGGAAGCCAACGCGATCATCATTGACGAGATGTCCATGCTAACAAGGATGACTTTCGATCTCGTGGTAAGACAAATCGTCAATGTGACTATAAGCACATTACATGAGCCATTCAGACACAAAATGCTCATAATTTTTGGTGACCTGGCACAATTACCGCCAGTCTGCAAACACCGCGAGGATCTCTGCGAGCCGTGCCACATCACGTCCTCCGCGCACTGGGCTCAAGCGAAAATGTACCACATGCAATTCTCGGTGCGACATGCACGAGACATGCCGTTCCTGGCATTCTTGCATACCATAAGACTCAGGACGCCCACAACTGACGAGATTTCCGACTGTTTGGGGTAGTGCATTGTCGACAAGGAAGGTGCATGCCACTTCATCGATGCCGAAACAACCATCATTTGCACGCACAGAGTTGATGTCGCTACCTTCAACGATGAGCTTGTGGAGAAATTCAACACTCCCGAGATGATTGTGCATGTTCAAATACACAGTAACGCCGCGAGCGAACCAGCTCTCAAAGAATGGTTGGAGGACAAAAGCTTCAACGAGATAGGAAAAATTTGCGTGGGGGCGAAGGCAATGATAACGGAAAACATCCTCGCAATAGGTGCCGCAAATGGAGCAATGTGCAAAATCAAGAGCATCAATGCAACTAGCAGGGGAGAAATCAACGGTATCACTGTCGTCGTGGACACAACAGCGGCCGTGCTCACATTACGACGCTCGAAGCATCAGCGAAAGGCAATAAATGGAAAATGGTTCCACAAGTCCACATTTCCACTAACCCTAGCATACGCTATCACGGGACACAAATCCCAAGGCGCAACCATATCCAACAAAGCGCTGCTCATATTCCGAGGAGTGTTTGCCCCTGGCCTAGCATACGTGATGTTGTCCAGAGTGACTGAGAGAACGAGGCTACGCATACTACATTGCCCACATCCAGACATATTCAGACCAATTCCACGAGAGTTCTCACAGCCGACAACACAACCACGCGCATAAAGGTATTCACTACCAGACATTGAACAAGGCAGAGACAAGTCATGAATATGTTACGTCAAACATGCGTGCAAGGAAAATGGTTTTAATATCTTGTCTGTTGTCGAGAACAGGTGCAGAGAATCAGAAAGCTCGGGACATTGCAGCATAAGACATGGACGTAGACAAGGTAAATTCCACCAGCATGAAAGAATCTTTTTTTCTTGAAGATTTAAAAAGACGGTGTAATAAGTCGTGCCTGCAAGCAGCTATTTGAGCTATACAAAAGCAACGCGAAGGCAACAAAACCTCCACCAGCAAAGAGGAGGTTCTTCCTAACCACAAAGCAATTTCGGCTAGCAAACAATGCAGGAGAACGTCCGGGAGCTTACATCAACGGCTTCAACACGTATGCGGAACTACGCGACTTCATTGACAACTGCAATAGGCGTTTGCCAGCTAAAAGAGAGCCGAGAGGCTTGAGATTCGCAAATGGTGCGTAATGCTTCCGAAAATTAAAAAAACTGCAACAATTGAGAAAAAGAATTAACGAGTTGCAAGAACAACAAACTCATCATGGATTGCACTTCTCCTGCAGGACTCCTCAAAGAGATCCTTGTCGAGCTTGACATTGAGTTCGATGAGACCGATAGGATGATGGAAAGTTTGGAGGGGCAGAAGCTACTAGACACGAAGACGAAAGGGATCACAGCGTATGCGTGCGAGCTGCTGCATTACGGGTACAACGTATCCTTGGAGTTGCTGAGGGACACGACGCGCGATCAAGCAACGGCTATACTCGAACAATTCATGGAACAATTTGGAGGGACGCACGACGCGACGCACCCGATCAAGCAATGGCTATACTCGAACAATTCATGGAACAATTTGGAGGGACACGACGCGCGATCAAGCAACGGCTATACTCGAACAATTCATGGAACAATTTGGAGGGACGCACGACGCGAGCCTCGAGATGAAGGAGGAGCCTCCACTGAAGCGCCTGCGCAAGGGAATCACGCGAGCCTCGTCGTCTACTGCATCACGTGCAAGCCCAACAACAGAAAATACATAGGGAGCACGACGGACCTCCCGCGGAGGATCAAACAGCACAATAAAAAACCACCGGCGAAAATGAAAGAGGACTTGCAGCGTTACAAGCCCTTCGAAGAAAATTTCGAAATCAAAGTTTTGGAAACAACAGACACTGTAGACAAAGCACGAACTTTAGAGCAGTACTACATAAGGAGCCACAACACAGTAGGTCCATTAGGTTACAACACGCTCGAGGGCCATCTGGCTAGAGCGCGGAAGTACTATTTCCTAAAGCGTAGGAATATAATTTGACCCAAAAAATAAACATTTGTGCCTTCTAAAAAAGGGATCCAATGAAGTTGCAAATGGTGCTGGAACTTTTGTCGTACATGCAATGCAGCTTTGGGTTTGGATTTTTCCTGTCACAGTTGCATGCTTCTGGCTCAATTTGGTTTTGATTTATTATTTATACATTTCTGAAATACATCTCCCCGTTGTTCGCTCGAAGTGGAATGACAATAGATTTGCTTACAGTGCAAAGAATAGGAATTTGTCTTCCTCCGAAAAAAAGAAAAACTACGTTTTACTGTCGACATGAACGACATCAAGTGCAAGCAGGACTGGATGATAACGAAATCTCTAGAAAAGGTTGCATGCAATTGAACATCAATCTTCTGCATCATTTCTGACAACGTCACTCATGTGAACCTCAACAAGATAGCAAAAGAGAGAAGTATTCATCAAGAGCCCAGCTGGCCAAGCACTCTAGTTGTGGTGAGAAGTCAAGGGCGTCGAAGTACCTCCGCGCACCCGTCAAGCCATCTTGGTGCTACTACGACAAATCTAGGGGCGACCTCTAAATTTGGGGGGGGTACTTTCCTTAGAAACGGCACCCGATAGTTGTGGGTGCTTTCCTTAGAAACGACACCGGAAATCGTCCCTCCGATTCTATCAATCCGTTCATTTTTCATGGTTCTACTCCGGCCAACGACTTACCCATCCTAGGATCCGCATTTCTGCAGATGGGCAGCAGAGCCGGTCCATCCTGTCGATCGGGAATCCTTCCATTCCTGCTCTTCTGGGGAATCGCGATCGCTGCCCCTTCCTGTGAAGATTCGACGGACGAGTCCTCGGTCGTCTTCGCATTCGACTCGATTTTGGTATGTACGTAAGCTACTCCTAGAAATTTGTGTTTGGAGTCTGCTGTGGTGTATATGACTGTCATGCGCTTTGATTGCATGCATACTAACTCATCTTCTTTAGAGACCCAGGTCGTCTAACTCTATGAAAGGGGTTTTTTTGATACAGGATATAGTGCACCGTATCAGCGTAGCAAAGAATTGGAATCCCGACGATATCCGTATCTCACATATCGACTTTGATGATGCTAGATTTACAAAAACTACAATCTATGAGCTGGATATACAGATTGGGGATCGCCACTTCCCTGCAAAGTTCACAGATGAGATACCACCCTGGCAACGTCTGGGAGACTTGGATGCTGGCTATGGAGACTCAGACCATGAAGGGAAGGTTACGAAGGATCTCTGGAATTCAGAAGTTTTTGGAGCTGTTTTGGCACCTTTTCAAATTGCTGGGCCTGTAAATTTATTATTTTCCAGTCCACAGAATCCACACATATCTCCACAGGCAAGTTTGCCTTGCTCTCAAAAAACCAAAATTGGCCTTTTACGGATGGATAGATAGATAGATAGATAGATAGATAGAGAGAGAGAGAGAGAGAGAGAGAGTTTTCAAAAGGTAATCTTTTTGCTGTGTATCTATCTACGTGGGGTTAAATGAGCATTAGTCAGCATCCCCTAAGTTGTTGGATTAGGAATAAATTACAGCAGGGCTAGGGCAATGTTGTGAAGGGGGTTTACTGTATTAGTACCTCGAAGTATCAAGGAAAAATATAGTGAGAATTCTACAGCAAACATATCAAAATCTTCATACCTGAAGTAGGGCCGATTAAGAAACTTTCTCACATAATATTGAAAATGACAAAAAGAGGCCAGAGGTCTTGCCACATGTTGTAATCTATTAAGGATCTGAATCAAGAGATATTTTACCTGTCCTTGTGATTATTCAAGGTCTTCAAAACTCTAGAGTCATGGGTGTGACACTAAAAGGGGAGTTGTGGGTCCAAGTCAGGTTTAGAAAGGGGGTGATCTCATAATTATGCCAATGTTCATAGATCTATTCCAAGTGATGTCCTATGGGACACTTGTACCATATACAGTACTCACATGCATGCATGTGAGATTATATCTTTGATGTGGATGACCCATGGCAACTATAGAGTAACACTTGCTAATGGACAATGGCTGCAACAAGCCAACCGTAAGCTTTTTGTCCACTTTGTTCTGCTGGCATGGTGTCCAATAGAAACTTTGTTTAACTCGGTCATAGGTGTTTGTGACATGCAAATCTCCTGTTCTTGGAAAATACCTTTCCCAAAATGCCAGCATTTTATATTTTCTAGTATGATGGATCCTGCAATCGGTAAATATGGCTGCTGTCCTGAAGTTTTGCATGTGTTATAGTAAATGTTGTGTCAGTGGTCAATGTGCAAGTCCAGATGTTGGATACGGCATGGCAAAGTCATAGGATTGCACCAAAGGTAACCATCAGTTTCTGCTTCATTGGCAAAATCTGAGAGTTCTATGATCTGTGTTGCCTCTCCATTATAGGTATTGATCGTACTTATTAAGGCATTTCGTACTGCCAACATTTCCTAGTCATACATGTGGTAAGTGAGCTCTTTCCCATCACTCTTTGTACTCTCAAACGCCCATGCTCCTGCCTTAAATGGGTCCTGAATCCTTTGCCACTGGCATCTACCTCCACAATGAATGGTCTTGGAAAATCTGGGCACCTAAACATTAGGGTATGTCTTAAAGATCATGAAAGCTGGCCTCTTGTGAAACGAAGCAAGACAAAACACCCTTTTAACTGGATGGTCTAGCATGGTTGCAACCATGCCCTTTTGCATTTCACTTTGAAGGGTCCATTCTGTTCTCGGTGCACCTTGTAATGTGTTGGAGATATTCTTCGTCCTTTGCCATAAAAGCACATGTGCTGGCCTTAGCATGCAGTTGAGGTATCCACAATAGTTTCAGCACCTGCTTGACATTCATGATTGCTATTGTGGATACCATCAATGAAAACCAGTACAAATGGTAATGAAGTGGCAGCAATATGTAATTTATTAATGATTGAAACTGACCGTCACATTAATCAATCCAAAGGGATTTACTTAAAACTCATACAAGCCCCTTTCTTTGTGAAAGGTTGTCTTATGCTATTGAATGTGATGTGATGAAGCCTGATCATCTCAGGTCTATTTTTGTAAAGTACTGAGCACCCTTCATCAAACTAGCCATCAATATTGGGGATTGGAAACATGGTTCTCGATGTTCATGGTCGGCTTGTTGGAAAGGTCACCTCCCCATCTGTAAGCATCCATATGAGGAGAGCATGGGGGAGGTAGACCAGGGGATATTGGGGCTGCCACATGGGCAGCGCATGAGCTGCCATGTGGTCAGCACAGAAAAGGCAGAAGCTGCCACATGGGCAGCACACAGGCTGCCATGTGGGCAGCTGTGAAAGCAGGGTCAGTGGGCTGACAGAGGAGCAGCACGGCAGGCCAGAAGGTGCCGGCAAAGGGCCATGGGCCTGCAAAAGAGGCGCACAGGTGGTGGCATGAGCAGGCTGGAGACGCCTGTGTGGCGGGCTGTCTGGCCAGAAGGGCAGGGCAGACCAGCAGATTGGGTCGGCCACATGGAGGCCAGGTGGAGCAGCAAAGGGGGCTGCTAGTGGGCAGTGATATGCCTTATATAGGGCTGGGCCCTTGCCTTGATTGGAGGGCGAAAGCCCTAGAAGTATGGGCCAAAGGGCCCCGGTTTGAGAGCCCTTAAAGGGCTGGACCAGGAGCAGACTGGTCGGCCAGTATGAAGCTGCCTGGTCGGTTTTATTTCCAGCCTCTTGGGGGCTATATAAAGGGGCCATTGTGCCCTCACTAATCATCCAACAGTCTAGCAGAAAAGGCAGCAGACAGGAGCAGCTAGAAGACACTTCCTTGGGCCTCATCTTGGAGGTGAAGGAGAGTAGAAGGTGTGCTGCAGACTGAGCTCTCAAGGGCTGAACCTTGGCTGTCTCTCAGGGCACCAAGGTGTTGTGATCTGGATGGAGAGTCTACATACGCTCGAGGTGGAGCACACGGGCTCGAGTCTAGAGATATCCGGCAGATAGTAGAAGTACCTTGTGGTAAGATCAAAGGACCACACTCTAGTGAGACTTTGGATCTTTCTCTTTTGTATTGTGTCCATAGCTTTGGATGGAAATATATTATTTTGGTGGTTTCTATATTTGGCTGGATTATTTTCTATTGATGAGGCTGCACATCTAATGATGCACATAAGTTAAAGAAGTTTGTGATTTCACTCCGACACACACAGTGTGAGCTCCCGGGCTATTCTATCAGTCTTCCACTGTGCGTACCACAGTGATGATGTCTGACATTGAGATGTGGGTTGACGAGGAGTCAGAAACCTTTGTGAAGGTGAAGGGCAGCATGGAGTGCTTGGTATCCTCCAGGTGTGTGGTTGTTGATATTGACACGAGGGTGGATTTCATGGAGTACCCTTGATTACACAGGTTTTTGGTATGTGCCTTGATGAGGTGCATGGTTTGCTTTCAGAGCAAGCACACAGGTAGTACGATGATCTGGTATGTACTTGATGTTCTTAATTTGAGCCTTTATAGTATGTTGTGGAGAGAATCTGCTCTCAAGTAATGCGAGATTGGAAGGAATGGGCCTTCTTCGAAGGCAGAAGGCGAACTGTGGGTGCTTCTTCAAATCTCGGACACAGATTGCTGGAAGGTGATGGACAAAGTGTACTGAAGCCAGAAGAGTACCTGCTTGACTGCTTAGTGAGAGTTCGTGGTCGAGGTTATCTGGAGATATTCTTTTGGTGCTTTCCTTGCCAAAGGAAGGGCGGGTTGAAACAGACCCTCAGAGCATGGTGCCTAGAAGACTCCAGGTGCTTCACTCATTATGAGGGGGACAACTGGAAGATCATGGCCTTTGGATTGCTTGAGTTTGAAGGCGGAAATGTGACTGAAGGTGGTGGTGCCAGGAGGTGATACGAGAGATGGACTTGTGTACCAAGATGGTGTGCACGAGTGGAACCAGACCTGGTGGAGCAGGAGCAACTGGATGAAAAGCCAAGAAAAGATTTCGACATTGAAATGTTCCAGAGGATTACGACCAGGGAGTTACTGGAGCATCGGCATCGACGTGTTGGCATTGGGCCGAGATGTGTCGTTGAGAGGGGGTGTTGGAAAGGTCATCTCCCCATCTGTAAGCCCCTATATGAGGAGAGCATGGGGGAGGTAGACCAGGGGATATTGGGGCTGCCATATGGGCAGCACATGAGCTGCCATGTGGTCAGCACACAGAAAAGGCAGAAGCTGCCACATGGGCAGCACACAGGCTGCCATGTGGGCAACTGGCAAAGCATGATCAGTGGGCTGACAGAGGGGCAGCATGGCAGGCCAAAAGGTGCCGGCAAAGGGCAGGCCATGGGCCTGCAAAAGAGGCACACAGGTGGCAGCATGAGCAGGCTGGAGGTGCCTATGTCGCGGGCTGGCTGGCAGAGGAGATGGCGCAGAAGGGCAGGGCAGACCAGCAGATTGGGTCGGCCACATGGAGGCCAGGTGGAGCAGCAAAGGGGGCTGCTAGTGGGCAGTGATATGCCTTATATAGGGCTGGGCCCTTGCCTTGATTGGAGGGCCAAAGCCCTAGAAGTATGGGCCAAAGGGCCCCGGTTTGAGAGCCCTTAAAGGGCTGGACCAGCAACAGACTGGTCGGCCAGCCTGGTCGTCCAGTATGAAGCTGCCTGGTCGGTTTTCTTTCCAGCCCCTTGGGGGCAATATAACGGGGCCATTGTGCCCTCACTAATCATCCAATAGTTCAACAGAAAAGGCAGCAGACAGGAGCAGCTAAAAGACACTTCCTTGGGCCTCATCCTGGAGGTGAAGGAGAGTAGAAGGTGTGCTGCAGACTGAGCTCTCAAGGGCTGAACCTTGGCTGTCTCTCAGGGCACCTAGGTGTTGTGATCTAGACGGAGAGTCTACATACGCTCGAGGTGGAGCACGCGGGCTCGAGTCTAGAGATATCCGGCAGATAGTAGAAGTACCTTGTGGTAAGATCAAAGGACCACACTCTGGTTGGGACTTTGGATCTTTCTCTTTTGTATTGTGTCCATAGCTTTGGACGGAAATATATTATTTTGGTGGTTTCTATATCTGGCTGGATTATTGTCTTTTGATGAGTCTGCACATCTATGTGATGCACATAAGTTAAAGAAGTTTGTGATTCCACTCCCACACACACACAGTGTGAGCTCGTGGGCTATTCGATCAGTCTTCCACTGTGCGTACCCTCTGTTGGTCGATTTCTAACATGCCTTGTTGAGATGTCTGTTGAAGGATTTTGAATGCATGCAGCTTACTTAGATCACCTGAGATAATAAGCATACCAAGGCAAGTTCCCACTGCATGGTATTAAAAACAGTAAATATCCATGATTCACACCTGTCTCAGATATTCAACTCAAGAACAGAAATGGTGTCACACTAGATGACAAAGAGATCTATTTTATTGAAGACTTAGGACTTCCTGCTCACTCCTACTGGACTTGTTACAGGTTACAACGACAAGACCAACTCAGAAAGGCTTCTACAAACCTCTAAGAGCAGCTGCTCTATCGACATCAGATTGAGATTTTGGACAAAAGGACCTCTAAGAGCAGCTGAAAGAAAGATTGCTTGAATGACACTTATCAGATTGAGATTTTGGACAAAAGGACACTTCTCTGCGCAGAGTAGTGTTTTTATAGAAGCCTTTGCACTGCTTCAGAACCACCTTAGCTCCCCATAACCCAGAACCACTGAAGGTAATTGGTTGATTGCCATGCATCACGTGTTCCAGCCAATACATGCAATGAAGCCATGTTGCTCATGTGTATTGCACCTCCAAGAGCCACTCAAAGCCTTCACGTGTCTCTAACAAAAAGAACTTTCATAATCCAAAGGTTCACAAAGATCCCCCCATGAGGTCTTCCCAACATCTGTAATCAATACACATACAGTATGACCGGTCCTCCCTTTTACCAGAAGCATTGGCAAAACAAAGGGAGAAGTGGTGTATGAGATGAAGCTCCTCTTCTTCTTCCGTTCATCATGTCTCCTATGTGCAGGAAAAGCTAGGCTAGAACCAATGGTCCCTTCCCCTGATGGAGACTCCATGTTTTTGAGGGTTCACTTCAACAATTTGGCTTGTGGATTATTGGCAGAATGGTCCCTTTTGCCACCTACAAGCTGGAGTGTAAACGTTAAGAATCCTGAGGTCCTCTACTTGGAGTCCGGCCCATTTTGCATGGCCAATAATTAGCTCTCCTGGATCAAAAACATATAGAGACAGACTGGCTGATAGAGATCTTGCTCTGTCCTGCTTTGGAGACCTAATGTGGAGGCTCGTCTGAGGATAGGTGTTAACACCTGCACATATCTGCCATTGACAACATTTGCTCCTAAACCTTAAAGATGTCCACTGGGCACTGCTGGCTGCACACATGTTATTTATTTATACAGATTCCAGCTCACCACTATCCAAGTCATGAACGCTTGGGGATGGGACTCAGCCTGGATTTCTGTGTTTCCAAAACTGTGGTGTGCAGGGTCTCACGCGGGAGGAGTGTATGATGGGTCCGAATGCTGCAATCTCGGGAGGTGTGGCTGATTGGGCACAAGTGGCTGAGCATTTGCAAGGAAAAAGGCGGTGCATAGTCTGAGCAAGAGCAATGGCAGGGCTGCAGATGGTTTTGCAGCTTCAGCCAACTGAGAAGGTGGTTCAAGACTTCAAAGCATATGAGCAGCTCATAGGCTGTGGGCAGCATGCAGAAGCTTTTGGAGGAAGGGCACAGCATGTAGAAGCTCATGGTTGAAGGGGGCTCTTGGAGGGGAGCAGTTCTCCTTTGTGGATTGTAAAGGCCTCTCCATGTTGAAAATTTTACCTGGATAGGTGTTAACGTGGAATGGGTCACAGTTAGGCATTGATCGGTTAACTTACATGCAGTGACAAGTGTTGAGAAATGTGGCTTGTGGTTATGAAGCACCCGAGCAAATTAATGTGGAAGACATTGTCTATCTTTTAGTGTGATGGAAGATAGGAGTTCAGTACTTGCAATAGATGAGAGTACTGAATGAATATGGATCGATTCTCTTTTGTCCCACCTTTGTGTTGAAGGTGGGTTTGGTCATATTAAGAAAGATCCATTGGCCTTCTTTGAAATCGCAGGCCCTCCCCCATCTGTCGATGCATATGCTCCATCGGCTCCCATTGAGAAGCACTCAGGATTAAGTCAGAGACGTACTCGTTCCACATGAGCAATGAAATCCTTGTAGCTGATCCACAGAGATTCCCAAGGCCAAGTGTCTTTCCAAAAATCTTGGACCAGAAGAGCTCACAAATGAGTAATACTGTAACAATATACTCTTTAGATGAGCTCACAAATGAGTAATATTGTAGTAACAATATACTCTTTAGATCTATAGATGTCCTGGTCTCAACCATAAAGGCTTCAACAGGTTCATGATGTTCCACTTCTAGTAACCTGCAACTGAGCTTCGAAGAAGCAACAAGACTTCCCCCTATGCCTACCAGGAAGGCCTTGACCCTCCAGTCCCTCAATACCTGATAAACACAAAGCAAAGACTTTTCCCAAAGCATGCTACTGAAATCTGAATGTATGCACAAAGAGTGCACATATAACGATGAATCCACCCATTTGGATGGTTGCTTTTACAAGCCAGGTACCTCTCGGAGGCACCCACAGCATCCATGTGTAACCCTGTACTGCCATCCTTAGTGTCCCTGTATCCTTATCCTTGAAGTCTCCTCAAAGACACGTCCCTCATGCAAGTGATGTCATCTTTGTTCCCTGAACGACATGAGCACACATTGCTATCCTTAACCTTCATAAATGTTTCTAGTCCCAATGACTCATCAGACCCTACTAGCTCACTTCTCTGAATCTTGATTAGCATTCTTCTTTCTGATGTCCCTTTTCGCAAAACGTCCTGGCTGATCACAATAGAAGCATTTCTTATTTTTCTTGCTTTCACTAGATGAAGACGACTTCTCACCTGGTTTTTTTATTTCTCATCTTGTTGTTGGGCTTGCCGTTCCTAGGCCTACCGTTCCCTTGCCCTTGCTCTCATCCTACGCAACAAAGGCTTCGTCCTTTGATGCGTTCTACTTTTACTCTTGAGCTTCTTTATGCAGGAGTAAAGGCACTAGCTCCTCAGAAATACCCGGTTCCGGTCGTTGCCCTGTAATCATGGTCGTTATGAACCCTTTATAACTCTGGGGGAGCATGCCAAGAAAAGCTTCGCTATCCAAGCCGAATCTATCTGCTGACCAACGGTTGATAGTTGATCCCTCACCACCTTCATTTTAGTGCTATGATCCTCCACGTGTCCCCCCCTCCATCCTCATGTTGTAGAGTTCCATTTCTAGGTCGACGATTTTGGCTGTGTTGTTGATTTCATATGTCTTTCAGCGTGGTCCATGCTGAAAATGCTGTGTCCACCAGCTAATCTTGAGGGAGCACCAAGTCCGTAGTAGTGCCAATGATTAAATATGGCCAGGGCCTCTGCATCTCTGATTGCATCCGGATCCACTAGGCAGCATTTTACCACTGAACATCATATCCTATCTATTGCCTCAACAAATTTGACCTTATACACTACATATAACTCAAATTGAAGCCAAAATGCCTAGAGTGTACATATCAACAAACTCGGGGGGTCACTCAATAATATATGTGACTATCACGTGAGTTTAATAGAGCATATTTAATTTCATTTTTTCTCATATTTTTAGGGCAGTGAAAATTTCCTTCTGATAGACATCCTAACAGAGGTTAGCATCTTGCAGCCTATATCTTGCATAGGCTATGTATGAGATGTGAATTAACATAGTTCCAACTGCAATTGTCGCTTCTGTTTTTTGCTACAAGAGAGGGCTTCGACTAGTTGGGGATGCCTGGTAGCCATGGTCAGGTCATGAACTGCAGCTATCTACAAACTGCCAAATGAAACTTGAGCACATCCTTGCATTCAGGATTTTCATCTTGTAGAATCCATATCTCATACTACCTCTTTTTTAATTTCAAGAGGGCCATTATATGTGTGGAATGCCATGCTCCTTTGTGTAGACATTGTGAAGGTGTAATTGTTTATTTCCTTTGTACGTTAAAATACATATTACGTCCATTTGTTCCTTTGTATGTTAAAATACATATTACATCCATTTGTTCTGGAGAGTGAACTCAAGTATGCTAGTTAAACAGGAAAAACCGGTGTTGTGACCTCTTCCAGCACGGGGATCCTCTCAACATCCATAGAGAATGGTCATGGGTCAACCTGTCCACTAGGGATCAAGATTATTCCATACTAGTGTATGTGATTCCACGAATTTGGATCACATGCTGGAGTAATCTTAGTTTTCTATGCAAGTGCTGGGTCTGAACTTTATGATCAGGATATATTTTCTTTGCCAAAAGAATTTTCTGAAGCATCCACACAGATTTTCAACTCTTTCATGCTTAACAAGTTTTGTTTCTATGCCGAAAAGTTTCAAGTCAAATGTATCTTTTGTAGGAGGGTTCCTTGTCGCATGGAAGGCTTTCCGTTCTTATGTACAAATTGTATAGCTTGCATGCAAATTATTCTGTGTTTTTACACGTAAGCAAGAGTTTGAATTTTGTGGTGTTGTGGGCCTTTGAAGGTTAGCTCTCCAGGTCTGGCTTCATACATCTAGATATTTTCACTTATATATGTCAATCAGGTTATGTTGTTTTTATAACAAGTGCTAGAGGGTGCCATTACATTCTACAATGTAGATTTTTGTCACTGCCAGTGAGGCTTGCTATTGCTGGAAAACTGTGTTTCCATTGAAATTTTGTCCAGAATGTTTACCTGGTTCTGTGATTTTCAGGACATGCAGAATATTGGAGATGTTGAAAGCGTGACTGTGGCAGACGGAAATTCAGTTTTAATTGAAGGAGCACAAGAATTGAGTCTCACACACCCTCTAGAGTTCCCTTTATCTATAAACAGCAGCTCACCAGCTGGTAGTCTTGTGGCTAATATTTTGTCATTAGCCACTGGTGTGAGGCATGGAGAGGATGAAGTTCCCAAATTGTCTTTCCATATTGTGGGTTCTACTTTGGTAGCTAGCATCACAGTTCTTGATTTGACTGTAGGCAGAATGGAAAGAAAAGAACTTGAGTATGGGAATTTGAAGCTGCTGTATAAAGTGGGGAATCAGGCTGTTGAGCCATCCAACTCCATGGCATCCAGAAAGACTGTGGATGAGGCCTCCTTATGGCCCTTTCCTTCACTCAATAGCTCAGATGCCAAATTGTTGATTCTTGAAGAAATTTTAAGAACGTACTTGGGATCAAAAATGCACAAGCAAAGACCTTTCACTATTTTACGTGCAAAGATGGCTGCATTGACCTTTGTATTGTTTGAATTTGAAATAGAGAGGAGGCTTATTGAGGAGGACTTCAAGTTGGAATTGTGGCCGGATTGGAAGACAAGACCTACCATTGAAAAGTGCAGATTTCAAGTTCTAGCGAAAGTCCAAGACAAGACACTCACACCTATTATGGTGCGACGTTTGAAGCAATATATGAACGTTGAGACTTATACGTGGAGGGACTTCACCTCAAATGTATCATATACAAGGTTTTCTTCATTTCTGGTACCATCTAGTCCCATGACCCTTGATATAGATTGATAAGTGGCATGTGCATGCCAGTTTATGTACATGCAGAACACATCTCGCCTGTTTTCTCCATCATTTGTCCTGTTAACAATTCCTTGATCGAGCTTTTGAATAAAACGACTGTTATGCAGAGTGAAACTGTTGTCTATGTGTCTTGGCCCCTCATTTTGTACACTGACGCACAGACAGGTTTATTATTTTTGTCTAAGCCAATCATGCCACCTTTATTATAAGGATATATGCCAGGGCCACAAAAAACTTTCAACAACTCTGAAGGAAAGGTCAGTCCTTGTTTTTGAACAAGAGCATGATGAAAAAGTGCAATAAGCTGCATATGACTAGGTACACATACAAAGCTCCTGAGTTGTCAGAATACTTAGGTACAGAATGTCTCTGTAGATTTTATGTTTGTGTTGGGACAAATTAGTTATTTTTTATATTCTCTAAAATAGTAAACACCATCGCAGCTCTTGATTCTTTTTTTCAGAACTCATCTAAACTCTCTCTCTCTCTCTCTCTCTCTCTCTCTGGTCTACTCATTGCACCCATATGCTCACTCACATCACTAACCACCAGTGATATGTCCTATACCTCATGCCTCAACCTGGAGTCCACATCGTTCATGTGTAAAACGCTATGCTAGAATTGAATGGGCTGTTAAATGCCTGGCCGATGCGGGAAAAAGAAGAATCAGAGGGCCTGAATCGTTGGAGTTAAAGATAAAAATGAGATCCTTTTGAATGTCACTGTCCATGAAAATTGTCAGTAATTTTCCCTCTTTTATTCATGATAGATGTTTGGTCTAGTCAAATTGCTATATGGTCTTGACAGATGTATTGCACTGACGTTGGGTAAGTCTCAGTGGCAAGACAGTACTCGTTATTTTATTAGCCACTTGAGCGTTAGCCTTAGTTATTTTTTTGCAATTTGGAAAACTTATCACAATAGCTACTGTTAGAAATATATATAATTCCTAAGGTAGGGGCCAATGTTATGTAATAAGGGGCTAGGATAACTTTTTCTTTTATTAAGGTTTTTTACCCCGAATATCAGTTAGAGGTTGAGTTTGTGGGTGAGATAGTCACCACACATCTTCTGACCCCAGTTAGGGTCCAGTGTAGGGTTTTGTCTGTTTGACTACCCTAGCTTTGTAGTTCATTGTGTTGCTGCAATTTCATCTAGCTTGCTTCAGCTTCATTCTCTAGTGTTCTTTCGCTTCCATTTTCAAGATTTCGTATTAGAGCAAGCTATTCTTCACTCCCCATGCCTCCTCCGTCACCGGGCTTCGATTTTGTCGCGAATAACTTCATTTTCATCGTGAAAACTTGCAGCCATCAGGTTGTTTTTGAACTTAGGCAGCTCCTAGAGCACATATGGAGGGGGCAACTTCTCCTATAGGCATTTCGTCTTATTTGGCCTCTGTGGTGAATTTTGGACGTGTTTTGGTGATTTTGAGGCTGTTCTAGTGCATTTTGGAGCTGGATGTTGCCTCTTGCAGAAGTTTTGACCTGTTTTCGGTTTAGCATTTCGGCACGTTTTGGAGCATTTTTTATGTATGTTTCAGCTCTTAGTGGCCTCAACTTGCTCTTGGAAGGCATTTGTAACTGGGGCGACTACATTTTCATGCACCTAAGCAAGCTACAGCATTTCAATATGTTTTTGGAGCATTTCTTGACTGAAATTTTGTGAGTAGCAACTTGCTAGTGGATTGAACACACATTTCTAGGTGTTTTTCAGGGCTGTTTTGCTATTTTGAAGCTGTTCCATTACTTCCGGGAGCATTTTGTGGCTAATGGACACTTCTCCTCGCTGTTTTGAACCTATTTCAAGTGGTATTGTGCAAGGACAACCCATATTTTGTACTTGTGAGTGTATTTTCAGTCCATTTGGTTGTAGTACTTGCTGTTTTTTGCAAAACAGTGATAAGAATCAGCATTTGGGGGAGCTTCTATTGCTTTGAGAACAGTTTTCAGCTTGTTGATCATGTCTATTGGTGGCTCAATTTGTATATTCACTAGTTTTGGTCCTGAATACCATACAACCAAAAGCCACTCCTACTCTTACTTTATCACGCATTGGGTAGGCTCCCATCTTAGCCTGTCACGCATTTACATCCTTGAGAGGACATTGGCTTTGTAATTGGTTGTTTGGTTCGAAACACAGGGGTTTTTCATAGGGTTATGCCTTGTTGACCCAAGCATTGCCTGATTTTTTAGAGAGAATTCTGAGATTGCAGTACATATCTGAGCACAAGACTTTTTTTGGTAGATTTGAGGAGCATTTTCAAGCCTAGTATAGGCATTGGCTGTGATTTCTGTTGCCTAAGCAAGATATTCACAGCATGTGAACTTTGTTGAGATTTCTTTGCCTTTTATTTGCTCAAATGGCACAACAAAATCTAAATGATGACTTTCAGATGCTTGTCCAGGAGGATAGGTTGGATGGCAACAACTATTTTCTTTGGCGTTTATGGTGCGAAATCTTTTGGTTTCAAGAATTGAGGGAGTATTCCATAGGTGATGAAACCCGCCGTCCCATTCAGATTGCACTAGGCACTTCTCCATGTGCATGGGAGGGGTAACAAGGGTAACAAGCTGTGCCGGTTGGTCAAGTTTAAGCACCTGCAGACAGGTGTCACGCCTAAGCAAAAGAGGTGGGATAGTAGGAATGCTCTAGCATTATCTTTGATCTCACTGAATGTAAAGAGGCTCATTATTCCTCAAATCAGGTCTTGCTTGACTGCTAAAGTTGTCGGAGAGATTTTGGAGAATATGGATGAGGGTGACTCTATTTAGGATCATGTCACTAGGATTCAAGGTTTGCATGAGCAACTCTTGAATATCGATGATGCCATTCCAAACTCATAGCTTGTTTCCACTACTTTAAACTCTTTGCCTGATTCTTATCTTTCTTTTCATATGTTGCTCAACCTCTTAATGTGAGGGGATTAGAATAGTCTCACTTTACAAGAGGTGGTAGCACTCTTGTTGCAAGAGGAGTAGATGCGAAAGAATATGGCTTCACATTCTCGCAGTGCTAGAGTATGTTTTTTTTGCTAAGCTAAGCGTAAGGGTGAAAAAAAGTTTGCCAAGTCATGCTTCTAGCAGTGGTTTTGGACATGCACATACATATGGGAAAGGAAAAAATGATATTGCAAACACCAACCTAATAGCCTCGGGGGGTCACAATATGTAAATCCTCTATATCACGTGTGTTTAAGGCCTAATTAGAAAGCCCCTTATCTGTGGATTTTTCATGAATAAAGTGCACCCTTTTTCTATTCAATATGTGAATATCCCCTTTAAATGGTACCCTTTTGTATGTAAAAAATATGCAAAAGAAAGGTTTCAAAAATTCCTTTTGTTGAACCCACGTGCTACACTTACATATTTAGGAGTGACCCTCCCGAGTAATAGCTTGAGTTCTCTTTTGAGCACCACAACCTTCATGTGCTTGAATATTGAGCCTCCAATTGTAAAGTTGTAATGATACTTGTTTGAGGTGTCTTCGAATGGTGCCACGAGTAGATAGAAAGTGCAGAGGCTGGAGGAGGAGGAGCAAGTGTGAGGTGGCAGAGTCGAGAGGGAAGACGATTGTAGCTCAACCATGGAGGAGGCGGTGTGTGGTAGGAGGGATGGTAACAGGAGAGAAGAGGAGCAGAGGAGGAGGCATCTGGAAGGCAGGAAGAGGGAGGAGGATGGTGGAAGGAGGGAGGGATAGAGGGAGAAAGGTGGGAGCAATTCACAAATTTAAAATTTAAAATTTTGAGTTTGGTAGGAGTGGCCTTCTATGTGTAAAATTTCCCTCCCAATAGAACCATCCCCCAATAAAACCTACATACATTGTCTTCCTTGCTAGGCACCACAAATCCAATGGATTGAGAAACATAGACCTCCTCCTGAAGGTCCCCATTCAAGAATGAAGTTTTGATATCCGGTTGATGGATCTTCCATGAAATGCGATTAATGCAACCACATACTTAACAGTGGTCATACAAGAAGTCGGGGCAAAGATTTGATCATAATCTATGCTATGCACTTTGCGACAAGCCAAGCTTTGTATCCATCCATGGAACCATTTGAATTTTATTTTGAGCTTGTACACTTGTGTCATGTGCACGGATTGGTATCTGACGTGTACTGGGTACACAAGACTAGCTCAGGTAGCTTGGGGAGGCTTAGAGCTAGGCAGGCTTGATTCTCGGGTTAAGTGGCAAGGGTACGAACCAGTTTGAGGTCTTCACTATTTTTGGCGCTTGGGGCCTAAGTCTATAAAAGGGGCCCAGAGGTTCAGTTCTCAGAGAGCCGATGGGAGCAAGTTTCGTTCCCAGGTGCTAGGTCTGATCCTGGATTGAGTCGCGGACGCGCGCCTGCATCTTAGCGTAGCCCAAGGCCCAGTAGTAGATCCCAGGCTTCACAGCGCCACCTGGTGGTATGGGACACCAGGCTGGATCTGGTTGGGTGTTCGTGCCAGTAGCTCAGCTCGTGGCTCGGAGGGGACATCTCCTGATTCGGGATCACATCCCGTAGATGTCATGGTTGGGTGGTGAGCAGCTTGCTCAGTTTCTCACGTTGTGTGTGTTTGTTTGCAGATCAGAGGTTTCAGGAGTGCTAGGACATGTCAGTTGGTATCAGAGCCAACTCCTGAGGTAGGAATTTCTGATGCGAAAACTTTGGACGATTTCTTCCTCAAGGTATGCCCTAATTTCGAAATTTGCTGCTGCAAGTTCTTGTTAGTTCATGGGTTATCGGGGGTGGTCAGGATGTAGGGAAAAGATAGGAGAAAGAGAGTATGTGATTCGGAATTGTTGAAGGGATTAGGTGAGAGAGGGTTGAGGTGTAGCTAGGAGAGAGTGGTGATGCATGTAGGAGAGGCGAGAGAGGAGCTGAGTGGCAAGCGTGGAGTGCATTGTTGGTCAGGGCTGCGTAGGGGTAGAGGACGCACGTGTGAGTGGCTGAGTGGTGCGCCATGGCTGGAAGGGTTTTCGGCCAAGGCAGGGAGGTGCGCTAGGGGCTGGAGCAGGGTGCGGCCACTCTATGGGAGGTGTTGCTTTTTTCGAAAAAGCACCACCCTCCAAGTTTGGGAGGGTGAGCTTTTCTGGGAAGCATGGCTTCCTAGATTAGCTGCCCTATCCCCTATATAGCTTGGCAAGGTCCCAAGCTCAACCATAGCCTTGCGCAAGAAGCCCTCCTTGCCCATCGACTTGATTGTGCCATCAAGATTCGGTACAGCCTGCGACAGGCTACCGTACAGCCTCCGTCAGAATTCGGTATAGCCTGTGACAGGCTTCCGTACAGACTGCGTCAGCATCCGTACAGCCCGCAACCAGCATCCGTACAGCCCGCGTCAGAAACCGTACGGCCAGCAGGGAGGATTCCGTACAGTATGGTCTGCTGCAGATTTTTGTACACTGCAGCCTGCAGCGAATCCAGCAAGGGAAGACTCCGGGATTATTTACGCCCGCTGTTCGTCAGTTTCCAGCATCTTCTTTCGACCAGCACCTCTTCTTTCGTCAGCATCTCTTGGGACGGTTTTTCTCTGCTCCACTCTCCTTCCAGCTTCGATTCCCCCAGTTATTTCTCTCAGTTTTATATTCTTTTCAAATCAGATTTCAGATATGTCTGATTCTGCAAATCCCGAGTTTACCATGGGAGATCAGGATTTGGATTACCCTGCTGAGGAAGACCAGGGTCTTTATGATGATCTGATTACGAAGAAGGCCTTCAGTGAATTCACCACTGCTCTGGATGGAAAATTCGAGCAGGTTAATGCGAATCAAACGGGGTTGACACAACAACTCCAAGGGATTCAGACGACTCTCACCCTTCTGACTAGCACTGTGCAGGCACTCACGCATGTGGATGCCATGGCTTCAGTGCTAGGTCCGAACATAACGCCAGACCCTTTTCCCGGAGATCAAAAGTCTCGAACTAAGGAGGTTGTTGACACTTGGTTACACAAGTGGCAGGTACACTTCCAGTTCCACCCGTACCTAGATGAAAAGAAAATACAGCTTGCAGTCGGCTTCATGTCAGGAAAGGCTTTGCTATGGTGGAAGGAACTCCAACCTAAGCCGGTTACATGGATAGATTTCGAAGGGGTCTTCAGGAAGGAGTTCCTGAAGAAGGAGGATGACTATGATATCGTTGGCAAGCTTAAAGCCCTCGATATGTCTAAGCTGAACTAGTCATTTGAAGTTTATCTTCAAAGGTTTCGAGATTTGCAGACCAGGGCCACAAAGATGGATCTAGTGACCTTGTTAGGTTTCTTTGTGGATGGTTTGCCAGATTCGTACAAGTTACAAATTAAGAACAACAAATGTACAACGTTGCAAGAGGCCATGCATTACGCGCGTATTTATGATGATACCATGGCCGGTGCAAAGGCAACTACAGTTTTCGACACGAGTGGAAAGAACAAATGAAAGTTCTTTCAGCCCTACGACTGGTACCGGGGAGACGAAGTCTACAGACAACGCCTCCAAGAAACACTTGACTCAGGCAAAGAATGGTCGAGCCCGTTTCCTTCGCACATTGAAGCTTAAGAAAGAAGGACGTTGCTTCTACTGCGAGGAGCGGGGCCACACCAAGAATGAATGTCCAAAGCGCAAGAATCAAAAGTTAGCGCTCGGACCGAAGCTCCAGGCGGGTCCAGAAACCAGAGCCAAGGGAGCGAACCAAGTTTCGATGACAGGTATTTCTGTAAATGTCATTACCTGCCCACTTTCTTGTAATTGCACTTTCAATACTTCGTTGTTTGGTTCCCATGATCTTTTCCGAGTTTATGGAGAAGTTAGGGACCAACAGGTTCACATTCTCTTTGACCCGGGCAGCTCTCACAACTTTGTTAATTACAAATTTGTGTAGAAGATGGGGCTGTCCACGATACCTAGCGATCACACCTATGAGGTGCAGCTTCCAGCTGGGAAGCAGTTTTGGGATCGCAAGGTTGAAGCGCTTCCTATCCGGATTCAAGCTTACACAGGGGCTCTTAAGTGTTATGTTATGCACCTGGAGCATGTAGACTTGTTAATCGGAATAGAGTGGTTTAAAACCCACAATATTCAGATTGGATGGACGGAGCATACCCTTTCTTTTGTAGATAAGGACACCCAATTTTGTATTCAGTGTGATAAAATTCCCTCTTCTCAGGGACCTATTGTATCTGCGATGCAGCTTCGGAATATATTAAACACTTCTCATTATGATGTCTATCAGTGTGTTTTGATTCCACTTTCTTCATTTGTTGTCTCTGTAATTAACAAGAATGATTTAAGTGTGTTTGAACACCGTGAATTGAGAATGTTGTTAGATAGTTTTAAGGATGTATTCCCTGCTCAACTGCCGGAAGGTTTACCTCCAGAACGGGCAGTAGATCATCGCATAGACTTAGTCCAGGGGCTCAACCTATTAGTGTACCACCTTATAGGATGAGCCAGCTAGAGGAGGATGAGCCAGCTTCATAGCTACAGGATTACCTGAATATGGGCTATATTTGCCCAAGTAAATCACCTTGGGGTGCACCTGTCCTCTTAAGAAAGAAGAAAGATTCTACATGGAGAATGTGTATAGATTATAAACGATTAAATAAAGTGACGATTAAGAATCGATATCCTCTACCCCGTTCCGATGATTTGATAGACCGTTTGGCCGGAGCGAAGTATTTCACTAAGATTGATTTGCGTACGGGTTATCACCAAATCCGTATCTATGCTAAACACATAGATAGAACTGCATTCCGAACTAGGTATGGTCATTACGAGTTTCTTGTATTACCTTTTGGTTTGACCAATGCTCCTGCTACCTTTCAACAGATGATGAACGATTTGTTCCGAGATTTTCTGGGCAAATTCGTTGTAGTGTTCTTAGATGACATTTTGGTATATAGCCGAACGCTTGAGGATCACATAGGACACCTCCGAATTGTCTTAGTTATTCTAAGACAGCATAAGCTCTATGCCAAGATGAGTAAATGTGACTTCTTTATGAAGGAGATCATTTACTTAGGACACAAGATTTCTTCTGAAGGTATTAGCATTGATCTGGATCGTATCCAGAAGGTTTTAGAATGGCCTATCCCTCAAACTGTGAAACAACTTCGTTCTTTCCTAGGATTTACGGTATTTCTACCGAAGTCTGTGCGTGATTATTCACATATCACGGCACCCCTGACAAACATATTGAAAGGTCGCGGACGCAGGTCTACTTTATGTTGTAGTGTATGCCCTTAAGGTTTGGAGACACTACTTGTATGGTTCAAAGTTCCTTGTATTGACTGATCATCAGTCAATTAAGTATGTGTGTGATGGATCTGAATTGAAGGGACGGAAAGCTAGATGGGCAGAATTAATGCAAGATTTTGATTTTGAAATACATTATCGTAAGGGTTCGTTGAATAGTGTGGCGGATGCCTTAAGTCGAGTTAAGTTTGTAAATGCTCTGTCATTTACGGAAATATCCTCAGACCTATTTCAATCCTTGAGAGGGCTATACGCAACTGATAGTCATTTCAGTTCTTATTGGCAGAGAGTCCAGGATGGGAGCTCCATGGTTGACCAGGACTCAAGGATTGTGCCACCTACGGGAGGTCAGTGGATGATTAGGAACGGCTTGCTGTTCCGGAATGAAAAGATTTGTGTGCCAGATGTTCTGGACCTTAGATCCAAGATTCTCAGGGAGTGTCATGATGCTCCTAGTGCTGGACATCCGGGTATACATCGGACTCTGTCTCTTGTGAAGCATACCTTTTATTGGCCTAAGATGCGTGCATTTATTGAAAACTATGTAGTAGGTTGTCGGGTTTGTCAGGTTACTAAGGCAGGACGCCTTAGAAGCGCGGATTTATTATAGCCATTACAGATTCCAGGTAATAAATGGGAAAGTATTTCCATGGATTTTATTACTGGTTTGCCTCGAACGCACAAGGGTCATGACTCCATTTGGGTCATAGTCGACCGTTTGACAAAAATGGCTAGATTCTTACCTACTAGAACAACTATTTCAGCTGTTCAGCTAGCTCACGAGTTTGTGGACCACTTGTTTAAGCACTTGTTTAAGCTGTATGGTTTGCCATCTGACATAGTCAGTGACAGGGACTCAAAGTTTACAAGTAACTTTTGGACACTTGTTTTTGAGAAGTTAGAAACTACTCTAAGTATGAGTTCCTCAGATCATGCACAATCCGATGGCAGTACAGAGAAGGTTAACCAGTTGGTTGAAGACATGCTTCGGGCATATGTATCTAAGAGACAGTCTTCATGGGAAGATTATCTACCTATGATAGAATTTGCTTACAACAGTGCAAAGCATTCTAGTACTGGTTACAGTCCTTTTATGCTTATGTACGGGTTTCAACCTAAGTCACCAGTTATGGTTGGGTTAAAAGGGATTCAAAATGATGCTGCTAAGAACTTCTTGCAAGACATGCAGGAAATGTTGCAGTTTGCCAAGGAGTCTATTAGAAGTGCCCAAGATCGGGACAGATTTTATGCTAAAAGACATCGTTCACCTAGAGAGTTCTCTGAAGGAACGATGGTAAATTTGCGAATTCCCAAGGAATCCAAGAGCCTAAGTACTGGTTTGGTTTCGAAATTATCCCCCAGATACTGTGGTCCATTCAAGGTCATTAAAAGAATTGGACCAGTTGCATATCGACTAGAATTGCCTCCTGATGTTAAAGTACATCCAGTCTTTCATGTCAGTAGACTGAAAGAAGTATTGGGTGCAGATGATCAACTTGTTTCTCCTCACGAGATAATAGAAGTTACAGATTTGACTTTTATTCCACACGAACCTGAGTGTATTCTTGAATTTCATGATAGACAGATTCGTAATCGACATATCACGGAATACAAGATCAAGTGGAAGGATCGTGTTGAGGAGGATGCAACATGGGAGACATTACAAAACCTCCAAAGAACATTTTCGGGTTTTTTAGCGAACTCAGGAGTGAGTTCTTAGAGGAGGGGAAGTATGTCATGTGCACGGATTGGTATCTGACGTGTACTGGGTACACAAGACTAGCTCAGGTAGCCTGGGGAGGCTTAGAGCTAGGCAGGCTTGATTCTCGGGTTGAGTGGCAAGGGTACGAACCAGTTTGAGGTCTTCGCTATTTTTGGCGCTTGGGGCCCAAGTCTATAAAAGGGGCCCAGAGGTTCAGTTCTCAAAGAGCCGATGGGAGCAAGTTTCGTTCCCAGGTGCTAGGTCTGATCCTGGATTGAGTCGCGGACGCGCGCCTGCATCTTAGCGTAGCCCAAGGCCCAGTAGCAAATCCCAGGCTTCACAGCGCCACCTGGTGGTATGGGACACCAGGCTGGTTTGGATCTGGTTGGGTGTTCGTGCCAGTAGCTCAGCTCGTGGCTCGGAGGGGACATCTCCTGATTCGGGATCACATCCCGTAGATGTCATGGTTGGGTGGTGAGCAGCCTGCTCAGTTTCTCACGTTGTGTGTGTTTGTTTGCAGATCAGAGGTTTCAGGAGTGCTGGGACGTGTCAACGTGCTTTGTGCTAATTGCTTTCATGTCGGTAGGCAAGTACACCAACTCCCACGTGTGCTTTTTCTTAATGGAATTGATCTCCACTTGCATTGATTGCATCCAATGCACATTGCCCCGTGCATCATCAAAACTGCTAGGCCCATCTGCCTCAAGTATGTTGCTGACACATGTAGACTCACAATAATGGAACATCCTTAGTGTCTCTATTGCCACTTTGTGTATGACTAGGAATTGGTGCAGAAAGCTTGCTATCCTCAAGAGTGTGGAGTAGCCAATGAGGTACTGATCTTGCTTCCTGTACTATTGTAATTTCATATGTTATGACATCATCAATCTCTTCCTAAGAAACAAGATCAGCCACCATAGGTTGAACTGAGGCGTCACCAACTCGAGTATCTTGCTACGAATTTTGATTTCCCACGTGCAACATTAAAGGAAATTGACAATTGCTTGTCAAAGGGTTCACAAGGATCCATATTTTTTTCAAAATAGCAAAGGGAAGATTTGCATTTTCACCAAATATAATATCTCGACTAGTGGTAACCTTCTTGATCACAGGATTATAAAGTCTATACACCTTGCTTTCATTGTTCTAGCCAATAAAGATACACTATTCTACCTTGTCATCAAGTTTGCCATGCAATTCTTGAGGCACATGTGCATAACAAATATACTGAAATAGCCCACATCGGGCTTACAACCAAACCACACTTGATAAGGTGTCATGACCTTAAATGCTTTGTGGGACACCTGCTCAAAATATGATTTAAGCACATAATAGCTTCTTTGGCTTTTCGCATGCATCTCCCCATCAATTGTTTGACCACATTGAAAACTTTGAACTTGTGCTTAAGAGCAAAGACCCAGGTAAAACATGTTAAGTCATCTATGAACGTAACATAATAAAGATGACCCCCAAGAGACGAGGTGTGCATGGATCCACACACATTAGTATGGATGAGTTGTAATTTATGTATAGCGTGGATTGCACCATCCTTGGGAAAGGAAAAATGATGCATTTTACCCAAAATACAACCCTCACATATTTTGTTTGAAGGGGCCTTCAAACGAGGTAATGGATCAACCACATTAAGCTTTTGCAATAACATAAGGCTGCCGTAATTTACATGCTCAAGCCTGGCATGCCATTACTCTGCATTGTGCATGATAGAGGTGCAAGCCACAAAAGCTGAACATGCTCTTTTCTAATATGCTTCAAGCTGAAATTACCCGTGACATAATATATCTATGAAAACCAAGGCATAGTCTCTCTCACTGTGATGGACCGTAGATCGATAATCCTCAAAGATGACCTTGTAACTACTTTGAGACAAAGAAGAGACATAAAGTAAATTCTTACAATCCCAGGGACATACAAAACATCTTGGATGCAAGACTTGAACCAGACATGGCTGTGAGTAAAAGTTCTTCAATCTCTTTAACTGGGATAAGAAGAATCGTTGGCACAAGAAAGTGACTTACCAACCGGTGCACTGGATAACTCATCAAGGAAAGATTTATGTGAGATAATATGGTGGGAAGCAACGCTATCAAAGTACCATGTCTCAACCGTCTCATTCATGCCAAAATATGTGACTTCCAAGAAACATCATAGTTAAGTAAAGAAGAACCAATTATGCTCAACAAAATGAGCAACAGTATCATCAAAACTTGCATGAAGAGCTGAGCTTGAAACTAGCATACCAAACTCTTTCTTCTTTTCTTTTGCAAGCCTCTTGGGGCATTCACTGACGTGATGACCAGGCTTTTTGCATAATGGCACTTGCCTTTCTTAAAAACCTTAAAACACTCTACTCTACCTCATCTCAATCTTACTTTGATTCTTGTAGCAAATTAATTTTTCTCTTCTTTAGGGACTTTGTGGAGGATGTGATGGGAGAAATGGACATCACTGGTATTGACACTTTATCCTTTTAGAGATTTTTGGAAGCCATCTCACATTCTTGCAATGCTAAAGGACCCAAGACACAAAGGCCTACGTATGTGAGCTAAGCATGTGATGAAGGACTTCAATGGCATTGTGGATGCAAAGGAGATGCTTTGAGCTTTTGATGTTGGTGGTGCAAGCCATAAAGCTTACACAAGTGTATTTAAAATTCTCAAATCTACTATCATAACAAAGAGTTTGAAGTCCTAAGTGCCACTACCAACATCTTGGAGAATAAAACGTTGCTTGTGACAGGAAATAACCAATCTTGCCAGAGGAATTATTGGATTGGCACAATCAATTGGGTAGTCAAAAGCACCCTGGTATTCATCCATTTGAGATGAATGGTTTCAATAATGTATACTTGTACGTTCAAAATGTGTAGAATGCCATGGTCAAATTCTTTGAAATGAAAGAAGATGGTAAATACAAGATCTGTATTTCTATTGTACTAGTCTTAGTTTGGTTTATTGTATCCTTACAAGTTTTTGTCCATGCAAAAGAGTGCAATGGTAAGCTCATTTTGTTTTTCAAGATGGAAATTGGTCAAAGGGTGCACAAGTTGGAGAGGGTAAGCATTTACAACATATTCTTTATGCACTTGTACCATGGTTTGTGGAAAAATGGGGGCCTCTGTCCATTTGGAATGGAAAGAGAAAAAGTAGCCCACTTTAAGAATTTAAGGAATGATGGTGGTATCACCTATAGCAATACGTTACATGAAATGGTTGACTAGTTTTATAGATGTTCTCAAGAGTGAGAAGGCAAAGGAATCAAGAATTGCAAAAGCAATTTATCTTATGACGAAGCCTAAGGAGATGTGCTTCTAGAAGTCATCCATATGGAGTTGAGGGATTGCAATTTGGTTGCAACATAGAATCAAGTAAGGGAGCACATGGGTCCATAGAGAATCTAAAGAATGAAAAATGCTCTATATTGAATAAATTGAACATTCTTTGGAGTCAATCATGCATGCTCAACACTTACTTAAAGAGGGGCTAAATGGCTCTCTTAAACATTCTATATAAGTCAACTTAAACTCAAACTTCACTCTTAGTTCCTATGGAAAGAACTAAGAACAATGCCACATCAAAGCCTTCAAGTGCAGCCCTCGTAGCTCTTACTAGGATAGCAAGAGCAACAGCTTAGCCTTCTTCCTCCCGACTTTTGTCCCCTAGTAGTATGGCATCCTTTGAGCATATCGAAGATGGTCCCCCCCCGTATCCGCCTCCAACGTCCCCTACTCCATCCCTTCCACCTTGCACCCAAAGAAACCGTAGTCCATTTGCTAATGTGTAATATACTCCTATACCTAAAACACATGATAGTGACCAACAAGGCAGACATCTTGAATCTACATGCAAATCTCCTCCCCGTTAAGAAAAAGGATTACAGCTCCACCTTAGTATCTATACCTAGTGGTTCCTTCATAGCTTCTATCATAGGGCTAGCTGTAATCAAGTATCAAGAGCCAGCTCCAGTGCTGCTAGTCTAGGCACATCCGGTTAAAAGAAAGCCTCAATGTTAGGTGGTAGTAAGAGTACCCCAGCCCAAAAAGCAAAGGATTGTAGAGCAAATCAACACATAAGAGGAGGAAGCACAAGGTAACCAAAGAAAACAGTTCAAAGTAGACAAGGCCATAGAACAATGTTGTTGTATGCCAACAAGCTGATTGGGTGAAGAGGATGTGACTGGGCACAAAAACTCTCTTGGAGATTCAAAAGTACCAAACTACCATTGAGAGCCTCATCTCTCATGCCTCCTTCCAACATGTGGCCCGTGGGATTGCACAACAATACAAGAGCAATGTTTGTCCTTCCTCCCTCATCCTAAGGCTGCAGATGTTCTCCTTCATCTTCTCCACTCTTTGCTCACTCCATACAATAACTTCAACCGATTCCCTCAGCATCTCTTGCAGCTGCTTAAATTGCTCAATAGCATCAACATGGGCCGTTTCCAAGTCTTCCACTCTAGTTTGGAAATCTCTCATGACGATGGACTGCTTTTCAAAACTCTCGAAAGCCACTACAAGCTCATGCACAACTCTATCATAATCTTGTTCCAAGGTCTTGTAGCTTAATCTTTGAACTTGCAAAAGTGGTTCTAGATAACAACCCCCACTTTGGCTATTGCAAATTGCTCCACTGTGGTGGCTGCTCTCTGCATCCTTCCTAGCCTGGAGAGCTGCCTCATTGTCTTCTCTATCATGGCTGCTCTTTGCCCTATCCTTCTTGGCCTTGAAGCTCTCTCGCAGCTCTTGCATCACCGCTCTGGTTTTTGCATTCTCCCTTTTTAGGTCTTTTTCAATGTTCAATGCGTTCTGCATGTTGTAGAGCCGTTTGTAAAGAGCCTCCTTTTCGGCTCTCTATTCTTCAAGAGGCTTTTGCATCATTGGTATCTCCTTCTCCGCAATGTCCCCATCCATTATGACATCTTCAAGCCTATCCCAGAGCTCCTTAATGTGCTTCTCTACTTCTTCTCTTCTATGCCTTTCCATGTCGACCATTTTTGTAGCGGCCTTAGCTTGCTCTCGTGCCTACAAGGCCCTCTCTTTTGCCCCCTCTACCTTGGCTTCTGCACCCTCCCTGATAATTTTCTCATGTTGTGCTGCCTTTGCTGCATCGGTGGCTTTCTCTTATAGAAAAGTCACCTTCTAAGACATCTTCTTATCGTATTGCTCAAAAATCCCTTTGAGGGTAGATGTCATCAGGTGCACTACAACTCCAACAGACTGAGCTGACAATTTGGATTTGCCATCCATGCAATTCTTTTGGTTGGTTATCACACTGTTGGAGATCGCCCTTGAGAAAGAGACATCACGTCCTTTCAGTTTCTCTACTGCTGCTTGAACTTGCCAGAACTTCACGGTTCCTCTCATATCATGATCTGTTGGCAAGCTAGAAGCTTGACTCCACTATCTTTACTAATCTGAGCATTGGGGTATACATCTAGAATATCATGTCTCTTTCATTGTTTCTCCAAGAAGTGTGCTTGCAAATCACCTCCAGGAATGCCTAGTGCATTTTCAATCAGTGATGGTAATCTTCTAAAGTGGTCTGTTGATCCCCGGTGGCTCGGAACTTTGATTAATATAAGGTCTGTTGCATTTGGCATTTGGCTACTTTGGTTAAAAATGCCTCATGATTATTTGGATGGCACCCTCCTCGGGATTTTGATTAATTAAAGTGGTGGTTTAAAATGGATCATGACTATTTAGATGGCACACCGGGCCTCCGGGTCAAAAGGGAGAAGAAGAAGATGATCCCTGGTGGTTCCAATCACCACGGTGGCTCGAACTTTGTAATACATAAGGCCCGTTGCATTTGGAATTTGGTTTTTGGCTACTTTGCTCTCATCTACCCCTGTTCTGCTACTTTGCTCCATGCACCCTCCTCCAGCTCTCTTCCACCCTTGCTCTACTTTGCTCCATGCTCCCTCCTCCAACTCTCATCCACTCATATGCTCCCTCATCCGCTCCACTGCTCACCCCCTCTTTTCACCATGCCTGTTACTACTATCACCCCTTGATGCAATGCGGTCCCAATCTTGTCCGCCTTCTCGTATAAGGTCATTGTGTTGCACTTGTTAGGACTTGAAATGCTTGCTCTTGTGGAATCTCTTCGTTCCCTTGGTTGATTCCCCCACATCTGCATGTCACCACCTTGGATGGCATGCACACCTCTGGCCTCTATAAGGTTGTGCCGTATGGATTCCCAAGAGACATTGATGAAGGGCTAAGGATTTTCACATCATAGTACTCTCAGCTTGTTGGGGCAACCCTTAACAGAGAACATCAATCATTCAAAAAAAAGGAATATCCCTCCTTTTGAATGCACGTGGTACACAAACATTTTTTTGGGTGTACCCCCCAAGACATCTCTCTCTCTCTCTCTCTCTCTCTCTCTCTCTCTCTCTCTCTCTCTCTCTTGGGGCACTCAGAAGAAGAAGAGGTGAAAGAGTCGCCTTCCTTATATTCCTTCTAGAAAAAGGAGTCATGTTCGCTTCTCATCACAACCCCGATGCCTTGCAGAAAGTTGCCTAGGTTTCCTAGTAGGATTGGGTGTATTAGAGAGCTAGTTTTCCAATAGTATTATACTCCTCTTAAGTTGAAAGAGTTTTTTGTAGATTTTGAGCAAGTGTTCTATTCTTCTTCTTTTTTGAACTTTTCCTCGGCATACGGCTTTTGCAGTTTCATAGGACTGAACTATAATCCTGTTTCATCCTAGTTTTGCTATTACTTATGACAAAACTGTAACTCTGTTTGGAAATAGGTTGAAACATGTTTTCAAAAAGAAACCTAATTTCACTAGAGAACAAAAAAAGGCTTGATAACCTCTCTCCAACAAAGAAAGATGCAATGGAAGAAAAAAGAAAGGGCATGGTGCTTTAGACCCTTTCCATTAAAGCGAGGGTGAAGCCAAGCTAGAAATTCTTCCTCAAATCTAAACCAAAACTATACCACAACATGGAAGGCTAAATGCAATGGACCTAGGATAGCCAAGACAAGGCAACTTTTTGAGGCTACCACATTTGTAGTCCAAAGAAAGAGTTTTATGAAGTCTTTACGTCTGTATATAGAATGATATACCAGTCAGCTATAATTATGAACAATGAGGTAGGCATGGTTTTGGCTTGATCATATGCTGTAGCTACCCGTGGCATTGAGGTGGATTAAGAAGATTTAAACCCACCACCAAGAAACAAACCTGAGGAGTAGTAGTTAGGATAGTCTATGTATCAAACAAGAACACCCTTCAGGAGCCCCTTTGGAAGCCACTAAAAAGGAACACCCTATTAAGATAGGCCTCTGTAGGACATTTTACGAGACCTTGACTATTAAATAACAAAATGTGATATCTGATTAGAAGAGGAAGGTGGAGGAGGACCCTCCCTATGGATTCTCTTTGTAATTAAAGCTTTCAATTTTTTATCTCTCGATTTTAATTTTTAATTTTCCTTAATTATCTTTCATGGGAGTGGATGATCCCCCATCTTTACTCCAATTAATTTGTTTGGCCCTCATTTACCACTCAAGGAGGAGGATTACCCCCCTTCATTGACTAATATTTTCATGCATTTCTTCACTTGGGTGTGGATTACCCCTCTTAGGATTTTTTTCACTTTATCAGAATTCTTTAGAATGTAAACCCCCGTTATATTCTTAAATTCCTTTAGGGCTCCTTTTTTTTCAGGGAGTTAGTGAGGAATGGGATGATTGTTACTGTCAATGAGGACACGTTGTTCATGAAATTCAAGACAATAGACTTGAGTGACTGCTTGAGGAATGGAAGAAGAAGGGCTCTAGATAAGTAGGTCACTGTTGGCTCTGGGAGACAAAGGTGTGCCGAGACATTTCATGTATGTAAACTGGAATGTTGCATTAATAAAAGAAACAAAATTTATAGCCTCTAAACATCATTCCAAAATAATAAAATAATATGTCAAGCTCCCTTGAATAAGAATATCTCCTTTAAACCACTAGCTTAAGCATATATTCTTCATCCCATTTCTTAAGCATTTTTTGTTCTAAGTAAGAAAGAATGCTACAATAAATAAATAAATAAAATTGACAATCCACAAACATTATTCCACAATGATAAAATGATCTATCATAAGCTCCATTGAATAATAAAATAATCTATCATAACCTCCCTTGAACAATCATATGTACTTTGTCCCAATATCTCAAGTATCTCATGGGTTGGCAATGGACTGAATCTTATATCCTTTAGCCTTCACCTTGTCTTCTACCTTCTCCAATGCTTTGTCTTTTATCTTCTCACACTCCACTAGTGCCAGGGATGAGATGTCAACTTTGTCCATCTCATCATTATACTTATGTTGGTACTCCTCCTGCATAAGAACTACTTGCAAGTTCTTAAGATAACGTGGGGTTTATAAAGCATTTCCATGCAAGGAATGAATATCTCTAAAGTGCTTACAATAAAAACAAATTCTATAAGAAAAATCATGGGCAAGTTGTACCAAGCCTTAGAGGACCCACTCCTCTCCTTCACAAGCATGGGCTCCTTGAATGGTCTTTTGTCCTCGTTGGCAAAGTAGTGCATGAGCATGTTCTTGTTTACCATGCCAAATGTTTTCATCATGAAGATGTCATATGCTATTGTGTGTGGGACATGTAGACAGACAAGCTTGCACACAAAGATACGATGGGTGAAATGATTGATTGAAATAGACACAAGAATACAAAGCAAAACTCACAAGAAAGTGGAATGATACCTGGTTACTCTAGCAAGCACAAGCAACACCTCTCCCTTTTGTGAGTGCTTGAACTGCCAAAACTTGCAACTCACTCGATGTGTCGATGTGGGGGGTTTACATATACTAATGCATCTCTCTCTCTCTCTCTCTATATATATATATATCCATCCATCCATCCATCCACATCTATCTATCTATCTATCTATCTGTATTATATTTATTTGTATATTTATATATTTGTATATTATATTTATTTATATATTTGTATAAAAGTAAAATTGCCACACCTATTGTGAGTTTACATTAGAAAGTCAAGTATTTTGAGTAAAATATTTAGCTCTATAGAGTTTTGACAATCTAACATGAGAAATGGATTTGTTCATATCTTTCCAATCATTTTGACTATAAACATGACTATATTTGGACCATATGGACCAAGTTATGGGGCAAATTTTTGTAAATCATGAGCCAATCTATGGCTTTTGCCGAGCAAAAGCCATAGATTGGCTCAATACATTAAAAAATTTGCCTAGAATTTCTTCAAATTTTTTGGCTCAAACTGTATCAAAATTTCCTTTCATGAGCCAATCTATGGTTTTTGTCGGGCAAAAGCCATAGATTGACTCATGAGAAAAACAAATTATCATCATTTACTTCAAGTGCATTTACTCATGACCTCGAAAATTTGGTGCACTTTAAGTCAAAGTTAAGTACTTTAAATAAAACTTTTAAATATGTAGATTTTTTACAATTTAACATGACATGGACTCATTCATATCATTTTGACTACAAACATAACCATATTTGGAGTCATATAGATTAATTTATGGAGAAAATTTCTTTTGGTCATGAGCCAGTCTATGGCTTTCACTTGGCGAAAACCCTAGATTGGCTCATGACTAGAAAAATTTGTCTACATTTGCTTCAACTGCTTTGGCTCAAACTGCATCAAATTTGCTTCAACTGTTTTGACTCAAATTGCATCTTTTTTTTTTTGATGAGTCATTCTACAATTTTCACCAGGAAAAGGCCATAGATTGGCTCATGAGAAAAAAAATTGCCATCATTTGCTTCAAGTGCACAAGGCTTAAAGTGCACCAAATTTTATTGTAATGAGCCAATCTATGGCTTTCACTCGACGAAAACCATAGATTGGCTCATGAAAAAAAAATTGATGCAGTTTGAGCTGAAGTAGTTGAAGCAAATGTAGAAAACAAAATTTAGTCATGAGCCAATCTATGGCTTTTGCCGAGCAAAAGCCATAGAGTGGCTCATGGCCAAAAAAAAGTTTCCCCACAACTTGGTCCATATGACTCCAAATATGGCCATGTTTGCAATCAAAATGACCGCAATGATATGAATGAGTCCATTTCTCATGTTAGATTGCCAAAATTTACCAATTTAAAAGTTTTATTTAAAATTATTCACTTTCCATGAACCAATTTGGGGTTTTCGTCAGGCAAAAGCCCCAAACTAGCTTGTGACCAAAAACACATTTTCCCATAACTTAGTCCATATTATTCCAAATAATTGTCTACATTTACTTCGACTACTTTGGCTCAAATTGCATCAAATTTTTTTTCATGAGCCAATCTATGGTTTTTGTCAGGCAAAAGCCATAGATTGGCTCATAACAACTTACAAGAAAATTTTGGTATAGTTTAATCCAACATCGAAGCAAATGATGTCAAATTTTGTTCTTATGAGCAAATCTATGGCCTTCCCTGGTGAAACTGTAGATTGACTCATGAATAAAAAAATTGATGCAGTTTGAGCCAAAACAACTGAAGTAAATGTAGACAAAAGTTTTTAGAGTCATGAGCCAATCTATGGCTTTTACTGGGCGAAAACCATAGACTAGCTCATGACCTAATTTTGTTTTCCCTGAACTTGGTCCATATGACTCGAAATATGATCATGTTTGGAGTCAAAATGACCGGAATGGTGTAAACAATTCCATTTTTCATGTTACGTTATAAAAAATCTACATACCCAAAACAATGATTCCAACACGACATGCACCATTTGAAGTAAAGTCGAGCAAGATGTTATCGGGATGCAAATCTGTGTGGAACCATTGACGGAATGGATTTTCACCTATTACTGTAATAACTCGCACAAGAACTGGATGCACTACTTGCATTGCCCATTCTCATCGCGCTTCACATCTATGTGTACCAATATCACCCTTGCACTACTTGCTAGCATACCATCTTTGTTGAATGAACCTAGGAGAACTTATTAAATGAATCTTATACATGGTTCCATATCCTCTAGATCCAATCCTCTCCTTGAAAAATCTCTTGCTTTGTGAGAGTTTGTGGGAGTGCAAAGATAAGTCACATTTCCTGTGTGACTAGCACAATGTTGTAATCTTTGTGCGATACCTCCAAGCATCGCTTCTCTAAGAATTGTAGTGCCTTCCTCCCTTGAGTGAGTAGCTCATTCCTCTGCAATTCCATATCTAAACAATGCTTTCTTCTCACAGGTCTCAACCTTATGCTGTCTCTTATCCGATCGAAGAACAACGCATATATAATCAGCCCATATTCCATCCCAAGTCTTCAGATTTGTTTCACAAATATGACTAACAAGCAATGGATCTTTATCAGGCATCTCCCTGAGGCGTGTGGACGCATTGCCTATTTTAAAATCGATCAATATAAATGCAGTTGACTCCCAATCGACCATACCAGAGCTGACTCACAATTGATGGCAACCTCTTCAAGCAATGTCTTTGTGCAATGTAAAATCTGCTTCTTGAAATTACGTAGCTGATCTGCACTTTCTATCATGGTTCGCATCTCTATCTCCTGCAAACTATTTATATGATCTAAAAATTGCACTCAGAGAATATGGTTAACAACCCTTTGTGCTTCACTGTCAACCCATGCTTATGTGTACTACCTATTGAATCCTTATGTATACTACTTTGCTGAATCTTCCATGTTGCTTGCGAGAAAAACTGCCTGTCAAAAGAAATATTGACATGTTTTAGACCTAACACAAGCTAATATTATATTGAAAATATAATAATGAAAGAGACACAACACAACAAAAGCCACCTCTCACTTTAAGAGAGTCCAAGGATCCGAAGCTTGGAGTGTTCCCATCTAGCTCTCGTGCCTCGTGAGCACAAGAACCAAGAACTACTCTGTAATCCAAGCCTGTGTGGAGGCTAAACGCCACATAAATCCAAATGTAAGCTTTAATTAATTTTTTTATTTCTAATATTTTCCCCCAAAATGATTATTATTAAAGTTTAAAATAATAATTAAACTCAATTCAACATTATATTAAAAATATACTTTTGAAAGAGGCACAACACACAAAAGCCACCTCCCTCTTTGAGAGAGTCCAAGGATTTGAATCTTGGAGTGGTCCCATTTAACTCTCGTGCCTTGTGAGCACAAGGGCCAAGGACTACTCCGCAAGACAGGCCTATGTGGAGGCTAGATGCCACATAAATCTGAACGTAAGGTTTAATTAATATTTTTAATTCTAATATTTTTTTCGAAAAGATTATTATTAAAATTTAAAATAATAATTAAACTCAATTTAATATAACATTAAAAATACAATTATGAAAGAGATAGTCCACCACAACAAAAGCCACCTCCCTCTTTGAGAGAGTCCAAGGATCTGAATCTTGGAGTGGTTCCATCTAGCCCCCGTGCCTTGTAAGCATAGGGGCCAAGGACTACTCCGTAAGGTAGGCCTATGAGGAGGCTAGACGCCACATAAATTTTGATGTAAGCTTTAATGTGGAGGCTACATGCCACATAAATCTGAACATAAGGTTTAATTATTATTTTTAATTCTAATATTTTTTCCAAAAATATTATTATTAAAATATAACATAATAAATTAAACTCAATTTAACATAACATTAAAAATAAAATTATGAAAGAGATAGTCGACCACAACAAAAGCCACCTTCCTCTTTGAGAGAGTCCAAGGATCTGAATCTTGGAGTGGTTCCATCTAGCTCTCGTGCCTTGTAAGCATAGGGGCCAAGGACTACTCCGCAAGATAGGCCTATGAGGAGGCTAGAAGCCACATAAATCATGATGTAAGCTTTAAGAAAACTTTTAATTCTAATAAAAATTTTCCAAAAAGATCATTATTAAATTTTAAAATAATAATTAAACTCAATTTAACATTATATTAAAAATAGAATTATGAAAGAGATAGTACACCACAACAAAAGCCACCTCCCTCTTTGAGAGAGTCAAGGATTTGAATTTTGGAGTGGTCCCATCTAGCTGCTGTGCCTTGTGAGCACAAGGGCCAAGGACTACTCTACAAGACAGACCTATGTGGAGGCTAGACACCACATAAATTTGAATGTAAGCTTTAATAAAAAAATTTAATTCTAATATTTTTTCCAAAAAGATTATTATTAAAATTTAAAATTATAATTAAAATTAATTTAACATATATTAAAAGAATATTTTTGAAAGAGACACAACACAAAAAAAGATTTATCTTGCTTTAATTTTAATTTAATAATAAAAGTGTCACATAAATCTTTAATTAAAATAGGGGAACGAGAGATTGTTGAGATGCCATTGACTATCACTCGACTCGGTACAAAACAGTTGGTCCTAGAGCTAACACAAGAACTAAACCTCAAAACACAAGATCACCTTGCTATGGTAGTGGTAAGTGTCAATCTTTCTTCTCAGCAACTCAAGATGATAAAGAGTTTTGTTTGTCCGATACAAGGATGTGTTTGCACGGAGTTATTCATACTTACGGGGAGTTCCTCTTGAGTTGTGTCAACACAAGATACCTTTGGTGCCAAATGTTAAGCTGATTCGACAATAGAGGTATTGAATGAATCCTAACTATGCCAAATAGGTGGTAAGTGTTAATCTTTCTTCTCAGTAACTCAAGATGATAAGAGTTTTGTTTGTTCAATACAAGGATGTGTTTGCACGGAGTTATTCATACTTACGGGGAGTTCCTCTTGAGTTGTGTCAACACAAGATACCTTTGGTGCCAAATGTTAAGCTAATTTGACAATAGAGGTATTGAATGAATCCTAACTATGCAAAACAGGTAAAGCCAAATTGGATCAACTCCTACGTGCTCGGTCTATTTATGCCATTGACCATACTGATTGGCTCTTCTCTATTGTGGTTGTGCCTAAGAAAAATGGCAAACTTCGAGTCTATGTGGACTATAGGAATTTGAATTCTAAGACTGTTCTTGATCCATTTCCTATACCCTTTACTGATTGAATTTTGGATCAAGTTGTAGGACATGAGATGTACTCATTCATGGATGATTACGGTGGCTATAACCAAATCACAGTGGTCCCAGAAGACCACTCCAAGACTTCCTTTATCACAGAATGGGCACTTATGCAACCAAAGTTATGCCTTTTGGATTGGGGCATGCCCCATCAACCTTTCAGAAGTTTATAGTTGAAACTTTTTGAGATTACCTCACTGAGTTCATTGCTATTTATCTAGATGACTTTTGTGTTTATAGATAATCTTAGATACCTAGAAAAGGTCTTTCTAAGATGCATACAAGCGGGTATCTCATTGAACCCAACTAAGAGTGTATTCTATGTCTAGGTCGGAATACTACTCGATCACATCATTTCTAAAGATGGCATAAGAACCAAGCTATGTAAGATTAAAACTATACAGCAAATGCCTAAACCTCATAATCTAACTCAATTGCATTCTTTTGTGGAGTTTATCAGCTTCTATCAAAGGTTCATCAAAGACATTGCCAGGATTGTAGCACCTTTGTATGAGTTGACAAAGAAAATGCCAAGCTTGAGTGGAATACTGAGTTGATTATGGTTTTCCATGAGTTGAAGTGCTGAGCAATAGCTACTCCTATTCTAAGGCAACCAAGGTGGGATGTGTTCTTTCATGTGCATATAGATGCTTTTGGATATGCCTTAGGTATTATGGCTCAGCTGGATGGTCGATTGGACTATCCAGTGTATTATGCCAGCCAGTTATAAACATCTATTGAGTCCAATTATATTTATAGCACTGCCAAGCGAGAAGCTTTGGAAATGGTATTCAGTGTGCAGAAACTAAGGGATTATTTACTCGGTAATCCTCTTGTGTTCTATGTGGATCATCAAGCCCTACTTTACCTTATCAACAACAAGACTGTCATTCAAGGACGTCTTGTCCGTTGGATGCTTCTACTTTAGGAGTTTAACTTTAAAATCATTCATGAAATGGGCAAGAGCCATGTAGGAGCTGATTGTTTGTCCAGGTTACCTGCACCCGAGGATACCTAGGGAGTTAACATGGAACTGCAGATGTTGAACTCTTTGCAGTAGATTATTATGAGAATGAGTATGCCGAGTTGCTGGATTATTTATCTAAGGGCACATTTCTTAATACAATGCCTCAAGATAAGCGCAAGCAAATAGCCTTGAAGGCTTGGAAATACACTTTGATTGGTGGACAATTGTACTGATAATGTGCAGATGTTGTTCTTCGTAGATGGTTTTGGTCACACGAGTGAGCCATTGTCTTGTAGGGAGCTCACTCAAGTCCATCAGGCGGACATTTTCATGGGGTGTTAACCGCCAAAAAAGTCTTGCAGGCAAGTTTGTGGTGGGAAACCTTGTTCAAGGATGCTCAGACTAAGTGCATGCAATGTGCCTTCTGTTAATGCATTGGATGCCTATTGGCTAATCAATTTATGCCTTTGCAACCCACTCGTCCATGGGAAGCTTTTTAGAGATGGGGTTTGTATTTTGTTGGTCCTTTTAAGCCAACCAGCTACACTTAGAATAAATACATCATTGTTGCCATTAACTATGCTACTAAGTGGGTAGCAGCTACGGCACTCCAAGACAGCTCGGGTCAGAGCACTACTAAGTTAAACTACTAAGTTAATTTTTGAGAATATCATATGCAGGTATGCATGCCCTTTGCAGCATGTTAGTGACCAAGGTACACATTTCCTTAACGATGTGATGAAGTCTTTGTAAAAGGAATTCAAAATTATGCATATAGTCTCCACTACCTACTATCCTCATGGAAATGGTGAAACCGAGTCAACTAACAAGACACTTAAGCTCATCTTGACTAAGATAGTGCAATCAGCGAAGGGTGAATGGGATACAAAACTGCATTTTGCTTTGTGGGTGTACAAAACTGCTTACAAGATGATGACCAATCTTACACCCTTTCATATGGCCTTTGGCTTGGAAGCACTTTTTCCCTTAGAATTTATTGTTCAGAGTCTCCACATTGCCACTGAGCATCACTTAGATGAGTCAGAAGAAGCAATCAAGGGGAAATTACATCACCTCAGCCACCTAGATGAGTTACGCCTTCGAGCAACCTGGTCACAGATGGTGATACAACACATAAGAAAGGCCTAGCATGATAGGCACATTGTGCCTAAGAATTTGAAGAAGGGTATGCTCGTGTTACTCTACAATGCTAAGTTGGGGCCTATCAAAACAAATTTCAAGTTGGGTTGGAATCAACCCTACCACTTAGTTGAAGTTTTTGACAATGGGACAGTTTAGCTTGAGGATTTACAAGGCAAAGTAAAGCCATCCTGAGTAGTGAGTTCTTCGAATAGATAGAACTTGGACATAGACCACTCAGTTGACAATGCCTTAGTGAATTTCACAGAAGACAAAATGCCAGTTAGATGTTTGATCACAGTAGAGGAAATGCATCGTATACTGCCACGTGGTAGTGTTAACGTTGAAGACACATTAATGCGAAATCATCATGCTAGAGAAAGGGGGGCTCATGCAACCATTGATCTACAGGATGCCTAGTTGCAGATTCTGTTTGACCACTTCTGGTTAGGGACTCTAGTTATGATTGTCATTTACACTCTCAATATACTATTGCCCTTACCTCTCTGTCGTCGTCTACATCATCCACCTCTTTTTTATTGCTTACAACATCCTTAAGCTTTCCGTGGCCCTTCCTACTCCATCCATTTTTATTGCACCAGCTCACTTTCCTTGCTACCCAGCCTTTCTGTCAGTCATCTCCTTCCTCTCAGTGCCTATGTTGTCTCGTAGTCATGGAGAGAGCGGAGTGCATGCATTGCCAGAAGAGAAAAAGAAGCTCTCACATATCGCTTCCACACCCTATTGAGAATGACTCCAACAACGTTCTCACAGGAATCCTACAAGCGAATCGGTTGCTGAAGTTTGCGAGCTTGCTGTGGAAAGAAGTTTGGAATGACGAACGGGCGAAGGAGATCTTGGACTCCTATGATGAGGAAGAACCTAGTCTCATCATCAAAAGACATGCACATCAGGATTAGTTCAGACTCTAGTGCTGCTCAAGAAAGCCTTAGGCTAGAATAGCGTACTAACCCTCCAAAGTTTGCAGATGCCAAGAGGTGCAATGTCTACTTCGGAGAGAACAACTACTCCTCCTCTCAGGGATATTTGATCAGCAAGGTGGGCGATGAAAGCCTAATGACAACTTGCCTGCCGATTTTTGTCAGAGTTTATTGGACTGAAGAAGAGCGTCCGTTATGTCCCAAGGCAATATGTGGCTCAGATGGTCTCGGCAATGGAAGATTGGTCGCCAATGGACTGGTTTAGCATATTCCAGAGGCATTTGAGACCCAGCTACAGGCAGTGAGCCGAGACCAGAGCCGAGGCCAGTCACACTGCAAGCCCAACCCACATCTTTGTATGTTGCAACACCGATTTGGTGTCGGGATGGGTGCCTTGGTTGAATTCATTACCCCTACTAGGTGGAGCAGGACCATCAGGATCCAAAAATGACGAACACCCAAAGGAGGATGAGTAAGGCAACAAAGAAGGTGGGCAAGGTCGAGATCATGATGGGCAAGGGCCGAGCAACCAAGGAGAGGAATAGGACACGAGTTCCGAGGAGAAGGCCCAAGAGCAAAAGGTTGGCCGAGGTGACGAGCAGAAGGCAAAGGAGCCTAAGGGGAGCACAAAGCATAAGACAAGGAAGCCGAGTAGAATAAGGGTGAAGGGACTTAGGATAAAGTGCCGAAGGGGATAACAATGAAGGCACCTCCAAGCAACATCAACAAAACAACCCAGAAGGGAACAACATCGAGGGCACCTCCGAGGATGTGGGGAAGGAAACTACCAAGGGGGCATAAAGCAATGGAACACTCGAGTAGTGTGAAGAGGAGGTCACACCCAAGAGCAAAGGGAAGCTAGAACAGATCGGGGTGATGCTGAGCCCTCACAAAAGATTGAGCAACAACATGGTGGTACCACATTGGCCACCGTCATCTGCCTCCACCTCCCTTACCTCTATAGAACCTGCCACGTGTAGAGCCATTCCCCTTAGACCCCCTACTAACAGTGCATAATCATCAAGACTGGTTTGCCACCGAGAGCCGGTGGCAGGTGCTAAGAGAGAACATGGTGCACGCAGCACAGGCATTGGACTTTTTGGCTAACCCCACTGAATCCCTCCCTAGGTACTCAAGCATAACTTATTTCTTCAGATGCGGTATTGGGAGGATATGCCTAAGTTCTTAGAAGAACAAACAAGAAGTCTGCGCCAGGCTGAGGCAAATTTGTCTACAGAATGGAAGTCACTCTAGAAGTAGCTAGATGGGAGAAATGTGATCTACAAAGAGATGCTCCAAAGCAACTCACAATTGGAGCAACAGGCCCACACCGAGTTAAAGAAGGATTATGGCAACCTGCAATGCGAGGTGGGTAGGCCCAAGGCACTCTCGACCAAGACCAAGGTTGAGGGTGATGAGCCTCATAGGAAAGAACATGCAGCTACAGCATGCCCTATAATGCCTGCAATAGAAGACCTTAGAAGCTCGGTAGTAGCATTGAACTCGGACCCAAATCGAGGTTTTCGAAAAAGAAAGGCGCACCTAAGGCAGACTGCTATAGAGAACTAGGACATGAAGGAGGAGGACAAGCACCCTAACAAGTTGCCTCGCTTACAGCCACCAGACCATGACAGCTCAAATGGCCAGGCTGGTGTGCGAGAGTTGTCACTACGGAATGGGCAGGTGGGCACCTTAGGGCAGAAATCCACAGAAGGGGGAGGTGCTTCACAAACTAAGGCAGTAGAGGGTATCTCGACTCAGGCCCTACTCATGCTCCATTCAGTAGGTCGAGCGGAGTGTAAAGTCATGGCTACAGTACTGCAAATTTGGGGATGTTGCTATGTATCAGGATGCTGTAGTACAAGTGCAAATTTTGGCAGACACAATTGAGGTGGGTGTGCAAAGCAAGCAAATGATGGATGCAGAGCCCATTTTGCCTCCTCAAGGTCTCCCCGTTGCAATCCCAACTATGAAAGTTTTGCGCCGAGTTTTGGATTGGGAGGAGATACTGTGTTTATTGGCATACAGAGGAGATGGAATTGTTTGTTGCGCCACACTCAATGCACCAAGGTGTTCTTGAGCCAGTACATCCGATGGTCTCGGTGTATGACCAAGCAATAAAGGTGGTCAACAATTTTGTCGAGGAGTGCACTCAACATCAACATAACATTTTCAAGACCGAACGTAGGTTGATCATCGCGCCTGAATACGCCAACTGCCCAAGCCATTCATGCCCGAGCTTCCTACATACTATGGTAACCTTTTGCGAGAGTGGGTTAGCCAGGTCCAACGCTACACAACCAATTTTGCAATGGTAATGGACATTAACGAACCACTTGGAGCCTCCACATTCAAGCAGCGATCGGCTGGTCCCTACTTTTTCGTGAGGACACGACCTAGGGTAGCCGAGGTGAAATGTTACCCTCGGGTTAGGCTAACATGGAGCTACAACTAAGTGTGGTCACTGAGTGCTGACGTTGGATGGAAGTGGTGGAGCCTTAATCAAGCACTAGTTTTGTAGTGGAGGTGTAGGAGATTGCCGTGTCACCACCAATCAATAGATGCAGGTTGGCGTGTTGGAGCGCGTATCTATTTAGAAGGCGGTTTTGTTAGGTAGCTTGATGTGGTTGTAATAGGTAGAGCAGAGAGCAAGAGAAGGTGCCGAGTTCTCTTCATCTGATTTGAGCTTGCTAGGATAGGGAGTGTTTAGTGCAAGCTAAGGCGGCTTGGTTGTATTCAAGGCAGTTGGATTCAAGACAAGTTGATGTTTATTGTCTTTAAACACAACTCTATTGTTGTATTGCACTCTGCATTCTTTTAAGTGTTCTTAAGTTGTGTGCAACTCGGTATTCTCTTGCAATCACATGGTTCTCCTACGATTGCTAACCCCGACCTCCAAGTGTATATGTTGTCATCTGTTCCTCACCCAAGCACACCATCCTTAGGACTACAACAGAAGGCATCTTCACTAAGCATAGCATAGGGTTGGGTCAACACTGAGCACATCTTTTGAGTTAGTCTTGGATACCAAAGCGTCAACCACTCATCTTCTCTCTTTCGCTTCAGTTCCAATGCTCCCTAGCTCAAGATGAAATACTAATTAGACAGGAGGGCCAAGGTTCACCCCTTCGTGGAAGTAGGTAAGGAATTTAAATGAACACCATCTCTCTCTCTCTCTCTCTCTCTCTCTCTCTCTCTCTCTCTCCATTTAGATTTCAAGTGCCTTGCATTTGCCATCTCACTTTTCATATCTTATATGTATCGCTTTTTGCTAAAGAGCTATGGATAGGCGAAGGATGTCTTCTAATGGATTAAGGTCATCTTGGAGTCAAAAGAGGTGCTACGAAAGCTCTTCAACAATAATGAGCAAAAGGCTAGGACAACCCTCTACCAATTGTCTCCTGAGATGAGGGAGAGGATCTATCGGAGTCAAAAGGGGTGCTACAAAAGCTTTGCAACGATAATGAGCAAAGGCACTACAAGCCTCGACCAATTGACTCCTGACATGAGGGAGAGGATCTATCGAGAGATGGAGATAAAAAATGTCCATGTGATGCCTCATGCCTTCAATGCTCCTCTCATAGTGAGTGGCATGGGTACGGTGAGAAGGCATAGTGAGACACTTAGACTCCATTGAGCATTCCACAATCTCCATTAAAAGGTTGCTTCCAATGCTCCAAGCAAAAAATGGAAAGGCTTCAACTTATTGGGCTCCCTCCTCCCTACCAAATTTAAAGATGTGATAGTCACTTTTTTTGCAAGTTGGAAGCAAATAAAAAGGTATATGCTTTAAAGCAACTAGAGGAGGACCACCATAATCCATGACCTTTAGCCAAAAGTGGACGTTGTAGTAGGGGGCCGACCCCCTGCTGGTCGGTTTTCTCAGCCCAACAATGGGCCTATAAAAGGCCCCCACTCCCCCCCTCATTTCTCATCACCTGCACAGACCTGCCTTGCACCAGCAAGCGAGGAGTAGACTCAGGAGTTGGTCCAGCATCCCAATTTGAGTATATAGCGGTGTGCCAACTATGCTTCGAAGGTTGGGCTAACTTGCAAAACTTGCCACCAGTGGCGCATTTTGGAAGCACGTGCACAACCTCTTAAAGGCAATGCACACACCCAAGCTAGAGTGCAACTTGTGCATGACCTGGAGCTAGATCAAAGGGGTCCATAATCAAAGGTGTTTTATTCATGTGCTTTTCAACGATTAAAAAATGTTGACTAGTGTGACTAGCTAGCTATACACACTACACTGGCATGATTGGCTATGCATTGTCTAGCGCCCCCTCTGCCTCCCTCTGCGCTGATGAGTCGAGAAAGTTGACTTGCAATTACCTGGCGAAACTGGTGGTGCAGGAGTGCTAGAATCCAAACCTTGGGAATTGGATGTGGCAAAGAGAGCACCTCAATTATTTCGCGTGAACAAAATTGGAGTCTCGAGGTGTGCAAGAATGGCTGTGTGGACGGACTGAGCCTTTGCGCCAAGCATCGCCCTTGGAAAGGGCGGGTGTTACTGAATTTTTGTAACACGTGGGGACGCGTTGAAATGAACATGATGGGAAGGGGAGAAGAAATGTGAACACTGAAAGGTGGATGGACTCTAGACTCTGCCGACCGGCAGGAGTTCGAGAATCTCAAAAAGGCACACGATTCAAGTCTCAAACGTGACACGAATCTCTTGGGCGCGCTGCGCAACATGGTCTATATCACATTAGATGTTACTGTCCGGCCTACCCAGTGACCAGGTCGGTTGCCACGCGGCAGGCTCCTAGTTCAACAAACTACCGTGGCGGCTAGCACAGGGCCGTGGGCCTGGAACAGCTGCACAGTGCAGGAGCCTACCACCGTACCAATTTTTCAAATCAAATCTAGAAGAACTACGGATAAAGCGACGTGCACCGAATTAAATTACGAAACCAAAAAAAACAATTATTGCCCTTTTTCATCATTTCTTCATCATCTTCTTGTTTCTTTGCCCTCTTGTGCATGAAGCTCGGCTATGGCGACGGCGGCCCTTTGCTAAGCTCGCCTATGGCGACTGTCTGGTGGTAAGAGCGGCCATAGCGTGCAGCTTGATCGTAAGCTCGGCTATGGCGATCGTCTCTCTCGCTCTCCTCTTCTCCTTGGTCATTTCTTCCATAGCAGCTCCCTGCCCTCCCTGTGGCTCCCTTCCCGTCCCCTACCCTCTCAGCACCTCCCCCTCCTGTGGCCACCCCGCCTTCCCCATCTCCTGCTCCCCCAGCTCCTCCCCTCCCCAGCTCCATTTCGTCTCCTCCTCCGGCTCTTACCCCATCCTCTCCATCAACTCCTCCTCCCAAACCCTCCTCATCTCCCCCCCTCCCCTCCCCCCCTCCTCTTGCATCAGCCCTGACCTCCCCTCCGGCGGTTTGGTCCTCAACCCCTCCGAGCCTTTCGCTGTTACCCCCTCCAATAGCCTCCTCTTCTTCAACTGCTCCCAGCTCTTGTTGCGATCGCCCCTCAACTGTTCCAGCATTAGCCCCTGTCGCCAGGCCATCGCCTCCGCGTCCCAGGCATGTAACAGCTCGCTGTGCTGCTTCATTCCCACGGCTGCTCCCTCCAACGCATACTCCATCCCTTTGAACCAATCTGTCTGCAATGCGTACACGAGTGTGGTCAGCTTCGATGCTTCTCTGCCTACCCAAGATTGGAGTTTCGGTATCCAGCTCAAGTGGAGCACCCCAAGCGAGCCTCCTTGCGCGAACCAAAGTCAATGCCCCTCCCATTCCGTCTGTACCGCCTCCGGTACCAACGCCAATCTCACCTGCCTTTGCAATTCGGGCTATACATGGGATCCCTTCACCGGAGGCTGCGAAAAAGGTCTTTCTTTGCCCACCTCCGTTGCATGTTCTTTGCTGAGTTTTTGTGTTTCGACGACGCTGCTAAACCATTTCTTCTGTTTGAAATATGCTGCCAGGCCCTTCCAAAGGCAAAACGGCCATCATTGCAGGTACATTTCACCTAACCAAGCATCCACCCAATTACGTCCAGCTAGTTGCTCTCAAGAATTCTAGCTTCAATCATCTGACGGACATTAAACCTTGTGTGGATGTTGTTGCTCGCCACAGGTGTCACATCGTCCTTGTGTGCGGCAGTTCTGGCTGTTTTGCTGACAGCGGCCATATGCAGAAGGAGACGAGCAATATTTCAAGCTCGAGCCAAGTTAACAAGGGAAAGATGCATCATATTGAGTGCGAATGGTGCAAAGGCAGCTTTGTATACTGGCCGGGACATCAAGAAGGCGACAAACGGTTTTGCGAAGGATAGATTATTAGGCAGCGGAGCTTTTGGTGATGTATACAAGGGTATCTTTGGAGATGGAACAGTGGTGGCTATCAAAGTGGCAAAAGTGGGAAATTCAAAGGGGAACGAGCAAGTGCTAAACGAGGTAAGGATTCTTTCTCAAGTTAACCACCGAAATCTCGTCAAGCTGATGGGTTGCTGTGTCGAGACAGAACAGCCCTTGTTGGTGTATGAATACGTGCCCAATGGAACTCTGTTCGAGCACCTAGGCGGGAAGAGGGGCGAGATTCTCGACTGGAAAACAAGACTAGCAGTGTCTGTTCAGACAGCCGAAGGCCTGGCTTATCTCCATTCTTCCGCTTACCCTCCCATAATCCACAGAGATGTGAAGTCAAGCAACATCCTGCTTGATAATACTATGACTGCCAAGGTATCAGATTTCGGTCTCTCACGGCTGGCAGAACCTGACTTGACGCATGTATCAACCTGTGCACAGGGTACATTAGGCTACCTAGATCCCGAGTACTATAAAAACTATCAGCTCACGGATAAGAGCGATGTCTACAGTTTTGGAGTGGTGCTCTTGGAGCTGGTGACGGCGCAAAGGGCTATCGATTTCTCTCGTGAACAAGATGATGTAAACCTTGTCATGTATGTGCAAGAAAGGTCTGCGAGGGGCACCATTGAGGAGGTTTTCGATCCATTTGTGGTGGAGACTGCATCAGAGGCTGTTATTTGTTCCTTGAAGGCGGTTACTTTTGTGGCGCTTGAATGTCTCCAAGAGAGCAGAGCAGAAAGGCCTCGCATGAAAGAAGTTGCAGAGCGGCTCCAGTATATCCTCACACAGGAAGCAGCTGCTGAAGCCGAAATGTATGCCTCTCATTTGGTGTCGTAGTTTTGTTCTCTTTGCAAAGGTGCGACTCCCTGGCACTGTGCGCTTAGCCCTCCCCGCGAAAAATATCTGTTGAACCGTCACGTCAAAGCTGCACGTCATCAGAAAACGGGAAATAGTTCTTACAGGCATGATCGGTGGGCTTGAAGTTAGCCGTACTTGGATTCTGGCTGAAACATGTGGGAAACATAATCACACGTAGGTGTATGTTCTTTAAAGCAAGGTATGAGGCCATCCTATGCTGGAAAACTAGAAAACTTAGAAGGTCTTCATGATTCGTTCATATGAACGGGTCACAAATGCGTATTCCAAGGGTCTTCAAGAAGTCGAAGTTTTCGGCTACTGCGCATTGCGTAGATGTGTTGGCGTAGTACAAGTAGTAGCAAGCTGTGTTTCCAAGGATACCTTGGATTTTCTGGTGTCTTTCTGTATGATATCTTGGGTTCCCTCCCGCCTTTGCTCTTCAGCAATATTCACTCGTTCAAAGTGTGGCATAATACCATGGTTAAGAGGGACACAGAAGCATGGCAGTTAAAATATCTCAAGATATTTGGCATCCCTTAGCTTGGATTAGAGTCATCACACGACACATTTCTCCATGATAATTTTTCCTTTATGAATTCTTAGTCATTTGAGAGCTAGTCATTTACCCCTTAGCTTGGATTAGAGTCATCACACGACACATTTCTCCACGATATTTTTTCCTTTATGAATTCTTAGTCATTTGAGAGCTAGTCATTTACCAATTTACACATCCTTGGAGTTTTTTTAGCCTGCTAGCATTTAACGTGGTCTCTTGAGGGGGGTTAGAATAGTCATATGATCATATCTTGTCTGGTCAACTCTATGGGATGTATGTAGGTTTCAATGAATTGAGGGCTCGTTTGTATCATATTTCTTAATGGCTCTCGCTTTTTAAATTTAATTAGGATTTGATTTTATTACGTTTTTCTTTCTGTTATATTTCGAGTATTAATTAATTTATCTGGCAAGGAATATAGTGAATCCAACCCATAGCCTTTAAATCTAACATGTTTCACTTTGAACTTGTTGCCTTCACAAAAGACCCCTACTTCATGGATGTAACTCCCAGGGAGGCTATCTTCAGAGACGGGAGATTAGGAGCTCTTGATTTGAAGCTTACCCCACCTATTGTAGAACCCATTCCCATCTGTCCATTAGCGATAATTCAAATCCAATATGTGTGTCCAGTCCGAAAATGACTCCCTTTTGCATCTAGGATTCTCACCTTGAGAAACCAGATCAACTAGAGTTTCCACAACAGCAGTGAAACCGGTCATGCTTATGTACTCTGCATAAAAGACTACAGCAATCAACTTCCAGTAGTAGGAAAGACTATCAACCTCGCAGAAATGGTTCAAGTCATCTTGAATGGACTAGGAGAAGGATACGAGAATCTGGTCCAGAGTAATGCCATTCAACGGCAAATTCCGACACTGGAAGAACTTCAGTCATAGTTCTACTTGGTGAAGAGCTCAGAACTCAAGCTATTCAAGCACGTAAAGGTCATTCTAAGGATCATGCATTCACAACTTCAGACAAAAGCAGAGACAAAGGCAAAGGTAGAGGCAGAGGTAGATCATATCAGAAAAGTGGTCATCATCAGCAACAAAATCAAAGTCAGCATCAGCATCAGCATCATTCTCAGCAACATCAGAATCAGTAAAGAGGAAATCATTCCAACCGAGGAAGATTCCAAGGACGAGAAAATGCATTCACTAATGTGTCAAATATTCAGTGCAACTACTGTCACAAGTTTGGACACTATGAAAGAGATTGCCGCAAGAAGCAGTACGACCAAGGCAATCAATCCAGCAGTAATCGAGGGAATTCCTGAGGTAGAGGAAATCATCGTGGTGGACATTCTAGTCACAGTCATTTTGCAAATGAACATGGGGATATGTTTCTTACAAGCTAGGAATTACATTAGAGTGATACAGTGTACCTAGATAGTGTACCTACTATCTAGGTACACTATCTAGGTACACTATGAAAGAGATTGCCGCAAGAAGCAGTACGACCAAGGCAATCAATCCAGCAGTAATCGAGGGAATTCCTGAGGTAGAGGAAATCATCGTGGTGGACATTCTAGTCACAGTCATTTTGCAAATGAACATGGGGATATGTTTCTTACAAGCTAGGAATTACATTAGAGTGATACAGTGTACCTAGATAGTGTACCTAGATACTGATTTCAATTCCAAAGAGGATTACAGCTATCAAGTCGACCAAGTGGAACAGGATCCTTGGTACATCGACAGTGGAGTATCATCTCACATGACAAATCATCAAGAATGGTTCTTCACAGAGATGAAACCATTAGAAGGTCAGAAAAATGTCATCTACACAGCAGACAATACATCGAATCCAGTTCAAGGGACAAGCATTATCCCTATGAACAATTTCACTGGTACAAAAGGATTAGTGAAAGACGTGCTCTATGTTCCGAAGCTCAGCAAGAACCTTTTGTCAGTAGGTCAAATGACGGAACACAACTACAAAGTCATCTTCGACGGTGATGAATGCACTATCAGAGACAAATCCAAAAGAGGTCAGCTAGTAGCAAAAGGTGTCAAGGAAGGACGCTTATACATGATGCTAGCTACAGTACCAGATAAGCATGCCATGTCAGCTCAAATGCAACAGATGCCACTATCTGTAAAATGACACAAGAGATATGGTCATGTCAACTTCAAGTACTTGTTAGATCTCAGGAATCAAAATATGGCAATTGGGATTCCGAAGCTACAGTTTCTTGGAAAAGTTTGTGAAGCATGCTGCTTCGGCAAACAAAAGCGAACCAACTTTGTCAGAAGTATCTCTCGTGCACGAGGTATTCTTGATTTGATTCATACAGATGTATGGGGTTATGCCCAGACCCGCAGCATCAATGGTTCACTTTATTACTTGACCTTCATCGACGACTACAGCAGATATTGTTGGGTCTACTTTCTGAAAGAGAAATCTGAAGTGTTTGCCAGATTTCAAGAATTCAGAGCCATGGTAGAAAATCAGACAGGTAGAAAGATCAAAGTCATGAGATCAGATAGAGGAGGTGAATACATGTCTTCAGCATTCATGAACTTTTGTAAAAATCACGACATTCGAAGACAAATCACATGTGTAGATACTCCTCAGCAAAATGCAAGAGTTGAAAGGAAGAATGGGACTTTAGCAGACCGTGCTAGAGTAATGCTTAGTGAAAAGCATCTTCTAAATCAGTATTGGACAGAAGCAATAGCTACAGCAAACTACTTGCTTAATCGGCTTTCTACCGAATCGATACAGGGTATGACTCCTTATGAAGAATTCACTGGACACAAGCCACACATTGGGCATCTCCGCATATTTGGTTGCATAGCATATGCCCACATACATGATGATCATCGTAGGAAATTGGATGCAAAGTCACGTAAATGCATCATGGTTGGCTACGGTGAAGAAAGCAAAGTATACAAATTGTATGATCCCATCAACCGCAAGGTCATTATCTCCAGAGATGTAATCTTTGATGAGGAATCAGAATGGAAAACCTCACCTATACAGGAGATAGAAGCACCGACTTCATAGTCATCTATAGAACAGGTTAATGAAGAAGAGCAAGAATTGCCAACAACACCCCGAGTAGAGCCACAGCAGCTCAGATGGTCTACTAGGAAAAGCATACCACCAATCAGATTGACATATGCTCAGAAAGGTAAAGCAATTTAGGTAGAAACCACCAACTATGCTCTTATGACTACCATCATGGCTACAGAAGAGCCAGTGTACTTCGAAGACGCAGTAGCCAGAATGGCAAACTACTATGAATGAAGAAATGGATGCTTTGTATAAGAATAATACTTGGGAATTATGCGATCTTCCATAAAAAAAGAAGGCCATAGTAAACAAATGGGTATACAAAGTGAAGTATAATCCAGATGGCAGTATTCAGAGATATAAAGCTAGACTAGTTGCAAAAGAATTTGCACAACAATATGGTCAGGACTATGATTAGACTTATGCTCCCGTAGCAAAGATGGATTCCATACGGTTCTTGATATCACTAGCGACACTTAGTAGATGGAATGTGTATCAGCTCAATGTCAAGAATGCATTTCTCAATGGTTACCTAGATGAGGAAGTCTATATGCAACAACCAGTAGGTTATGTTGAACCAGGAAAAAAGAATAAGGTTTGCCATCTCAAGAAAAGTCTCTATGGCTTAAAACAAGCACCCAGAAGTTGGTAGAGCAGAATCGACAAGTATTTTACTGATTTGGGATACATGAAGTTCAATGCAGATCATACTCTCTACTACAAAGTTCAAGGGAAAGACATTACTATTGCACTTTTGTACGTAGATGATTTGATTGTGACAGGAAGCAAGGATAGCTTCATTAGAAGACTTATCTACAGAGTTCGACATGAAAGATCTTGGACTTACGCACTATTGGTCTTGGAATTGAGTTCTAGAGAGATTTAGATAGCACATTCATGAGTCAGCTCAAGTATGTTGACAGTCTTCTGAAGAAGTTTCATATGGTAGATTGCAAGATTGCAGCTACTCCCATGGAACAAAGTTTGAAACTTACTAAAGATTCAGAAAAGCCTACAGTCAATGACAGATACTATAGGCAGCTCATCGAATCTCTTATATATCTGACAATCACACGATCAGATATTTATTATGCAATAAGCTCACTAACACAGTTTATGGCAAATTCAAAACAGTTTCACTGGAATGCAGCCAAAAGAGTCTTGAGATACATCAGAGATACAAGATAGTTTGGGATAGAATACAGAGGAAGTCATCCACGGTTGCATGGATACTGTGACAGTGACTATGCCGGAGATCATGAGACCAGGAGATTGACACAGGGATATGCATTTTTCCTTGGTCAAGGTGCTATATCATGGTTGTCAAACAAACACCCAACTGTTTCTTTGTCTTCGACTGAAGCAGAATATAGAGCACTCAGTACAGGTGCATGTGAGGCTATATGGCTCAGAAGACTATTGTCGGAAACAGATTACTTTGATGAGTCAAAGCCAACAATAATACACTATGATAATTAATCGGCTCAAGCATTGGTCCAAAAATCTAGTATATCACTTCAGGACAAAGCACATTGATGTCAGAGAGCACTTCATCAAAGAAAGAGTGTTACTTGGTGACATCACATTGCAGCATTATGATAGCAAAGAGAATGTTGCTATATCTTTATCAAACCTCTCGGTAAAGAGCTATTCGAGAAACACTGACTAGCTCTTGGTTTGACGCAGAGGAAGGACATTTTCATTAAAGGGGTGTGATGGAATGTAATGCTCAATCCTTCTTCGATTCCCCAGAATCATCATCTTGAGAGAAGGCCTACTTCATGATGTTGATCTTGAGAGAAGGTGTTGAGAGTTCACGCTCAACATCATGTGATCATGTGTGCATAGCACCATCACGTGATCATATGTGCATAGCACTAACCTTATAGAGTACTATGAAGGAAAGGGCTAGATGCCCTAACCCTAATCCTAAATGGGTTTGTATATATTCTATTTTTTCAACTAAATCTAGTGTACAGTTAGTCATTTGTGGTGTACAGTTAGTCATTAAAGGGGTGTGAAGGAATGTAATGCTCAGTCCTTCTTCGATTCCCCAGAATCATCATCTTGAGAGAAGGCCTACTTCATGATGTTGATCTTGAGAGAAGGTGTTGAGAGTTCACGCTCAACATCATGTGATCATGTGTGCATAGCACCATCACGTGATCATATGTGCATAGCACTAACCTTATAGAGTGCTATGAAGGAAAGGGCTAGATCCCCTAACCCTAATCCTAAATGGGTTTGTATATATTCTATTTTTTCAACTAAATCTAGTGTACAGTTAGTCATTTGTGGTGTGCTCTCTAGCTGTGTCCTCTCTCCTCATCTCCACTCTTCTCCTCTCCCCTCTTCATATTTTGTCATTTGATACCTTTAATTCCCCCTTCCAGCAAATTTCATCTGAAAATTTGATGCCTTTAATTTCCCTCTCCCCTTGTAAGAGTCACCCCAAAGCATCAACGGGCATGATAAAAATAACTAGGGAGAGAAGGCATCCTTGTCTTACAGATCTCCTTTAAGTAAATGGGTCAAAGATGAGTCCTATGGCAGAGATTTCTGCTCAGGAGTTGTAAAGTTCTTAGTTTAATAAATTGGCTTCATATCCTCTCTTTCAATCTAAGGGCTATGATTTTTGTAAATAGTGTTAAGAATTGTAAGGGATCTCCAATTTCTTGACTCCTCATTGCCTTCTTTCAAATTCATTTTGTTTTTCTAGTATTGATCAATGCACAAGATCCTTTCCACAAGTAAGGAGCTTTTCACCAACTAACTTAGAAAATGGCCCGTAGAATTCAATTGGTGTGCCATCCTCCTCTGTTATCTTGCCTAAGGACATTCAACATGTGTTCTCTTTCTAAATAATTCTTATCACAGGAAGGAGCTGTGCCAGCTCTGGGCACGCTGCAATCTGTCTCGTTCTTAGCATGTCAGGGTTTATCTACTCCTCTGGCCCTAGCATGCACTTTTGTTCTTGATCTCAGAACTGCTCTTGATTAATATCAGAGAGCTGGGGTCTGACATAGAGAACGAGCCTCTTTCTTTGCAATGGGCAAGACTTACCTTGATCTCTCAGTAATTGTGCCTGTAATCACTACTGGCTGCAGAATGAGTGCTAGCTGAGAAGAGACAAAGAGAGATACTGTAGGACATGCATATAATGGTTAATGACTGTTGCACTGAGAGTTATGCTAACAACTGCTGTCTTTATTCAGAGGCTATTCTGGCTGCTCTGGACTGTGGCGAACTGAGCCCAAAGAACGATGGGATAAGAGGAGACGATCCAGACTCTAGGGATGCTGAAGAGACACGGAGGGCTGTTCAAGGGGACAAGGGAGCTGCTTCTGCTGCCGGCTTATGGGCTAAAGGAGCTGCTGCGGACGGGCTGTGGGCTGCTGGAGCTCTCTAGGTGCTACTGCTGCTGGAGCTGACGGGGACATGAGGGAGGAAGGCCTCCCTTTGTAGGTTCTCCTTGACGCTGGGGGAATGGGGGAGACTGGTTTACCTGCCACAGACTGGCCGCCAGTCTGTGGGGAGCCGACCCGCTGCCAACTGATGTGGCAGCAGCTGACTGACTAATGCCTTCTACTGCCCTGAACCAACCTGTTCTGGGCCATATAAATGACCCAGACAGGCTGCTATTGTCCTCTGGCTGCCCTGGAGTTAGATAGTTGGAACTCAGCCACGGGCTGGGGAACGTGTGTGACATCCCCGTCCTGCTGAAATTGGAATAGACGGCCAGTCTAAAGACCCTTGCTCTAGGACCGGCTAGGTATACTCGGGGTTTGTGAGCGGTGGACTGGATGGGTGACACTTGGTTAAAGCTCTCTCTAAGTGGTCTGACTTATACACTTGATCCCATCGCTGCCTAACTAGGTGTGCGTCATCTCCAATTGCACAAAGGCTCGTGTTGGGTCATCAACAGACCGACCGGCTAGTGGCTTTGTATGGGTCGCGGGCACTATCTGAAGCACCGAGACTTCGTCTATATTTTACTGACGATAGGGCCTTTGGGTTCGTGACCCTTGCTCATAAGCTCAAAATTTTGAGTGAGCGCATAAGCAATGTTGTGTATGTCTTCGGTCTAGAGCTCAAGCATACCACTCGATACTAGAGAGTAGACAATGCAGGGACTTGTTGATTAGGTTCTAGCTATGTATAGCCACTTGCAGAAGAAGATTCACGTAGTGCTTGATTGCCCCTTGAAGAATTGGACATAAAAATGGTTCATGTACTGTGGAAGTAGGAATCGGGCTCGAATGTCCTTGATGAGCTCCTCCCAATTATAGCTAGCTATTTACGTTGTAAACACACTATTCAAAATTTTTGGACTTGTGTAAAGTCCAATTTGAGAAATGGACTAAAAAACAGTCCAAAAATTTTGAATATACTAGTAATGTTGTTTTTTGAACTAGATTTGCCAACTCAAAACAAAAGATTTAATGATTTTGAACTAGATTTGTCAACTCAAAACAAAAGATTTAATGATTAAGTACTAAGAACATCAATGCATAACCAAATCTCTTACAAAGGTGGTCTACATAAACATCTTCATAACTTCACAAAAATCTCTTACAAAGTGGTCTACATAAACATCTTCATAACTTCTTGTGAATTGAGCAACTATCACCTAAGAACATCAATACATGACCAATAATAGATGACTAATTCTCTTACAAAGTGGTCTACATAAACATCTTCATAATCACCTAAGAACATCAATAGATGATCAATAATAGATGACCAATTCTCTTAGAAAGGTGGTGTAAATAAACACCTTTATGCATAAGTGGTGTGCACACACCTTTATGACCATTTCTTTTAGAAAGGTGGTGTACATAAAGCCCTTAGAAAGGTAGTGTAGATAAATCCTTTTATGTGTAAGTAGTGTACATATACATCACACTTGGTATTAAAAAACACCGTTAATGGCCCTCATAAACAATCTTTATACACAATAATGAGAGCAAAGAAATAAAAAAAGTAGTAAACTTTTTATTAGATATTAGCTTTACATAGAAGTTCAAAACTTGTGATTACAAAGCCGTTAGCCATCATGTTACTCAGTACCAATGTCCTCAATGCCAGGCCCTTGACTACAAGGGTCCTGACTAATAGGTTGCTCTAAGACTGGAGTCTCTGTAGCAAGGTCCTTACTAGTTTGCTCTTCAGTTCCAAGCACCTGACTAGTAGGCTGCTCTAGAGTCTCATGACCAAGTTCTTGGTAAGTAGGGACCTGGCTACTAGGTTCCTGACTAGTAGGCTACTCTGGAGTCTGTAAGGTCATGGTTGAAGAACCATCTATGCCTCCTGGTAACTCCTCCTGGTCATGCTTTGCCTCGTCCATACCTTCTTTGAGTAAGGCTTCCTTGCTTGATCCACTTGCTTGTCCTTCATCCAAGATCGATCCACTTGCCTGTCCTTCATCCAAGATCAAGGGTGCCTTCCTCACTTTTAATTTTAAGGGAAGTGCTTCCACCTCTTTAGCCTTACCTTTACTTGTGACGTGCTGTACTACTGTAATTTCTTGCTGCCGCGAACCTTCCTGTATGATGAGTGGAACCTCCTTGACTCTAGTTGACAATTGATCACCCTTATTCTTTGTGCGGATTTCTTCTTGCCGTAAGTCATCGGATGCAGAGCTTTCATCCTCATCATCACCTGAGCTAGAATCATCACCCTTAGACTCACTACCCTCTTCTTTGACATTTTCCTCCTCAAAGAAAGTAGTGCAACTGTAATATGTGTCAAAGAACTCAATTTGATGGGGGGTATCAATGACATTTACATTTCTACCTTGGCGTAGCAATTTCTTAGCAGCAAAACCCATTCGATATAATGCTACTTTCCACCCATCATTCAATAAATTCTTTGTCATCTCTAGTATCACATCAGGATCCATCGGCTTTCTGTAATCCACCACTGCTGCATCAAGCTTAACCTTATTGTCCTCAAAGTAATGAAGCTTGAGAGTCCTTAAAGGAGTTTGGATTAGATTACCACCACCCCTCGATAAGAAGCACATCAAGAAAGGCTGCAAGACTTGAATGGCAGTGCCTTCCAAGACAGTCATATGATTACATAGGACTATACCATGGTATACTTTTGAAAGCAAATACCCAAATGAAGATGTCAAACTCGCATATAGGGCATCCCTTTGTGATTCTATCACGAACAGGACCAACGTTGATCTTTTCTTATCTGCCATAGGACCTTCAACAATAAACCGCACAAGTTCAACTATCCGTGACACTGCAAGGTCTTGCAATTCATTTATGAAAAATACGCATGGCTTCTCCCAAGCATGACCGCTCATTGTTATGAAATGCTCTGTATCAATGCCATTGATGTGTGCAAATTTTGTATCATTCTCTGATAGCAGGATATCATAAGAGAAGCTGAATGGAGAACCATAATCTAAACCACCAATTGCTCTACCTTGGGTACTGGACTGCAAGGCCTTTTTCTTGATGTCCATATATTCTGTCTCAACAACCTTTGGCATTTTAGCTCTTAGATCCTTTGTTGGTGTGGCATCTGCATCCATTGAAGCCAACCACTTTCTAGCCCATGTCTTATCAAGGAGTTGGCCTAGGCTAAGTGCTTTCTTCTTATCCACATCAATTGACTTGCCAGCTAACTCATCATCAGATTTCAATAAAAATAATAGTGCCGAGAGAGCAGCCTCACTTTGAATCATTCGGGTGACCACTTCATCTAAGTTGCTATGCTTGCTCTTCTTTCCAAAGAAGCAGTCACCACTTAGGATCTTCTTGCATACTTCTTCTGTTATTGCATCTGGAACAAACCTTAAAGCTCTCCACCAAACAATAGACATCGGTTTCTTTATTTCTTTCCTCTGAGTTGCAATGTGCTCTGGTGCCTCAAAGGATATCTTTCTTGTTTCATATGCTTGGCAAACATCCACGATGCTCTGAAACACTGAGTCCTCATGGAAGACAATGCAGGTAACATCCCTGTATCTTGCAACGGCGGTGTTCAAATCCTTTGCCTCAACCTTATTACCTAGTATGCCTTGCGTATTGCTTACAACACCTTTCAAGCATCTATAGAACCGAGTCCTCTTTGCCATGTACTCTGATGTAGGTCTCCTGCCCTTCACTGTTTCTGGCTTTCCACAGCCCATCCATAACTCCCTTGCCTTTATCAAGATCTCAGAAAGAGAAGAGCTTTTTTTCAACCTAAATGGAGCAGAATTCAGCCTCTCTGATTCTAGAATGTACTTCGAGTCATCGTTAAATATGCATATATGACAAATGACCCGTTGAAACTTTTCCATCCACTCAATCTGTGGCAAGTTTCCTTTTCTTCCCTCATCAAGGGCGATCTTGCAAGCTTCACAAAAGTGTTGCCCATCAATGGGCTCAAACCTGCATCTTTCTAAGAATCTATTCTTTGCCAGCATGTATCTCTTCTCGATGTCACTCCCATATCGGCTTTGGTACAAAGCCTCTCCACGAACAAAGTCACTCCTTCTAAAGTTCTCAAAAGCATCAAGAAAGTCCACGCGCTTTTGAAATGTGACATCAGGCAATGTAGGATCATCTTCTTGAAGTCTCTTAAACGCCATAGGACGAAGAGTGATATTAGTGGCAATGGGAGTTCTTGTTTTCCTTGTATCTTCATACAATTTGCGTGCAAATATCTTATTGAGCTTTCTTTGATTTGTGAACAATGAAGCTCGATCAATAAGCATTGTGGCCACGCTGAATTGTGAAAATCCCCAAATGTATCCCTCATCCTCTGGAGGATGTAAGTCCGCCACACTTATAGAAAAGTCTTCGAGACTTGTATCTTCTTCTTGCTGATCTTCCTCTTCATCGCTATCCAATTTTTCGCCTGGTTTTAAATAGCCTGCACTTGAGCGATCTGCACGTGTTGCAGCAGTCGATGGCGTAGGTACAGTTGGAGATACTGTAGTTACACTTGCTGGAGTTACCGGAGTTACCGCCACAGATATTAATGGTACTTGAGGGTTATATGTTATAGATGGCATACTTAGTGCTGCTGAAGGTTCAACACCACCACTTGGAAATGCATCCCACATTTTCTTCAATGCTTCTAAGGCATTAAGTAATTCTTGGGATCCCTCAATTGAATCTGGTAACGGCTTCAAGAAGTGCTTCGGAGTAACTCGTAACTTGTAAACCACCTCGTCATTCTTTCCTTGGCACACAATTTCTATCAAATTGTTTTCTTTAATATTGATGTTTGATACCATGCCACCATTTCTTACTGCCTCTGCACAATATTTCGGGCTTGATATGTTCTCTGAAGTGATCACCAAAAAATACTTTGATTTGCGCTCCATAAAATACCAAGCATGTTCAAGGTATTTGAAAGACACCTTGGAACCAAAACTGGAAGCCATGGAAGCTATAGTTTTTTGAAAAACAATCAAAAATAAAAAATGAGAAATACAATGATTTTCAAACTCAAAATATTAAATAAATTTTTAATTAAATAGTCTTTTAAGTTTTATTTATTTTTAATTTTAAAAATAAATTTTTTTAATTATTTTATTTTAATTAATTAGTTTATTTTTATATTTAAAATTTAATTTAATTTTTTGATTTTTTAAAGTTTTATTTATTTTAACTTTTGACGGGACAGGGCGCAGGGAAAGCGCGGGGAAGGGGGAGCGGGAGGGGACGGGGCGGGAGGGGGCGACGACGGGGACGGGGAGGGGGCGTGGGGCAAGGGGGAGATGGAGGGGGCTCTGTTGCTGGACATGCCCCCCTCCCCGCCTCTCGCCCGCCCCCTTGCCCTCCCCACGCTCCCTTTCTCGCCTCTCGCCCGCCCCCTTACTCTCCCCGCCCCGCGCCCGCCCCCTTGCCCTCCCCACGCCCCCTTCCCTCCGCCCACCCCCTTGTCCTCCCCACGCCCCCCCTTTTCCCTCCCCTTGCCCCGCCCCGCACCTGTTGCGTGCGCAACAGGTGGGGGCGCACGCAACAGGTGAGGGGGGCGATGTCCCCCTCCCCGCCCCTCGCCCGCCCCCTTGCCCTCCCCACGCCCACCCTTTCCCTCCGCCCGCCCCCTTGCCCTCCCCATGCCCTCCCTTCCCTTCTCCCTTGCCCCTCCCCTTGCCCCCGCCCCGCACCTGTTGCGTGTGCAATAGGTGTCCCCCCGCCCCTTGCTCGCCCCCTTGCCCTCCCCGCCCCTCGCCCGCCCCACGTCCCCCCCTTCCATCCGCCCGCCCCCTTGCTCTCCCCACGCCCCCCCTTCCCTTCCCCTTGCCCCTTGTTGCGCACGCAACAGGTGATACCCCCCTCCCCTTCCCCCTCCCCTCACCCGCCCCTCGCCCGCTTGCCCTCCCCACGCCCCCCCTCCCCTTCCCCCTCCCCTCGCCCGCCCCCTCGCCCGCCCCCCCTCCCCTCGCCCTCGCCCGCCCCCTCGCCCCCCCTCCCCCTTGCCCCTCCTCCCCTCGCCCTCCCCTCGCCCGCCCCCCCCACGCCCCCCCTTCCCTCCGCCCGCCCCCTCGCCCCTCCCCTCGCCCCCCCTTCGCCCCTTCCCCCCTCCCCTCGCCCCCTCGCCCCCGCCCCCTCGCCCCTTCCCTGCCCCTCCCCTCGCCCTCGCCCACCCCCTCGCTCGCCCCCCCACGCCCCCCCTGCGAGGGGGGCGGGCGCAGGGGGGGCGTGGGGGGGCGGGCGAGGGGGTGGGCGAGGGCGAGGGGAGGGGCAGGGAAGGGGCGAGGGGGGGGCGGGCGCAGGGGGGGCGTGGGGGGCGGGCGCCCTGGGAGGGGGGCGAGGGGGGGCGGGCGCAGGGGGGGCGTGGGGGGGCGGGCGAGGGGGGGAGGGGCAAGGGGAGGGGGGACAGGGGGCGGGCGAGGGGCGGGGAGGGGGGGCGAGGGGGGGGCGGGCGCAGGGGGGGCGTGGGGGGGCGAGCGAGGGGGGGAGGGGCAAGGGGAGGGGGGACAGGGGGCGGGGAGGGGGGCATCGCCCGCCCCCTTGCCTTCCCCGCGCCCCTTGCCCTCCCCACGCCCCCCCCTTCCTTCCGCCCTCCCCACGCCCCCCCCGCGCCCGCCCCCTGCCCTTGCGCTCGCCCCCTGCCCCCTTCCGTCAACGGAAGGGGGTAGGGGGCAGGCACGAGGGGGGGCGTGGGGAGGGCGGAGGGAAGGGGGGGCGGAGGGAAGGGGGCAGGGGGGAGGGGGCAGGCGCAGGGGCAGGGGGCGACGGAAGGGGGAAGGGGGACGACGGAAGGGGGCAGGGGGCGAGCGCAGGGGCAGGGGGAAGGGGAAGGGAAGGGGGGGTGTGGGGAGGGGGAGCGACGACAGGGAGGGGGAAAGGGGCAGCGACAGGAGGGGGAAGGGAAGGGGGAGGGAGGAGGGAAGGGGGCGGGGGCAGGCAAGGGGAGGGGAAGGCAGCGGGGGACAAGGGGAGGGGAACGGGGCGGGACGGGAAGAGGGAAGGGAGTGGGGCAAGGGGGAGGGGAATGTAGCAGGACGGGGAGGGAAAGGAGAGGAGGGGAAGGGGCCTTGGGGAGGGAGGAGAGGGGAAGGGGGAAGGGAAGGGAAGGGAGGGGAGGGGAGAAGCGGGAGGAGAGGGGAAGGGAGGGGAAGGGGAGGGGAGAGAGGAAGTTGGAGAAGAGGGAGGGACGGAGTACCTGAGTGGAGAGGTGGTGGAGCTCCAGGAAAGTTGTGAGAGAGAATAAGAGAGTTGTGAGACAGAATGAGGAGAAGTAGAGTTTTATAGGAAATGGATAGCTTTTAGGTCAAGTCAGCTTTTTTTAGTTTTTAAGGTTTTTTTAGTTCTTTTAGGTTCACTATAAGTAGAACATTCTTCATTCTCTCTTTCATTCAAAGATCATTCGTTTATACTCCACGCTTCTCTCCTCTCATCAACCTGTTGCAGGATTCGCAAAAATTTTCAAAATGTTACAAGAGGTGAGTTCATTTCTAACCTATTGCGTACGCAAGAACTTCTAAGAATCAAGTTTTTATAAATTTGAATTTTTTTTCCAATCCGATCTTTTTCTCAAAAACTTGTGTGTACGCAACAACTTAAAAAACCATTTTAGCATAAATCTTTTTTTCCACAAATTTTCCTCTTTAACTCAAACTCTCACAACCCCTCCCTACCTATTGCGTACGCAACAACTTCAAAACAAAATTTAACACTCAAACCCTACCTATTGCGTACGCAACAACTTCAAAACAAAATTTAATCATAAATCTCTCAAAAAAACTCATCAACAAAAAAAAACAATCTATTACAAATTTCTCTCTCAACCTCAAAGCCACTCAAACCTCCCTACCTATTGCGTATGCAACAACTTCAAAACAAAATTTAATCATAAATCTCTCCAAAAAACTCCTTTTATAAAAAAAACAATCTATTATATATTTCTCTCTCAACCTCAAAACCACTCAAACCTCCCTACCTATTGCGTACGCAACAACTTCAAAACAAAATTTTATCATAAATCTCTAAAAAAAACAACTTAAAAAAAAAAAAAAATCTAGAGCATGCCGGTGGCGACGGCGACACCGGCAGCCTTCCCGATGGAGCCATCTTTGTGTTTAGAACCTTCAACAAACTCTGCAATGACAGCTACGCACACACAGCCAAACGAAGCAGCTACCCAGATTTCCACGAACAATTCTTGCGGATGGTTCCGATCTGGAAGGAGGCTCTGATTTCAAATTTCCAAGCCTGGAAGTTTTGAGAGGAGCTAACGATCGAACAGCGGGAGTACTACCAGTTAAAGAGAATTCGGTGCTCAGATCATGATCCAGAGCGGGAATGAGAGGTGTTCCTGGAGGAGTTAACAGCCAATCGTAGTCGTCTTTTGTCCCAGTCCGACGTGAAGATATCGTCGGCACCTTTGCTTCTGCCATAAACTGAGCTCACGCGCCAAAGAGCTTGGCCCGTCTACAAGCCGAGCCACGCTCTCAGTGAAGCTTCTCCAAGACAAGCCAGCGCCTGCTCCAACCACAACGCAACCTCTCCCGCGAGACGAATCGATCAACGGGAGCGAACACGACTCCATCAACGGAAATCCAGAGGTCAACAGAATCTTTTTGGATTCCGTCAGAATCTTTTTTGATTCCGGTGGCTCACCTTGCAACACGTGGTAGATAGGGTTGGTCAGCAACCCTAGGTTTGGTTAGCCACCAGTGGTCAGTCGCTTGACACATGGCAGATAGGACCTAACCAGGGTTAGGTTCAATCAACCCCTAGTTAGGTGGTTTGATCACAATTGTGCCACGTGGCAACGTCATCTTATCTGCCACGTCACCTGACACGTCATCTGTGCCACGTCATCAGCCACATCACCTGTGCCACGTCATCAGCCACATCATCTGTGCCACGTCACCGTGCTGACATCATCTGTGCCACCTCAGCAGTCCAGTCAGCACTGACCCTCTGCAGGCACAGTCCCTTGCCAGGCACACTGTGCACACACTGCATGTGCACACTCCTGCCACCGCAGCACAGAGCTTCATTGGCACACCTCTTGCTAAGCACAGTGCCACATCACCACTGCATGTGACTCACAGTGACACATCATCATTGAGCACCATTTGCACTCCTTTTGCCCCTCCACCTAGATCAAGTCATATCTCTTGATCCAGGAAGAATTTGAGGGTGCTCCAAAAAGGAAAGTCGCTCGGTTTTTCGTGCTCTACGCGCTTGTTACATCACGTGCACATTTCGGCGCAACTTACACTCACATTTGAGCCTCGCCGACAAAACCACTTCCTTCACGCACATTTGCCTCTACATCGACGCATCTGACCCAGCACTTAAAAAGAACAAAAGAAAAGGAATTATTTGCTGCTCTTTCATCGATCGACGGTTGGTTTAGATCTAGATCAGAGTAGACTAGATCGCCATAGAGGGGACGCTTTGAATTCCCCAAGTTGCCAATCTAAGCCATGCCCGAAATTCCCGACTAGTACCTACTCGGAGTCAGTCCATACGCTCACATCCGATTTCACATCATTACATTATCTGAAACCTTACGTTCATCAGTTCAGTGAGCAGACTTCAGAGTTCAGAGGCATTGCAGATTGATTCAGTGGGCAGATAGCACTTGATTTCACACACACATGCCACCATTGTAAAGCCTATTTGGCTATCTCACGGCATCGTGCACATCATTTTAGCCTTGTAAAGCCTCTTGGCTATTCCCGGCATCATTGCCACAAGCCTTGTAACACAGGTCAGATCTTATTTACTGCAGTTCTATCTTCACTGACGGTACAGAGATTTCACTTGGCATCTTCAGTGTATTTGCAGTTGATTCATACAGAGTGTTCCAGGACACTTTTTGAGTACATTGTTTGCACCATGTCGACTAGCAACCTCAATCTGGAGGCATCTGCTAAGTTAGACAACTCCAATTACGGTACATGGAAATACCGAATGGAGACCATTCTTGTGCTTCAGGACAAATGGGAGTATGTCGATGGATCTATACCTAGACCATTGGCCGATCCAGCCACCAGTAGCTCTACTCCATCTGTTGTCACAGCACCAGCAACGGGATCTACATCTACACAAACAGTTTCCGCACCAGTAGCAGATCCTGCCATTGCCCGAGCTCAATCAGAATGGGATAAGAAAGACAAGTATGCCTATCACCTGATCAAGCAGAACGTGCAAGATGTCATGCTAGGATAGCTCAACACAGTTAAGACATCAAAAGAAGCATGGGATATGTTCGCAGCTCTCTACGAGTCCAAGAACACATCCAGGATTCTCACCCTGAGAAACCAGATCAACCAGAGTTTCCGCAACAGCAGTGAAACTGGTCATGCTTATGTACTCCGCATCAAAGACTACAACAATCAACTTGCAGCAGCAGGAGAGACTATGAATCTCGCAGAAATGGTTCAAGTAATCCTGAATGGACTAGGAGAAGGATATGAGAATCTAGTCCAGAGTATTGCCATCCAACGGCAAATTCCAACACTGGAAGAACTTCAGTCAGTTCTACTTGGTGAAGAACTCAGGACTCAGGCCATTCAAGCACGTAAAGGTCATTCTAATGATCAGGCATTCACAGCTTCAGACAGAAGCAGAGGCAAAGGCAGAAACAGAGGTAGATCATATCAGAAAAGTGGTCATCATCAACAAAATCAAAGTCAGAATCAGCATCAGCATCAGCAACATCAAAATCAGCAAAGAGGAAATCATTCCAACCGAGGAAGATTCCAAGGACGAGGGAATGCATCCACCAATGTGTCAAACATTCAATGCAACTACTGTCACAAGTTTGGACACTATGAAAGAGATTGCCGCAAGAAGCAGTACAACCAAGGCGGTCAATCCAGCAGTAATCGAGGGAATTCCCGAGGAAGAGGAAATCATCGTGGTGGACATTCTAGTCACAGTCATTTTGCAAATGAACATGGAAATATGTTTCTTGCAAGTGAGGAATTGCATCAGACTGATACAATGCACCTAGACACTGATTTCAATCCCAAAGAGGATTTCAGCTATCAAGTCGACCAAGTGGAACAGGATCCTTGGTACATCGATAGCGGTGCATCATCTCATATGACAAATCACCAGGAATGGTTCACAGAAATGAAGCCATTAGAAGGTCAAAAGAATGTCATCTACACAGCAGACAATACACCGAATCCGGTTCAAGGGACAGGGGTTATCCCTATGAACAATTTCACTGGTACAAAAGGATTAGTCAAAGATGTGCTCTATGTTCTGAAGCTCAGCAAGAACCTTTTGTCAGTAGGTCAAATGACGGAACACAACTACAAAGTCATCTTCGACGGTGATGAATGCACTATCAGAGACAAATCCAAAAGAGGTCAGCTAGTAGCAAAAGGTGTCAAGGAAGGACGCTTATATAGGATGCTAGCTACAGTACCAGATAAGCATGCCATGTCAGCTCAAATGATATAGTCTATATATCTTAAATCTTACACCCTAAATCTTAAATCCTAAAGTTCCCTAAATCTTAGGTTATATAATCTAAGCTCTTAAACTTATATAATAGTTATAATCCCTAAACCTTAAATCCTAATCCCTATAACTTAAATTCTAAAACTTGATTTTCAATTCTAAACCCTAGATTCCACACTCTAAGCTCATGATCTTATATACTAAACCTTAAAACCTAAATCCTAAACCCTAAGACAATAATCTTCTTGATTGAGCAACAGGTTGGGGGGTATATCCGACCTGTTGCACAAATCGAGAATTTTCTCGATTGTTTCTCGATTTGTGCAACAGGTCGGATATACCCCCCAACCTGTTGCTTGAGCAACAGGTTGGGGGTATATCTAACATGTTGCACAAATCGAGAAAAATCATAAAATTTTGATTGTATTTTAGGGTTAGGGTTTAGGGTTTAGTATTCTCGATTTGTGCAACAGGTTGGGAGTATATCCAACATGTTGCACAAATCGAGAATTTTCTTGATTTGTGCAATTAAGAACAGGTTGGGGGTATATCCAATCTGTTGCACAAATCAAGAAAATTCTCGATTTGTGCAACATGTTGGATATACTCCTCAACCTGTTGCTTGAGCAACAGGTTGGGGGTATATCCAACCTGTTGCTTGATTGAAATTCTCGATTTGTGCAACATGTTGGATATACCCCCAATCCAACACCCCCAACCTTGGGGGTAAATCCAACATGTTGCACAAATCGAGAATTTCAATCAAGCAACAGGTTGGGGGTATATCCAATCTGTTGCACAAATCAAGAAAATTCTCGATTTGTGCAACAGGTTGGGGGTATATCCAACCTATTGGACAAATCTAGAATTTTTGAGTAACAGTGGAATTTTTGAGCAATAGGTTGGGGGTATATCCAACAACAGGCCTCCAACCTGTTGCTTGGGGGATATATCCAACAACAGGCCTCCAGGTTGGGGGGCATATCCAACCTGTTGCACAAATCGAGAATTTTCTTGATTTGTGTAACAAATTGGATATACCACCAACCTGTTGCTCAAGCAACAGGTTGGGGGATATATCCAACAACAGGCCTCCAACCTGTTGCTTGGGGGATATATCCAACTGTTGAACCTGTTGCTTGGGGGATATATCCAACTATTGCTCAACCTTGCACAAATCAAGATTTTTCAGTTGTAGGTTGGATATATTCCCCAATTGTATATCAAATTGTTGCACAAACAAGAAAAATTCTTGATTTGTGCAATAAGTTGGATATATCCCCCAACCTCTTGCTTGATATATCCAATCGGTTGCTCAAGCAACAAGTTGGGGGATATATCCAACGTATTGCACAAATTAAAAAAATTCATTAAATTTTGGTTGTATTTTAGGGTTAAGGTTTAGGGTTTAAGATTTAAGATTTAGGGTTTAGGATTTAAGATTTAGGGTTTAGGATTTAGAGTTTAGGGTTTAAGGTTTAGGATTTATTGTTTAGGAGTTTAGGATTTAGGGTTTAGGAATTAAATGTTTAAAGTTTAGGATTTACGGTGGTTAAGATGTTTTGGTATTAATTATTTAAAGTTTAGGATGTAGGGTTTAGGTTAATGCCTTCTCTGCTAGTTTTGATATAAAAGTTATTAAGTAATAATAAGCTCAATGATTATTTATTAAATGTTCATTTTGAGTTGCTAATTTACTTTTATACATAAAACAGGTATTCACCCTAACAGAGGGTATGGATGTGGTGTTATATAAGAAGAATGAAGTGGTGGCTTTTGGACGAATTCATAGTCTTGATCCTATGAATGTGTGTCATTTTCAACGTTGTGGTGAGAGAAGATGTGTAGTGATAATCACCAACGTTGTAAATCCTGAAGTACATTTAAAATATCCACATGGAGACTTTGAAACATTGGGAGATATCTTACAATGTGACATATTTGATATGCAAGCACACATAACACTCTGGGACCAAGACGAAATTGTTCCAAAGACATACTTTCAAGATATCAAGAAAACTTATATCTAGGGGAAAAAAGTACAGATGTTATCTTGCTCCGGAGAAGTTTTAGCAATTGGCAACTTTAAGGGCTATGCTCAGAGTTTTCTCTGTATAGTGGAGATAATTAAGTTGACTAGTGCAGGTGTCATTCAAAATGCAATGGATAGTACTTCACAATTAGACGTCCATAATACTACGTCTCAACTACAAGTTCATAGTACTTGTAAATGGGAGTTAGCTTTCTTGAAATCAAGTTTGCCCAAGACAGTTTCCTTCAATGTCATGGAAGACACAACAGAATATTATCAGAAGAAAAAGACTATAACACAAATGGGATCCAAATTGATAAGAAGCTATAGTAGTAATCAAGAGTATCATAGTGGCATGCTCACAGGTATCGAGGACATTATAGTAATAGATGTTAATGTAGAAAAGGTTTCTTGTGTTGCAAGTGACTCAAATATACTCACTGGTATAGAAGACTTGTCTTGTGTTGCAAGTGACTCGAACAGGCTCACTGGTATAGAAGACTTGTCATGTGTTTCAAGTGACTCGAACAGGCTCACTGGTATAGAAGATTTATCCTGTGTTGCAAGTGACTCGAACAGGCTCACTGGTATAGAAGACTTGTCTTGTGCTGCAAGTGACTCAAACATGCTTATTGATATAAAAGACAGAAGATGTGTTGAGAATAATAAGATGGGACCACAAAGAAAAATACACACAAAGATCAATGGGATAAGTGATACAATAACAGGAATTGATGATATTAGTGACAATGATCATGATGTTACCACTCGAATACAAGGCAAAAGGGGCAGAGAATCTGAGAATATTGCTGCTAGCATGCCAGAGAATATAGATGGGAGAATCTTGAGTTACGAAGGAGAAACAGTTCAACCACAAAATTCAAGAGGCATTGGCAACAAATTGACATCAATGAACATGTCGACCAGATTGCCATTTCCAAGATATTATAAGGTATCAAATAATTCTCAAGCCTACACATTTGATTATAAAGATGAAGATTCAAGGGAAATGGATTCGAGGTTTGATGGTCTTACAACTAGAAAACGCAAGACACTATTTACAAAAAGAAAGTATGTGAGTGTGAAGAGGCGAAGAATCATGGCATCAATTCCAGAACCAAAGAGACATGTGATGCTATCCGAGGAGAATATGGAAAGGATGCTTATGCGAGTTTGTTGCAAGAGACTTTGCATTAGAAAAGTTGGGAAAGATGATTGTGCAGCCATACGCCTTGGTATTTGGAGTAAGACAGCGCCTAATAGACATAACTATCTTCTTCAAGAGTTTTCATGCTTTCTTCATCAAGGCACTAATCAAGATTTGAGCACAGGACACTGTAAACCTAGATTGAAACCCATGGTTAATGGGAGACCCATTTGCAATCGAGGATATCAATGGTTAACTGGACTATCACATGGCACATACTGGACCATCTGGGCAGAGGTGAAAGAAAAAGTTATTCATACAATTCATGGAAATACCTACAAGCTTAAATGCCATGGAAGCACTATAAATGCAACCGCAACATTAAAGCAAGTTCTCGAAGATTGCATGACCATGATAGTAACCAGGTTGTTACATCAATCATGAAAGCAATAAGAAAGGTCAGAGATGCTCGCGGATGTTTGCCTAACACATTGCGAATACAAGCTGATAATTGTTGGAGAGAGAACAAGAATAAATATATATTTGCTTTATGCTCTATGTTGGTTGGTTTGAAAATATTTGAAGAAGTGGAAGTTGGCTTTCTTCTTGTCGGCCATACACATGAAGACATAGATCAAATCTTCAGTGTTATCTCTAGTGAGTTAAAGGCAATGGATGTTTTGACAATGGAGGATATGCTATTTCGAATTGGGAAAAAAATTGGAGGTTCTCGCAAGGAAGAATCAGAAGTGGCTATCTTAGAGAGGATGGTAGATTGGAGAGCATTCATAGAGCCACATTTACAAACAGGAGATGATGCCCTAATAGGACACACAAATCCACACTACTTTCAGTTTCACATGCATAACAATATTCCAGTGATGCAATGGAAGCACTACTCAGTAGATGAAGATCATTTATGGAGTGAGTCATATGCTTTATTACAACGAATAATTCCATTGGAGGAAACTAGATTTGTTCTTGCAAAAAACAAATCACTTGACATAGATGAAATGAAAGGCTTGAAAGCCTTCATTAAACATCTTTAAAGTATGATGCAGAAATATCCTGAGCAATCAACTAAGAATTTGGAGACAATTAAATCAACTGAAGCACTTATCCAATCTTTAGAAAGACAAGAAAACTTAATGAGCATTGAATACTCTGAATCCTTTTGGCCGGAACAAGCTAGGTCACCAAGTTTTCCTTTGGATATAAATATGTTAGTAGATATGGAGGAAGCAGAGGAATGCCTTTTACCTCAAAAATATTGTGGCAGGAAGGGAGACAAACCCTTACCAGAGTTTATACCATGTAATGAGATTGAAGAGGGTCTATTTGTTGCAGTTTGGGCATCTGATCCGGGTTCAGAGTTGGATGACCAAGGTGGCCCAATTTGGGTTGCAAAGGTTACTAAGATAGAAAGGGATGACAAGGGAACTCCTATAACATTTACAGCTTTATGGTATGAACCAAAGCCATTAAAAAATCTCCCGAGAAGATATACAATAAAACAACTCTATGAGGGATGCTTGCAAAAGAAACGTGAATGGGTTCCAAATAATGAGGAATTAACAGAGGTGGAAGTCAGTAGCATTATTCATTGCTGGAAATCGAGGACACGAAGTTTTAAAAAGAAGCATGGATACAATGTTGAAAAATGTATCACAATCCCTGATCCAAGTCGTGTCCATATTAAACATCATTTGGCAAGACTTGACCCATCAAGCTCAAATACATTACATGAATCTGATGACTCTGAACGAGATTCAGATGCATAAGATAATGTTTTGTATGCTTTTTTCCATACAAATGGTATATCTATACACCACCAATAAGATAATTTATTGTATGGTTTGTTTTTAAAAAAAGGGTGTATCTATACACCACTTATGTATTGAATTCAACAAACTCTTTTTTTTCAAAAAAATGGTGTATCTATACACCACTTATATGTTGAATTCAACAAACTCTTTTCATATGGTGTCATATTTTCACTTCATAGTGTTAAAATTGAACTTGAGTTAGGAGACTACTATTATTATTATTATAGTTATTGGATGGGGGCACCATGCATGAGTTTGGGAATTATAGCTTCAGTGAGCCATTTTTTTTAAAATTAGAGGTTACCACTTGACTTTTTACTAGCTTAATAAGGCCAAATTTGTATATAAGTGACCCATTAAGTGCTCAAAAAAACCCAATTTTTTAGCTCACTAAGTGAAGTTGAGTGGAGAGGATATGCTCCAAAAAAAAGTCCAAACCAAGAGAGAAAGTCCAAAAATTTTGAATAGTGTGTTTGTAGTGCTCTGTGCGCCACTTCTGGCCCCAACTATCTGTTGTCAAGTGCATGGAAACAAGGATGCACTTCTCACTGTCCCAGGTCTGCTCAATGAAAAAGTAACTCTTGACGTTTTCCTCTTGTGAGCCGTAAGTAAGCCATTTGTCACAATCGTACACAGTGAAGTTTTCCTTTTGTGAGCCTTAAGTAAGCCACTTGTTACAATCGTACAACTTGATCTTTCTCACGATTTAATGGTATGGATTTTCTTGCATTTTTTTTCTATCTTCTCTACGCCCTCTTCATACGACAGATTGGCTAAATCATTCTCTGTTCACATCCGATGTTGCTTTCTCTCCTTGGAAGCTAAGCCTGAAAAGGCGAAGGGACTTGCAAAGGCACAGGACGCGAAGTTAGTATCCGTGTTCCTACCCTGCTTGCCTCATTGTATGCTAGTGTAGCCGGCTCTGCTGAGTCAAACATGCCAAGCCAAAGCCTCAATTTCTGATCCTATCACCTCATCACAGCATCGATTCTTTGTCCAATGAAAGGGACTCACATTTCGAATATCAGCCGCTTTCAAGTTTAGCACGTGTGAGGAATACACAAGCCTTGGGATTCCCCTCTGTTTGGCAAAGCAAAGATCCTTTGAGACGATGTTCGATTGTTGGACACTTCGATAAACTGTGTTCCAACAGCGCGCATGCTTAGACACTCGTCTGAAGAAAGTAACCCTTGAGGAGAAGGCCTTCCTTCTAGCAATTTTCATCCATTTTCATCTCAAGGATGGTGAGGGTAAGTGAACTGTTGGGTGATTTTAATCTATGCTACGATCTTCATTACCTTGGACTTGAAGGTGCTACCTTGATCTGAAAGAAGCTGTTAGGGGCATGCATACGTGAGAAAATTAAGAACTCATCTACATCGTTTTCAATGGTCGTGCAATTGCCCAACGAGTGAGGTAATCTGTTAGCACGATGACGTAAATAATTATTTCCATCTGCCGAAGTAGGAAATGAACCCATAATGTTAGAAGCAACTAGCTCGAAACTTACGAAAGGTCGTGGCACTGAAATGGATTGCAGATTTCAATCGGCTTCATTGTCGGGCTCTTGAATGACCAAAGAGATGCCAGAAGAAGTTGTTTGCAGCTTGGTCAGAGTTTTGAGAAAAGCCAACTGTCTGACAGGCATAGAGTCAAGCAGAGATTAATCTTTGAACGGAAGTGATGTCAGATTGACAAGAACAGATGTTTGGCGGATGGGAGGAGCAAAAAGTAACGATCAAAATTCCGAAAGAGAGGATTAATCTTCCCTGGAATTGATGTTTGTTTCATAAGAAAGAATGTTTGCAGGGAGAAAGCTCGTGTTGGAGGTCACGTGAAGCACGAGCTTCACGCGCAATTAAAGGTAAGAAGCTTTTATTGAACTCCAAAACTGGTGCATGGAGAAAAATGCGGGGTTGAAAAGGAGGTTTGTGATTATAGAGGACTCACCCTGTAGAAAGGCGATTTAAGAGAACGCTGATTTCGGCATCTTGCTTCTGCAATTGACGCAATTCGTCAACTAAGGGGAGAGGGGGTTCTCCAGGAAGAGGTAATGGATTTCGTTTTGCTACCGGAAGATTTGAAGTTTGAACTTGAGCTGCTGCTACATTGGAACGAGAAATGTGTCCTGGTCGATATGAGATTGAAAATCATAATCTTGCAATAGTGTGCCCACCCGGCAAGATATTCTTGTCTTGGAGGTATTTCTTTTTCATGAGACTTGTTAAAGCGGCACGATCAATTTGTTGCCATGAACTTATAAGCTTTGTAATCTTGAGATCGCCCAGACAACTGTTAGGCACATTGTTGAATACCTTGATTCTGAAACAAAAGAGAGCGGCTGATGTACACAATACGTCTCTGATTATCTTTTTGAGTCTTGCTGAAGTAGGACGGTGCCTAGCCCTTGATGCGTCAGTCCGTATGAGGAAGTGAGGTCTGGATGTTGTAATAGAGCATCCTCCTTGAGAATTTGCCAAATTGTTTGAGTAATAGTTTTCTCAACTGCTGACAATTGAGGTATGAACCTTGAACTGAATCCGGCTAGTCCCAACAATCTCTGTATTTCTTTCACACGTTGAGGAACTTGAGAGGCTTGAAAGGCTTGAACCTTTTTTGGATCAGGTCTAATGCCTTCTTCGGAGATAACGAATCCAAGATATTGAACGTTTAGTTTGAGATTGAATTGCTGAAATAATCAGAGGACTCGTTCCAATACTTTATGATATTCTTCCAAGTAGAACTGAAAATGCTCCTACGATGGCCCCTCCGATGGAACAACAGATGTCGCAGGCAACAGATCAATGGAGGGTGGTGGGCAAGAAGGGAAAAACCAAGGTCCAGCTCCTTGCTGAAGGAAGCCGCATTTCCCCGAATGGTGAACCAAGGGACGAGGAAATGCTTGAGGCATACCATCGCAAGAGAACCCTTCGACATCTCGAAAAGTTGGTTTTTCCCCCGAGGATTTAGTGAAATATAGTATGGAGAAAGTTTGTGCTCTACAGCCACCCGGAGACTACCTGTGATAAACTCCATAGATACAATAGCCTCACACCCATAAACCAGTTGGAAAGGGGTCATACCTCTAGTGACCTTGTAAGCTATTCTTAGAGCCCATAACATCGAATCCACTTTTTGATCCCAATCACTTTGATTTGATTATCTGCTACTATTCTCCTAAAATTCTTCTTCACGATTTTATTGGATCTTTCAGCCTGACCATTCCCTTGTGGATAATAGGCTGTTGATTTCTTGTGTAGATATGTGTCTTAGTCAATTTTTTTCTTTTTTAAAAATGCGGGTTTATATTAAAAAGAAAGTCAATATGATCATAGTCTAAAAATTCGACGTAAAAAAGGGACATCTTTAGCTAAACCGAAAGTAACGACAGAAAAACAAAAACTTGCTAACTCCATCTCCCAACAACTACACAATAGTATCTTGAGGCTCTTCTTTGGGGACAACGTGCGCCACCACTCGAAAAGTAAATGTTTTTTTGAATTTGTAGATTTCAATTGTCAGATTTTGCATGCAATCGGGGTTTTCATTTTTGCTTAGTTTGATACTTTTCTGAAACATGTCATGTTTGTATATTGTTTGTTGATGTCAATGTTATATTATATTAGGTGGAAAGTGGATGAAATCATGCAAGCTGCTCAGAATGAAAACAAGGTGGATATCCATTTTCAAATAGATGCAGAGAATGCACCATTTTTCAAGAGGAATGCATCCTCCTTAGCAAGTGAAAGTAATTTAGTAGCCCTTTGAAATCAAGGAAAAACACATATGGATTTGTGGTTAGAAGGGAAAATATATCCTCTAGATCCACAAACTTGTCAGACTCTTCAATTCCATGGATTGATCAGCTTAATAAAGTTCCTATGTAAGGGTGAGAATGGTTTGTCAGGATATTGTCAAAGGTTGATTGGCCATGGAGCAAGTAGCCTTCATAGCCAATATCAATCTTTGCTTGATGAAAGAGACAAAAAGATCACAATGTTGGAGGCTTGGATTTAACATTTGGTATCATCTATGCAAGCTACAATTATTCAAATGTCTACATATGATGGCATAGAGAAGAAAATCATGAACTATAGGTAAAGGTTCAAACATTAGATGCTCAATTAGGAGAGAGCACTATAAATGCAATTCACTTACAAATGCAAAACATAGCTCTGAAGGATGAGATCAAAAAGTTAGGAAAAACATTATCATTCATGAAGGATACCCCAATGGGTCCAAGACTATTAAGAGGAGATAGCGTCCAATGGATGAAATATCCAAGAAAGGTGATAAGTGGAAGCATTGAGTGAGAGCTTGTAGCTATGGGTGAAGTGTTTACAAAAAAAATGTTGGAGTCTGTTATACAAAATCCAAAATTCAAAAGTCTAAAATTAGACACAACGTTTGAGTCAGTGAACAAGTTGTGGAGCATTTTAATGCAACTATTGCAAGGGAGTTTGTGATACTATAGGTATAAGTACAAGGGCATATCAGCTCATATTTAAGAGCTTAAAAATAACATGTCTTTCTGTGGGAACAAAAGTTTCAGCCTTGCTTCCTAAACCGATTGATGTGATAAGGTCGGGTATGCATTGATTTTGGGCATACTTGATTTAATCGATGAGCCCCAACAAGTATGTAGTACACTAACTTTGAAAAGAAAGGTTGGAGAGTCTAAAGAATTGGAATTGATCGTCAACAATAACTTTTTGATGGATGTTTGAAGAGTTCTGCAAGCCATCATTAGGGAAGAATTAGGGTCTCAAAAGGGCCTTATAAGGAATGGATTAGTCCTAATGAAAGGGACAAGGTAGGTCCCAAAAAGTCCTAACCCCCCCTCATCTAGGTGGGTTAAGCCCAAAAGTGACCCCATCTCTTACACCTCTTACACAACTCTTACTCCTAGGTGGGAACCAAAAAATTCAAAATTTAAAATTTGAAATTTGAATTCCCTTCCTCCTTCTCTCTCCTCCCTCCCTCCCTCTCCCTCCCCCTCCCTCCCTCCCCCTCACTCCCTCCTCCCTCTCCCTCCTCCTCCCCCTCCCTCCCTTCCTCCTTCCCCTCCCCTCCCCTCCCCTCCTCTCCCCTCCCCCTCCCCCTCCCCCTCCTCACTCCCTCCTCCCCCTTCCTCCTTCTCCCCCTCCCTCCCTCCCTCCTCCACGCCTGCTCCTCTTGCTCTCCCCCTCCCTCCCTCCTCCATGCTTGCTCCTCCTCCTCTCCTCCTCCCTCCTCCTCCACTATTGCTCCTTCTCCCCCCTCCCTTCTGCTCCTCCCTCTTCCCTCCCTCCTCCTCCATGCCTTCTCCTCCTCACCCTCCACACCTACTGGTTTGCCCCCCTTTCCTCCTCTTTAACTACTAATCCTTCCTCCCCCGTCCCTCCTCCTCCTCACCCTCCCTCTTCCTGTGTGTAGCTCCTTCAAGCCTGCATCTCCACACCTTCTCCTTCTCTACACTCCTTTAGTTGTGGCACCATTTAAGGACATCTCCAACAAGTATTAGGTTCACTTAGAGTTGGAGGCTAAATATGCAAGTATACGTAGTCTAGGATTGAGGGGAGCTTCCAAAATCCACAGTCTTCAATCACAAAGAAGCATCTCGACCTTTGGGTAGAAGGATCCTTGTATCCTTTAGATCCTGCCAACCAAAAGAGCCCTCCTTTCCATACAATGCATGAGCTACTTCAGTTTGTTGGAAATGGACATGCAGGGTTGCTTGGTTATTGAAATCGGTTAAATAATGCTCAATCAATCGCTATGCAAGCAAGTGAGATGCGTAGAGCCCAAGCAGAGATGTAGCACATTTAGGAAATAGCACCATTGTTGCAATGCATAACTTTATGTAGGATCTTCAAAGGAAGAACCAGGATCTTCATGATAAAGCCAAAGCATTGGACTTGGAGTGAAATGCAATGGACTTGGAGTGACATAAATTAGAAGAGTCACTCTGTAAGCTAGTTGAGTCTAAAAAAGCTTAGAAAGATCTATATACAATCAAGTTTGACGAGCCATAGAGAAGGAATGAGAGAAGGCAAAAGAACGAGTGCAAAAGATGAAAGAAACACCTTTGGGATTGAAGGAGAGGAAAAGAAGGTACTTACATAACATGGATGCATTGGCACCAACTAGTGGTGCTAGAAAGAGGAGAGTCCGAGCTATAAGATTGGTTATCAAATGTTCCAAGAGATTACACTCTTTTGTGCTACACTATTTGTGACTAAGTTTTTATTGTGTTCTAATTTAGGAACTTCATGGAAGATGTGATGGGAAGAATGGACGGGGAGGATATTGACTGTTCATATGCTCTAGCTAGTTTATTGAAGTCAAGTGATGTCATTGGGATACTAAGGGACCCAAGACACAAGCGCCTATGTGTGCAAGTTGCTGAAGAGGTGATGAAGGACTTCAAGGATATTGTGGATGAGAGTGCTCTCAACGGAGGCAAGAACGGAAGAGGGAGAGAGAGAGACAGAGAGCCACACAAGTTTTGGTGGGTGCAGAACCACCCTAATCTTCTTTTTTATTCATTTATATATGTGTTTGAGTATTGTACATAACCGGGGTAAAGGCACAGTGACCTTTAACCCCCACAACCTCCCACTTAAAGGACGATGTGCCTTTAAGACAATACTCAAACCGCTGACTAGGTAGACTCTTCATCAGCATATCTGCAGGGTTATCATCTGTATGAACCTTGACAAGCTCTATGCACTTGTCCTCAAGTACCTCCCTGATGAAATGGTACCTGACCTCAATGTGTTTGGTCTTTGGATGAAAGACCGGACTTCGTGCTAGCTGAATAGCACTCATGGAATCACTATGCAATGTCGGTACACTTGTATGAATCCCTAAATCTCCCACTAGTCGATCAAGCCATATAGCCTCCTTGCAACCCTTTGTGGCTGCAAAACATACTCAGTTTCTGTGGTAGACAAAGCAATGCACTTCTGTGTGCGAGACATCCACGACACTGCATCACCTGCAAAGGTGAACATATAACCAAAAGTAGATCTCCTACTATCCACATGCCCTGCATAGTCTGAATCTGTGTACCCAAGTACACGCATGTCTCCTTTACCAAAGTAGATGCACATCATCAAACACTGTTAAACAATGTGAATAAACAATACTTCACAGGAATGTTTAAAGGAAAAATGTGATCAAACTTGTCCTCCTCAATGGTCCCTCTAGTAATCCAAGATGCTGAAGTTGATGGATTTTTCTCCAAAACTAATTATATGCTTCCAAAAAACTCCAAATCTATTTCAAACCATCTTTTATAAAAAACCTTAATAGTAAGAGTGTATCTTTTAAAACAAACAAATCTTTCTTCCTCTTCAAATCATGTATTAAAAGAAAACAACACAATTACCAAAACAAACTACAAATTAACTGCTTCTTCAAAGTTGCATCATAAAATCTTGTTATTTTCATTGTCTGAACAACTAGATCAGGAATTCAAGGGTAGGGAAACGATTTTCTGGCTCTGACTTTTTGTCTTGGAGAGGGAGTTTGGAAATCCTTTGGAGTGACTTCATTTTGAACTTTGAAGGTAACACCTGTCGGGTCATTTCTCGAGACATGCCTCTTAAACACCAGAGGAGGTTGAGGGGGAGAAAAAGCAGGAAGCAAAGTCGAAGAGGGCACAATATAGGCAAGAGGAGGCAGAAGGAGGTGGGGGTAGTATCAGCAATCAGAGATAAGGAAAGCAAGGGAGAAGCCACATGAGGCAGTGGAGAAGCGGGCACAGGGAGCACAAGGAAGGAGAAAGTGGGCATAGGCTTTTTGGCCTACGGGGCTGTTTGACTGGGGTATGGAAAAACAGAGGGCTAGTTTTCGAAAAATCAACCTCTTTTCCAACCTTCTTTTGCATTTGGGCCAACAGATCGCTCTCTTTTCTTGCAAGCTGCTCATCTTACAACATTCTTGAATTTTTTGTTGAAGGTGGTAAATCTTCTCAAGATTGGCTCCTCTTTCTTTTGTTCATCCATAAGTTCATCAAAATTTCATTAGTTTCAACAACAAGAACGTTGTTAAAAACCTTAGAGCATCTCTGCAACCATAAACACCATAATATCGAGCTATACATAGAATTCTAGTTGGTCGGGGCTCTATTAAGCATGTTCCCCACCAACAAAAAAGTATAATCAAACGGGGGAAAAACATAGAGTTTGTGAATAGCCTCCCAAACAATCAATTTTTTGATTGTCTTATTCATGAAATGTGAACCTCGATCAGAAACAATCTCAATTGGTACCCCAAACCTCACTATGATGTTGTGATAAAGAAACCATGCTACACTCTTAGAATTATTGTCCTTAATTGCCACTACCTCCACCCATTTTGTGCAATAGTCAGTTGCCCCAAGTCTGTATTGGTTATACCAATATATTTTGTAGGTGGTTTAATGGGGCCTACAAAGTTCAGCTCCCATTTTTGAAATGGACCCAAATGAAGAATAGGTTGATGTGGCATTCTATCAACATCCAAGGTTGATTATCTCTTTGGTAAGGCAAATAGGACTTTACATATTGGTGAGCAGCCTTCAAGACTATGGGCCATCAAAGATCAGATTGCATGATTTTCCTTCCTATTATTTCTCTTGAGAAATGTCCTCCAGTAGATCCTCCATGAGCCTTTGCTAGGACTACTTCTAGCTCATCACTTTGTGACTTTGTACACATCTTCTAATCACTTGATCGATTCCCCAGCGAGATAAAGAACACCAGCAATTACCAAGAAAGGATTGCTTTGTAAGACATGTTTCTTTCATTGGTCGCTAGTCAATGAGTCAGGAATCAAACCATCCATGAGGAAAAATAGCATCTTATCATACCAATCTGTAGGATCTTGAAGCCAAGCCATAAAGAGGTCTGCATCAGTAATTGATTTGGAATGCCAGTGAAATCTTCTTCAGAAGTCAATCTTCTCAAATAATCTACAACTAAATGTTGTTTTCCAGGTGTATCGATCACTATTTAATCAAAATCCTATAAAATAAGCATTCATCTTGCAATCCTACTTGTTTGATGGGGCTTACTTACAAATAAATCAATGCTCGGTAGTCTACATGAAATACCACCTTGTTTACAAGGAGGTAATTCCTGAATTTGTGCAAAGCATAAGCCATTCCTAATGCCTCCCTTTCAGTGATAGCATAGTTCTTTTTGGCTTTTGACAAGAATCTATTAGCATAGTAGACAAGTCGGAACAATTTCTTATGTTTTTGTTGCATTAGTACTACTCCCATGGCTACAATCCACAAATACATCAAAAGATAAGGACCAATATGGAGCCTGGAGAATTGAAGCTATTGCCAACATTTTCTTAAGAACATCAAAAGCTTGTTGCTGCTCCAATCCCCACACATGCTTCTCTGATAATCGTGTCAACTTTATGAGGATACCTTAAAAATTAACCGTGCCATTTAACTTGACCTACAAACTTGGATAATCGCTTTACATTTTTTGGAGGTAAAGCTTGCTGTATCATAGATACATTGCTAGGGTCAATTTCCATACCATCCAATAAAATGTTATGCCCTAGTAGAGCTCCCCTTTTGATAGCAAAAACACACTTTGATGGATTTGGGCTCAACTATGCCATTCAACACTTCTCGAAGCTTAATCTGAGCTAGTGATGCTCATTGCTCTTACGAAAAACTGAGAAATCATCAAGAAAAAACCTCATAAAAGAGGCAAGATACTCTGCAAATACTTCTTGAAACCACTTTTGGAAGGTCAGTGGAGCATTCTTTAAGCCAAAGGTCATCACATTGCTTGCAATGTCCCCCCACTCAATTACAAATGTTGTTTTATCTTTATCTTTTAGAGCCAACTTGATTTGTTTGTAACCATTGAAGCCATCAAGAAAACTATATATTTCATGGCTTGCAACATCATCTAACATAGTATCATAGAGAGGTAATGGAAAAGTATCACTAATGGCGGTAGTTGCATTTAACTTTCTATAATCAACACAAATCCACAGCTTTCCATTTTTTCTTAAGAACTATTACATGGGAGACAACCAAGTAACATGATCCAAGGGATTAATAAATCCCACTTGCAAAAGCTTGTCCAACGCTTCTTTCACTTGCTTTGGGATTCATCCTATATCTCTATTGGACAATTGGAACTACATCTAGTTTGATATTTATTTTATGTTTAAAAAATGAAGGATCCACGCCTTTCATGTTAGGGTACTGCAATGAAAATATGTCTTTAAATTCTATCAATAACTTATTCAAAATCCCCTGAAATGGTTCTTGAAGCTATGTACTAACAAGCACCATCTTCAAAGTTGGGATTCATCCTATATCTCTATTGGACAATTGGAACGGCGTCCAAATTGATATTTATTTTATGTTGACAAAATGAAGGATCCATGCCTTTCATGTTAGGGTACTGCCATGCAAATATGTCTTTAATTAACTTATTCAAAAGCCCCTTAAATGGTCTTAAAGTTATGTATTGATAAGAACCCCATCTTTGGATTATTTGATTCTCCAAGATTCATATGCTGCAAATCATCCTCTTTAACACAAGCACTTTGGGTCATGTGTTCTTCAAAAAAATTTCTTCTTGAATAATAGCCTCAACTTGTGTTTTCTAATTCTCCTCTGATGAGTCATCATCACTATTTTACTCTTTTGTAGGCTGGTTGTCTGACTTGTTAGGAACTTCATTTGCCTTCTATTTGAAACTGTCTGCCTAGCCACATTGCATGTAGTCATTTCTAAAGAAGCAAGCTCATTCTTACCATTTGTGTATTATTTCACAATGCTTCCTACATCCACTTTGAACAAAGGTACCATGGAAGGATTTCTTTTGAGGAATGCATCTTCCTCATCTTCCTCAAGTTGAGCTACCATGTTTACTCCTTCAGCTTCCAAAGGTTGCATATGCTAAGGAAGACTTTTCTTTGTCATTAAAGAAAATTTTGATTTCTTCTTATCTTTCCTTAGAGTAATCCTCTTTGCCCCCCAATCTTGCTTGACTTTTGCAGCTCTAAGCCAAGGTCATCCTAAAAGCATGGAGTAAGTGATGCCTTTTTCTTCCATTCTAAGGACCACAAAACTGAGTATAAAAGCGAGTCCCCATATGCTATTTTCTTATCCTCAGAGTATGTCCAATGGTTGTATCCTTCTTTGGTCAACCATCCTTGCTTGGAATGGTTCTAGGATTGCTTGGAATGGTGCTAGGATCAACTATAAAGCAAATAACGTTTTATATAGTTCCTCCAACAAAATATTCACTCTAGAGCCCCCATCAATGAGTGCCTCAAGGATCTCTTGCCTCTTGTATTTGACATCAATGGTAGGTACTTTGTAATCAACATCTTCAACAGTAGAGGCATAAATTTTAGTAGTATCCTCCTATTCCTATTCCACCATTGTGTGTGGTATAGAAGATTGATCCTCCCGAAAACCATGAAGCAACTGCCCATTGAAATCACGAACAAAATTTAGCAAAACTGGCCCAATGTTATCCGCACTTTAGAATGCAATAATTCTCGAAAGAGCTTTAAATATGGCCAACTGTGAGGCTTGGACTTATTAGTGGCTCTCCTCCTTCACTGCCAAAGGTCTCTTTGGGATGCTAGAGGTTTCCCCTTTTTGGACTTGGAACGAGTTTGGAATGCTTGATGGTGCTACTCACCTTTTGTGGGACATTGTTTCGACAATAATCCAAATATTTGCTTTAGAAGACTCAGATGAAATTGTTGGGACCTATTGTAGAGATTTGGTTTCACTTACTTCATCCTGCTTACTAAATACCTTTTTAGTATCATTCTTCATGTGCATATGACTTCCATGAGACTGTGCCTAAGCTGTGTTTGGATTGAAGTTAGATGGCAGTTGAGGTGGGCTCAGAATGAATTTCTTATCCCATAAATAGGTCTATACATGGACTTTTGGTTTGAAGAATCTCATCGCACGAATAGAACACGCGTGGGTCACCAATGTTGGTTTCTCATAACCATATTGGACACCGATAGTCGAAACAAGATGCAACTTGATAGGATTCTAATACATGATGGGAATAGAGATTTTGTCTAGGTTTTATTTCACATTTTGGTTTATGGTATATGACCCTTCTTTTGCCACAATGCCAGCTGAAACATTTTTGACAGGGTAAGTTCAAATACTTTTCTCTATATCTCGTAATGGACTGATAATTGGTATGACTGTCAATAACATTCTACCCAACATGGTACCAAATCTTGTCCCATAAATACATCTATACATGCCTTTTTATTTTACAATTCCCTATCATGCACATTACAACATGTGAGGATGACCAACATTGATTTCTCGCAACCATGTGCAGCATCGATGGCCAGAAGAAGAAAAAACTTTGTAGGAATCTAATAGATGATTACATAAATATTATGGCTAGGATCTATTGCATTTGGAGTAGCATAGCATATTGTTTTAGGCTAGGTAACCCTTTCTTTGCCACACTAGGATGACAAATATTTTGTGAGGGTAAGGTCAAATATATGGCTCTATATCTCATAATGGATTGAGACTTGGTATGATTCTAATTAATATCGTACCAAAGCACCATATCAAATTAGGCCTATACATGGATTTTTGTTTTAAATAACCTCATCCCACACACTAGAACACATGTGGGTCACCAACATTGATTTTCAATAACCATGTTGGACATCGACGGCCAAAATAAGATGAACTTGGTCCAAATCTAATATATGATGGTATAAATACTTTGGCTAGTTTTTTATTTCATTTCAAGAAGCGTAGCATATTGGTTTATGGTAGACAATCCTCTTTTTGCCAGAGTGCGCACTATAACATTTTTGATAGGGTAAGTTCAAATACATTTCTCTATATCTCGTAATGGACCGATAATTGGTATGACTCTCAATAACCTTTTAACCAAGCCCCATACCAAATCTTGACCCATAAATAGGTCTATACATGCCTTTTCATTTTACAAATCCCCCTCATGTACACTACAACCCGTGAGGGTCACCAACGTTCAAGGTTTTTCATAACCATGTTTGGCATAGATGTAGAAGAAGACAAATATTTGTAGCAATCTAATACATCATCACATAAATATTATATCTAGGCTTTATTGCATTTGTAGTAGCTTAGCATATTGTTTTAGACTACATAACCCTTTTGTTTCCGCACTACTACAAGAAATAATTTTGTTGGGGTAAGGTCAAATCCATGGCTTTATACTTACTAATGGAATGAGACTTGGTATGTCTCTATGTCACATCGTGACCAAGCACTACAAGATAGAGACTTTATTTCTTTATTCAATGGCCCAAACAATGATGTGGAGCACTCACTTGCTACCTCAACTCTCGCATCATGTTTTTTAACTGTAACCAAACTAAGAAACCTAGTTTCTCAACCAAAATTGTACCATTTGACCTGAAACCAAATCCTCCCATCCAACTACCACACTCTTTTCATTCTCTCTCATTCCTCTTCCTTCCTCTCATTTTTGAGCACCATTTCAAAATTTTCTTTGCTCCAGCCCTTTTTGCTGTCTCCTGAGCAGGAAGCTTCTTTCTCTATTCTCCCTCTCATGGGATGGACTCTCAAGCCAAAATCTCATCACTTCTCTTCTCTACCTGCATTTCCCTCCCATTTCACTCTCATTCTTTCAAAACTTTCAAGATTTTTGAATGAGATTCAACCTACCTTCTCCTTTCTCTATTTTGGGCACTCCTCCTTTAAATCTTGCCACTTCCTCTCTCATCTAAGATTCTCCTATAGTCTGAAATCATTTCATTCAGGAAGACATGAATGCAATCAATGTTATGAGTGATCCATGAATGATACAGGGTGTTTGGAGCTTAGAAGGAGCTACTAGTGGACGAGATTATTTGAGAAAGAATCAAAGAAGATTGACTTTCAGGCATTGCAATTGTTTTGTTGATGCATGAAAATCAATCTTTGTTTGTTGATGCATGAGAATCAATCTTTCTTTTTTCCATCTCTCAATACTACCTGCATTTCCCTCCCATTTCACTCTCATTCTTTCAAAACTTTCAAGATTTTTGAATGAGATTCAACCTATCTTCTCCTTTCTCTATTTTGGGCATGCCTCCTTTAAATCTTGCCACTTCCTCTCTCATCTAAGATTCTCCTACAATCTGAAATCATTTCATTCAGGAAGACATGAATGCAATCAATGTTATGAGTGATCCATGAATGATACAGGGTGTTTGGAGCTTAGAAGGAGCTACTAGTGGACGAGATTATTTGAGAAAGGATCAAAGAAGATTGACTTTTAGGCATTGCAATTGTTTTGTTGATGCATGAAAATCAATCTTTGTTTGTTGATGCATGAGAATCAATCTTTCTTTTTCCCATCTCTCAATACTAGTGACTTTCTCTGCTGCAATCTCTAAGGGTTCATGATTTCAAACCATTTGTGAAGGCTTAGGGTTCATCCAGATAGCTTGTATGGAGGTTCACGTCAGATCTTTAGAATACAGTGATTATGACGAGATTTGTTTGTTAATGATGTAACTTTGAAGAAACAGTTAGTTCGTAGTTCATTTTGTGTAGTTGTGTTGTTTTGTTTTATTACATGGTTTGAAAATGTTGAAAGATTTGTTTGTTTTGTAAGAAATTTCATGAGAAATTAGTCTTTTCCACTCTTACTATCAATAGTTTTCTACATAATATTGCTTGAAATAGATTTTAAGATGTTTGGGAGCATATAATTTGTTTTGAAGTAAGAATTATCAATTTCATCATTCCTGGAACACATTTGGGACCACTAGGAGGGACAAGTTTGATCACATTTCTCTTTCAAAAAACCTTGCTCCAAGGATCAGGTACTGTTCATTCATGTAGTTTTAGAATGTTTTTAGTTTTCAACTCAAATTAGGGTCTATTAGAGTAGCTTGCATGGAGATTCAAGTGAAAAAACCTTTAGAACAATGCACGTGGTACCCTTCATGTACCTCATGATGCACTTAACTGCCTCCCAATGCCTCTTTCCTGGATTAGCCATATATCGGCTAACAACTCCCACTGCAAATGCAATGTCTGGTCTAGTAGCTATCATAGCATACATAAGACTCCCAACTACTGATGCATAAGGAACCTTCGCCATCATGGCGCTTTCCTCATCTGATTTGGGACTATCTGTATGACTCAGTTTCACATATGGAGGCAATGGAGTACTCACTGCCTTCCCCCACTCCATATTGAAATGCTGCAATACTTTTGTAACATACTCTTTTTGTGAAAGCCAAAGGAGTTTCCTACTCCGATCACGCGTGATGCGCATACCAAGAATATGACCTACAAGTCCCAAATCCTTCATATCAAAGGCCTCATGCAACTTGGCCTTTAATGCATCTAGCTCATAAGTATTCTTGCTAGCCAATAGCATATCATCCACATATAGTGCCAAGATTATCAGGCTATTATCCTTAGCCCTTTTAGTGTAGAGCAGTGACCAATTCCACTCCTAAAACCCTGGGACCGAATGAAAGCATCAAACTTCTGATACCATTCTTTAGGTGCTTGCTTAAGACCGTAGAGACTCTTCTTCAGCTTGCAAACTAAATGCTCTTTGCCCTTTTCTTCAAAGACTTCCGGCTGCACCATGTAAATTTCCTCATGCAAATCCCCATGCAAGAAAGCTGTCTTGACATCCATCTGCATAAGCTCCATATCCTCTGATGCCACTAGTCCAAGCCAAGCATGCATCTAAGTGTGGTCATCTTCACAACCGGAGAGAATATCTCATCAAAGTCCACACCCTTCTCTTGCTTGACCCCTTTAGCGACCAAACGGGCCTTATACCTAGGCACATCATCACCTATGACCTTCATCTTGTAGACCCATTTACATGGCAATGCTTTCTTTCCATGTGGTAAAGAAACCAAGTCCCAAGTCTTATTCTTCATAAGTGAACTCATCTCTGATTGCATAGCATACTCCCACTTGTGTTGATCCTCGCGCATCATAGCCTCTCTATAGTAAGAAGGCTCCCCGCAATCAGTAAGCATCACATAGTCTACCCCTGGAACAAACCTATTAGGTAGTCTAGACACTCTAGATGATCTTCTCAAGAGCATTTCAGCTTGCTGTCCCACCTGCATATCAGCCACATTCGGCTCATCATTTTCACTAATAGATGATCCATCATTTACCCTTGATTGTATACCTCTGGGAGTACTTGGTGGTACCATTTCTTGCACATTTGGTGCATGGACAGCTTGCTGTCTATCAACATATGCACGTGGATTCACATCCTAGAAAGTTATTCTCCTCATTTCCACATCCCTCATGGGTGCCTTATGCATCTTCTTCTCATTGAAGACTACATCATGGCTGTGTATGATCTTCTATGCTTCTGGATCCCAAAGACGGCAGCCCATCTCTCCACTTTCACCATAACCCAGAAAGATGCATTCCTAGACTTAGGATCTAGCTTCTTTCGAAGCTCTTTTGGCACATGTGCATATGCCTCACACCCAAATATACGCAAATGAGAGTAAGAGGGCTTCTTGCCACTCCATGCCTCTTCAAGAATACCACCATCCAAACTCTTACTAGGTGATCTATTGATCACATGCACTGCCGTCTTCATTGCCGTGCCCAAAAACCACCAGAAAGACTTGCATTGGAAAGCATGCATTGCATTCTTTCTTGAATGGTACGGTTCATCTTTTCTGCAACTGGATTTTGCTCTGGAGTACAAGGGGATGTGAGCTCCCTCTTAATCCCATGTGTATCATAGAAATGCTGAAAGTCATGAGAGAGATACTCTCCACCATTGTCAGTCCATAGGCATTTAAGTGTTCTACCTGACTGATTCTCAACCAAGGCCAGCCATTTCTGAAATACCTTGAACACATCACTCTTCCGAGCTATAGCATAAGCCCACACTTTCCTAGTTGCATCATCAATGAATGTCACATAGTATTCAGCCCCACCTAATGACCGTGTAGGCATGGGACCACATACGTCTGAATGTACCAAATCAAGCTTTTCAAACTCTTTCTTTCCCCTTCTTTTATGGGCTGATTTAGTCTGCTTCCCATAGAGACAGTGCGCACAAAATTCAAAATCAGAGAAACTCAAATGCGGTACATAACCCAAATGGCATAAGAGTTTCATTCCATTCTAGCTTGCCCCAACCTGCAATGCCACAAAGAAGTGCTTGGCTGCTCAGTTATTGCAACAATATGATCAAATACCCCTGATACATGTAAGGGATACAAAGTCCCACACTTGGCACCCGTGGCCAAAAGCATAGAGCCCTTTTGAATTTTCCAACTGTGAAAGCCAAAAGTGGTGTGAAAACTAGCATCATCTAGCTGACCACTAAAATAAGACTCTTGGTCAGCTTAGGCACATGTCTCACATGTTTCAAAACAAATGCAGACCCATTTGCAAAAGAAAACTTTATGTCACCTGCTCCCACTATGTCACATGCATAGTCATTTCCAAGATGCACACAACCTGTCTTTCCACTGTCATAAGTGGAGAACCATTCCCTATGGGGAGTAACATGGAATGAAGCACCAGAATCCAAAATCCAATCCTGGGAATATGCATCATCTGAAGTGGTAAGCAACTCTGCAGATAAACTAGACATGAAGAGAAAGTCATTGTCACTATCATGTGTGACTGCATTGATCTCCTCAATCTTCATTTTTCCTTTGTCCTCCCTTGGACTCTCTTCCTTTTGATTTGCATCCCAATTTGCATCCTTTTTCTTATCCTTTTGCTCTCTTTTTAGCTTGTAGCAATCCTTTTTCATATGGCCCTTCTTGCCATAGTGGTAACACTCAATGTTCCGTGCCTTGGATTTGCTACAAGACTTCCCTCTTTCTTGGGACTTCCCCCTGAATTGTGATCTGCCCTTTACACATTTAAGACTGCATCCTGCTTGTTGCCGTTCATAGACTTCCATCTAATCTCCTTGGCCAACAAGCTACCCATAACATCATTAAATTTCAGTACTTCACTAGGTGCCGAGTTACTGACAGCTGTATGGAAGGTATCCCATGAGGATGGCAATGAACATAAGAGAAATATTGCCTTAGTCTCTGCATCAAAATTCATCTTCTGAGCCTGAAGCTGACTGAAAATAATATTGAATTCATTCAAGTCAGAAGCAATGGAGACCCCTTCCTTCATCTGTAGCTCAAACAACCTCTTCATGAGGTAAACTTTATTAGAGGCCATTTCCTTTTCATAAGTTACACACAGTTTCTTCCACAAATCTTTCGTAGTCTGCTCATTTACTAGTGTGAAATAAACTGACTTTGCAAGATGAACTCTAATAGTAGATTTTGCTAATGCATCCAACTCATTCCAATCATCCTCAGACATATTTGCAGGCTTAGCTTCAATCCCTGCCAAGGGTTTAATCTGCTTCTTTTGAATAAGCACATCCCTTATTTGTTCTTTCCACAAAGAAAAGTTTGTCCCATCAAACTTTTTAATGCTAAAAGACTCCTTTTCAGACATGGAAGAGGATGCCATGATGCAAATGAAGCAAAAATCCCAAATGCTAGTGCCTACAAGAGAAAATCACACCAAATACCAGGTGCACCCAAATGTGTATGCCACAATAGAGTGAAATACTACCAAAACTCATGTCTCAAAGCATTTGACTCATGTGCATATACTATGCATCCATATGAGCAAATATGGCCCTAAAGAAAATGCCAACTGTAATGGCAATCCAAAATGCCAATAAGTGCCAAATGACTCAAGCATAAACACCGTCCACTAGCATATGCATTAATAATATCTCATCCAAGAGAGCATAGCACTATCCGTGCATCACTTGCAATGTGTCAAAGCTATCCCTCAGTATAAAATAGCATCCATGTGCAAAGCATCCATAAAAATAGCATCCCACAAGGCAATTTGGGCCTATCAGCGCATCCAATAAGGACTGCAATGCATCCAGATGGCCTATAAATCATCCATTGCAACCCAATGCACACCACAAATGAGCGCACATTGCTCAAACTGCAACCAGAGTGATTTGCATAAGGTATGCTCAAGAAATCATAGTCTCACAGTAATGACCGCTACTGAAAATAGAACCTGAGATGCCTCAAAACATGGGTGCCATTGCATAATCGGACTCAGCAAGAAAATTTGCAAATATCTCTCTTCTACTAGAACTCCAAAATCCCAACCGATGAGTGAGAAATGGGAATCAACACTTATCCACTACCATGTGGCATAAATTTAAGGTTTCAAAACCTTAGAATGAAAAATGCATAACAAAGAGACAAAATCAAATACACAGAGATCTATAACTCTGAAAATCCTCCATCGAATCACGTAAGAACTAACAGGTAGGGGTTTTTGGGCATCCGAAATGCAATGGGGTAGACGGTTTTGGAAACCGTGGTCTCAATCACTAGGTCCAACACACGGACCGAAAAACGTTTTTGGAAATAGAGCTATTTGTAAACTCCATTGGAGTGTGAATGATGAGCAACATAGAAGTTTTAGGACCTCTTGAGTCCACCGGAATTGACAGATCTGCAAATGGTTGCTCCAAACTTGAGTTCCAACACCCAGGCAGGAAAACGCAAAAACTGACACAGTGAGTCAGAAATCCAATGAAATGATCCCAGATTCAAGAATGAAGGTGTTTCCAAGCTCCTGAAGTGAAGTGGACACCAAAAGCAAGCAATAGTTGCCTCTACAAGTCAATACGGAGTCTCTATCATCGAACAGAACAGGGAAAAAGCTCAAAAAACGACTTTTTCTTTGAAAACACTTAACAGGCTCTCAAAACCACTTTGCAAAACCAAAGTGACTTTTCCAAAGGTTCCTCCAAGGTCTCTACACACTCGGATGCAAGTAAAGTTACCCACAAACCTTCCCACAGGGCTTCTCCTTCCTCCCATAGAGTTGCTGACCTTCAAGCATTCACGCACGCTCAGCTAGATCACCCAGGCTCTGATATCAATTGAGAGTGCTCCCAACGGAAGCAAGAACAGAAGAGGAAGAGAGAGAGACAGAGAGCCACACAAGTTTTGGTAGGTGTAGAACCACCCTAATCTTCTTTTTCATTCATTTATATATGTGTTTAAGTATTGTACATAACCAGGGTAAAGGCACAGTGACCTTTAACCCCCACAGTGGATGCAAAGGAGATGCTTGCAGCTTGTGATACTGCCAGTTTAAGTCGTGAAACTTACATGTCTGTTTTCAAAATTTTCAAGTCTGCTATTTTGGGAAAGTATAAGAAGTCTACAATGCCACTACCCACACCTTGGTCTATGAGACGTGCACGGCGAGAAACAAACCAATGTGCAAGAGAAATGCTTGGACGGTACCATTGTGTAAGGGGCACGATAACTTGGAAGAGTAAAAATAAATCTGGCTTGCAAACCTTTGAGATGAATGCTTTCAACAATGTCGACTTAGATGTTGAGAAACTGCAGCAAGCAATGGTTAAATTCTATGGTATGAGAGAAGATGGTAAGAGGAAATCCATTATAGCATTGCACTTTACTTAGTTCATTTCCTATATCATGTTAACCTAACGATTTTTCTCTTTTGTTGTACAGATTGCAATGGAAAGCTCATATTTGTCATCAAAATGGATGAAGCTCAATTGGTGTAAGAACACAAGTTAGAGAGAGTCAGCATCTACATTATGAATAAAGCCTTAGCCTTTGTTCAAGGGGACGAAGAAGTAGAGCAAGATTTCTCAGTGCAATCAAAGAAAGATATATGGTGGCTTGTAGCATTTGAGACTCCAAAAGAGTGCCATGAGACATTGAAGTGGGTTCTAGATAGAACAGGAATCCCATCGATGATCTGAAGACAAGAGGAAGGGCAAACATTGACAGTCGATGGCCATGGAACATTTCAAGTTGAATGACATCTTTCTGGTGATTTGAAAACCCTCAAGTGCTTGCATGGTTGTGATATAGGGGCAAATGCAATGAACGCATGCCTTTATTGCATCTGTTTGCAACATAAGAAAAAGGCTGGCTTACAATGGGAGAATGGCATTCTATCTTGTAGCCAAATGCAAGCTCCCCCAATTGTGGACAAGAAGGATCCAAAGTGGCATCCCATCTTGCCCATCCCACTTGAGAGAGTACACAGATGTACTTTACACGCAGAACTGTGTGTACTTGATAAGTTGTTGTATTTGCATCTTGTTTATGCTTGGAATTTAATTCTGCAAGAAGTATCTGCACAGTGCATTGCAAAAGCTGAGAAGTTGCTGTCAGAGATGGGATTCCATGGAGGACATGTCAAACTTAAGGAGGATAAGAAAATATCTGGGGCAACACAGAATCTTATTACAAAAGTGTCCATGACTGGAGGGAAGGCAAGGAGATTCCTATCGAACCACAATCTCGACAAAGACAAACATACATTGTCTCAAAGTAGTTTGGGTTGGGAATGTTGGAAAGCATTGTGTGAATGCATGACCAATAAGGCTTCTCATCGTCAAGTAGCAACTTTGAGAACTAAAGTATGGACAAAGGTAGATGCATTGATAAAATTGCTTCTCCAAGTTCAAATCGATGAGATGTATTATGAAAGGTTCAGGATGGCTGTGAAAGAGTTTATGCATTAATGGTGAAAGTATGGGGGGAGACGCACATTATGCATTACAAGGTAATCTTGACACCATCGTAATATTTAGCACTTGCTTTATAAACAATTTTTGTTGTTGTTCCTAAAGTGATTCTCATCATGTTTGCAGCATGTTCTCTATGCACACGGACCATGGTTTGTACAAAATTGGGGTCCTTTGTCCATTTGGAATACACAAGGCATGGAGAAGTTGCACTATAGAGCCAAGGTAGCCTACTTTAAGAACTCAAGGCATGGTGGTGGTGTCACTTTTAGCAATGCATTGCATGAGATATTCGACTAGTTTTTTAGATGTTTATTAGGAAGGACTTTGAAGTCTGAAAAGGCAAAGGCATCAGAACCTGCAAAAGCAGTTCAAATTATATCAAAGAATAGAAGGCATAGTGCTTGGAAAACATCCATAGGGAGTCAAGGAGTCACACATTGGTTGCAGGCTAGAGTGAGAGAAGGGAGCGCATGGGTCCAACCACCAACAGAAGCTATGGTGTAATTGTATACAAATATGAAATAAATATATTGCTTATTTTGACCACAATTTTTATACTCTCTTTAATAGCTTGCTTATTTTGACCACAATTTTTGTCCTCACACAACGTTGGGGAAAGTGTGGACATGGTGAGGAGGGGGGAGAGAAGGGAGGGGCATGGGGTGGGGCAAGGGGAGGGGTGGAGTGGTAGCAAGGGTGGGGGGAGGGGGGGTATGGAGGAGGGCGACGGGTGTGGGTGGGGCAAGTAGGGGGAGGGCAATGGGGAGGGAGGGCGACGAGGGTGGGGGGGTTGGAGGGGTTAGGGTAGGGACAGGGGGCACGATGAAACCCTAAATGTAATTAAAAGGGATGTCAAAACATGATGGGCCCATATAAAACATTAAAAAAAATCCTAACTCTCATTATTCAATGGCAAGAGTGAAGAACACTACTAGACCCACTGGACGCCACCTCTACCCTTCCTCCTCTAGCTTGACCACCTCCATGGCATCTACGCACATGAATCTAGTAGCACCTCTTGGGGCTCTCGTGAGCCCTCCCCCAACTCTCGTGTGGTCTCCTAGTAGCTTAGGACCTCGAGTCGTGTTCCAGTGAGAGACATAGGCTTAAGTGTGGTAAGCAAACAAAGTGCATGCATGTGTAAAAGGAACGTAAATCATCTTTGTTGAGGTAATGAAGGCTTTCGCCATCAATGGGGGTTGTAGGTTTTAGGAGGAGTTTAAGGGTTAGAAGGAGGTTCCACGGTTCAAAAGGAGGTTCCAGGGTTCAAAAGAAGGTTCCAAGTTTCAGAAGGAGGTTCCAGGGTCTAGAAAGAGTTCCAGGGTTTAGAAGGAGGTTCCAGGGTTCAGAAGGAGGTTCCAGGGTTTAGAAGAAGGTTCCAAGGTTAGGGTAGAGTACATGGTGGAGAACTCATCTCCCTCGTAGATCATGGAGTTTTAAGGTTTGAGGAACAAAGGGTTTAGGGGAGCATAGGAGTGGGAGAGGAAGAAGGTGTAAGAGCATGGGGGAAAGAAGAGAGAGGAGGGAGGAGGAGGAGAGAGGAGGAGGAGGAGGGAGGAGGAGGAGGAGGGAGGAGGAGGAGGAGGAGGGAGGAGGAGGAGGAAGGAGGAGAGGGAGAGGATGGGTTGCAAGGTTGGAGGAGAGGGGAGGAGGAATTGCAAGGTTAGGACATGCTTTTGGACATGCAGTGCAAGGAAGCATGGACACTTGAGACAAATGCTTGGAATACCAAAGTAGACTCAACACAATGCCCCAAAGAGTGTGGGCTTCATTCCATTATGGGGTATTTATACAAGTTGGAGAGCTTCTCTCTCTGCATGTAGTAGAAAGTTGTAACACAAAGTCGTATCACAAAGTTGTAATGCAAAGTTGTATCACAAAGTTGTAACACATTCTCTCTCTACATGTAGAAGTTGTAACACAAAGTTGTAACACAAAGTTGTTACACAAAGTTGTTACACAAAGTTGTAACACAAAGTTGTGTCACAAAGTCGTAACACAAAGTTGTAACACAAAGTTGTGTCACAAAGTCATAACACAAAGTTGTATCACAAAGTCGTAACACAAAGTTGTATCTAGAAGTTGTAAGAAAAAGTTGTAACACAAAGTTGTATCACCTTCCCTTTCTACATAAGTTCATGTTGGCACAGAGTCAACACACCTCATCACAGGACACTTCATCATTTTTTATCACCCTCTTGGGATTAAAGTTTGACCATCCTTCCAGAGCCATAATGTTTGATCCAGGTGGAATTTCACGGTGATCCAAAAAGCAAAAATGATCACCAAATTGTGCTCTACATAATCAACACCTTGGATCTACCAGTGGACTTTTTCACAGGGCAGAATCATGCAATCCTCATCATTCGAACCACATCCTGATCCATTGCAATGCAACCAGTACATAAAATAAATTAAGATAAAATTCTTTTGCTACATTTGATGCTTCACTAGATTTTCTTTAGAGGAGATTCAACTCCACCAGCCAAGTAATCCATTGCCATATCACTCGATGGTATGAATGAACAATTAATTTGGGATTGCTTATGAGGCCCCTATAGGGGCATCACTGTACCTTGGATAGTCCTCCTAAAATGATTGTATTGGGTTTTGAGTGTTTTTAAGATGTCTAGGTAATAGCTCTATACCCTTAGTCAATTTACCAAGAAAACCCCAAGATACATAAGAAACCAAGAGTCCTAGGAGTGAGTACTAGTTGGGGCCATGACTTGGAGCATCCCAGATACTACTACCAAGAGAGGAGTGAGATATTGGTAGGGGCCATCATGGAGCATCCCATGTACTATTGCCGAGGGATGAGGTCATTAATTTGTGGGGGAATATGTAGAGTCAAATTGATGTATGGGTGTGTGACTAAGGGCTAGGAGTCATACATATGCTAGGAGTGTGTGAGAGTAGGTTTGCTAGAGTGGGTAATTTTAGTAGGTATGATTGTGGTGAGTGATTGAGATAATGTAGGGATTGAATGAGAGATTTGAGGAGTTTGGTGCCTTGTAATTTATTGGCTATATAAGAGGCTCATATCATGAATAAAGATTGACTTGCCATTGCTTCTATCTTGTGTACTCTCTCTCTCTCTCTCTCTCTCTCTCTCTCTAAACCATGGATCTCCACCTCCATCCTCCTTGAACTCTCTAGTACTCTTTCTCTCACATCCTGGTACCTTCAATCACTAGTAGTAGCATTGTTGAATGATGAAATCAAGAACAAGAAATATAATGTCAAAGGAGTTAGATCCATAGTGTGAGATTGTACACTAAGGAAGAGTGTCACCATGAGAGACATTCCAAATAAGAGGTCCATTGATTGAATTAAGATGGGACTTTGTAAATTCAAGAAGGCCGCTCATCAAATTAGGAGGAGCAACAATTGCTTGATTGCTGAGTAGTGAAGCATGAGCAATATCATTCTTGACAGGTCATTTTGGATTAGATGGGAGCTTTGATCTCCTTAGCAATCAACATGGTGGAACTATGCCAACAAGAGGATTCTGAGGAACGCCTTAGCGCTTCAATTAGGGTATTAAAATTCAAACAGGAAGCATGTCCACATGGTCTAGTTGAATTAGCTTAAAAAAGGATGCCTTTTGGTCTTTGCAATAGTCCACACATGTATCAGATAATGGTGACTACAAGTACTAGACAAGGTGGTGGGGAGGCAAAAATATACCTCCAAGATAGGGTGACATGGCAATGGAGGTAGAGGGTATGACTTATTCATGTCAAACCGAGGCCAATAATAGTATTGTGATGAACACTTATGGTAATCTGGTGGCTGGCATTGATGACAATGGTCAAGCAAATGCCTATGGTCCTATAGCATACAATGATGGTAATAATGTGTACACTGATGGGTATTGCAGAGGACGTCAATGGTATTCTAGTGTACAATGATGGTACTATAGAGTAGAATGATGGGACTATGGAGTACAATGATATTAATGCAAAGGAGATATTCATTGACTTTTTTTAAGCATTGGTTTCATACACATACACATTAGCCTTGTACAACCTCTTGGCTATGCCTGACGCTTTACTACAGGCTTGATTCTTTAATCCTTGGCACACAGTTGTTCTTACATTGCATGACTTGGTTTTGATAGTTTAGTGTAACCCCTCAGCACCAGTGTTTATAGTGTTCTCATGGGTAGACACTCTCGCTAGTACATGGCTAAACCTCTTGCACAGAGCACCATACCGCCTCCAGCATGGAGTTATTCACATCACATAGTTGATGATACACCGGTCATGACTCCGAATGATATCCATGAGTGGAAAGAAAATCTACTACAACCATTCATTGCCACAAGGTATGTACCAGTTTATGATGCAGACTCGAGCCTCATTGGTCTTGAGGTATCATATGCAGATACTTCAAATGTTAACATGGATCATCCCACTCTTTTAGATCATGCACATCCCTCACCATGAGGAACATTTGGTAGTAAGCCCTTAGCATGAGGCACATTTGACGGTAAGCCCTCAGCACGAGGCCAACCCATCTACATCAGCATAGACTGAATTATTATGATGCACAGTCATCCTTTTCATGCATCAATCTGACTACATCTACTATCACCCCAGATGGAGATACTCAACAGGATCTCACTAGTGATCATGCAGCTATTCAGTAGGTACATCCCCAGTATGAGGCACTCACATCTCTACCAGCATGAGGAAATATATGCCATAGTGCATTTAGCTCTTTAGGTGATTCCATTCCAGCATCCATCACTTATGCTTTCACCTCTGAGATGAAGCTTATTTTATCCTTGGACATAGTTTCCATGAGCAGTTCATATACATTCTATAAACATCTTCTCCCTTGGATCTTTCATCAAATCTATGGCCCAAATTGAAGCCCCTTCTACAAACATCTCCTCCCTTGGATCTTCCATCAAATCGATGGCCTAGATTGAATCTCCTTCTACACCATCTCCTCCCTTGGATCTTCCGTCTACCCTATGGCCTAGATTGAAGAAAAGTTTCTTCTCATATCCTCCAGTAGATCTGTGTTTTGATGAAGGGTAGATATTTAATCCCTCTATTTTTTATGATATCCCTTAGTTCCACCCCTTGATCTAATGCCTTGTAGTGCTTTATCACAAATTTGAATGTATCCCTTGGATTAGAGATTCGATCAAGGGGTAGAGGTCTTGGAGTGAAGATCATGGGTTCAAACTATTGGTTGGACATCTCCCCAACCTTAAATAGGTCTACACATGCCCTTTTTTTAAAACAAGACCAGTTGCACACACTGGAACATGTGTGGGTCACCAACATTGGGTTTCTCATCATAACCATATTGGGCATCGATAGTTGAAACAAGATGAAACTTGATAGGACTCTAAGACATGATGGCATAAATATTTCGGCTAGGTTTTATTGCATTTGGAGTAGTGAAGCATATTATTTTAGGATAAATAACAATTTATGCCACAACATGAGCCATATGATTTTTTATAGGGTAAGGTCAAATCCATGCCTCTATATCTCATAATGTACCAAGAGTTGGTATGCCTCTTAGTCACATCTCACCCAAGAACCATACTAATTCTTGCCCATAAATAGGTCTATACATGCCATTTTATTTTACAAATCCCCATCGCACACACTATAGTACATGAGGGTCACAAACGTTAGTTTTTAATAAAAGACATATTTGAAGCTCCGTTAGTGCAAAACACAACCATGCTAATTACCAATTTTTACTCATGGCATATTGTTAAATTCATATCATACTCAAGATTTTGATAGGTTTTCTTATTAAAGGGAGTTAGTGCCCCAGGGTGTTGTGACATGAAGTTGGGGGTAATAAACTGCATGCACCTCTTCACTTCCTGCAGCATTCGAACTGACTGCCAAAGATACTTATCATTGAGAATGAGACATTAGAAAGAAGCTTTTATGCCAAGATACCACACCATACTTTCCTCCCTTAGATGAGAATGAAGATGGTAATATCCCAAGTGATGTTGTAGTCAAGCATAGGGAGAAGGAAAGGATCAGCAGAGGCCATAATCTCAGCGAGCCAAGAGAAGAGCGATACGTTGTTGAAAGAAGATCTTGCGGCTCAACATGACATGAACTGATATATATCTAGGAGTTTGAAGGGGCTGATTAGGTCAGATGGGTAGATTCCAAGGAAACATTGCACCTCCTTCATAGACACCTTTATACTTAGCTCAAAACACTCTACAAACTGTCATTAGACACAGAGGCCTATAACTTTCAGTAGAGACATGATATCAAAGATTCAAGTACACAAAGAGATGCGCCCTGAGATGGGCTTTGCGCTGATATAAGTTTCATTGAAAACAGACAAACGGTTGAAGAGATATGGATAGTTTACTGGAAGCGGGTAAAAACTATCATGAAAACAGACTGTCAAACACAGAGACTCATAACTTTTTGCAATAGTATCTGATTCGGGATTTGATTCGGGATCTGATTACATAGAAACATGTGCCCTGAAGAGAGCTTCGCGTTGATATAAATTTCATTACAATCGGACTATCGAGCAGAAAGTTATGAGCAAAATACTAATAGGGGGTCAAACTATCATGAAAACTACCCTCCACCCAGGCTAATTTCGCCTGAGCAGGATGCTCCCTCAAGACTCCACCTTCATCAACGATCCACCCCTCATAGATTTTGCCTAGAAGAGGGGAAGAAGTTTGCATAGTGGCTCGGGAAACAAATGGACCATGTGTGCACAGTGAGCAGTCAAATAGAAAGAACTTTTAAGGCTTTGAAAGAAAGAAAAGGGAAGAGACACTCAAGAGAGAGAGAACCTGAAGTGACCTTCATTACAAATAGAGTGAGAATCCACCTCAACACTACAAACACAAGGGAGAAGAAGAGGTTTCATACATACAAGAGGGAGCGGAAGCTCCAAGACTACTCAGAGAGAGAGAATAAACTAGAGAGAGAAGGACTCAAGAGTCTACATAAGACAATATCTACAAGAGGAAGAGAAGGCTCATGGAAGAGGCTTGGGGAGACTAGAACTACAACAACATAAGGCCTAATGGTAGAAGAGATTCATGAACAAGGGAGAGGAGGGCTCCTTTTAAAGAGACTTTGTTACCCTCCTTCACCCATTTACAATTGCTACCTGTAGATTCCTTTCCCCATCAATCACATAAGCACGTATGTCACCATCCACATCCTTTTTGGTTACTCTTGCCATGTGTCCCATCAAAAGATGCTCAAGACTCTTAAAATATTGAGAAAGTCAAGAGTCTCCTCACATGGAGCCCATAGGGACCCTCTCTTTTCCACATGTCCACATCCTTCTTATTCCACATAGGAGTTCTAGAAGGATTCCTCTTGACTTCACACTCCTCCACATGCCTTCCACACGCTTGGCATGTGGCCTCTGTTATATTATTGGAACACATGGACATGAGCCCACCTCTTTATATGACTCGCTCTTCCTATTTTCTAAAAAACTCCATAATATCCCATACACAAATAACTCTCACCCCATACCAAGGTATTTATAATTCATACCTATGGTATTTACAATGAGCCATTCCACTCATCCTCTCAATCCCATACAATATCATAGAAAATAGAAATAAGTGAGAGCCACTAGGCTATCACTTGATACTCAAACCCTTATCAAACATAGAGAAAAACAATATCAATGCCAAGTTAAAAATATCAAATTTTGGCGTCACATCTTTCCCCCCCCAGCAAATCCTCTCTAGTATAGAGAGGGTCTGCTGGCCCTCAAGGTGGTCGAGCATAGCTTATGCACCACATCTTCAATTAGTTCATTTCTAAAAGAGGTTCCTCCATCAGTGAGAATTTCCAAAGGACAACCAAAGCGTGAACAAATTTGATCAAAAAGAAATTTTGCAACTGTGCTTGCCTTGCTATTGACTGTGGCCTTGGCCTCTACCCATCGAGTTGCATAATCTGTGGCCACCAATAAATAATGCTTGCCTTGAGATGAGCGAGGGAGTGGTCCCACAAAGTCCAACCCCCACCTCTCAAATGGTCCATATGCTGGAATAGACTTCAAGGGCCCAGGAATCAACTGTCGTCTTCCAAACTTTTGGCATACTTTACAACTTCGACACCATTCATATACATCCTTATGGAGGCGTGGCCAAAAGTATCCTACATTAAGAATTCTCCTAGCTGTGCTTGCTGAAGCAAAATGACCAGAGCATTCATGACACATTTCTAGGATTCTCCTAGTCTCCATGGGATGGACCACCCGACGGAGCACCTTATCTTTTCCCAATTTATAAAGAATGTCATCAACAATAGTATAGGGACAAGCCTTCCTTACCAATCTTTGCTTCTGTTGTGGAGTTAACCCTTGAGGAAACATGCCTTCTTCCACATATTGCTGAACATGTTGCAGTTCTGGCCATCCAGTGTCTACCAAAGAAACCACCCCTCGGTCTTGTACTACAATGGCTTGAGTAGCTAACTCATCTGCCCTTTGATTTTCTTTTCTGTTTATATGAACAAACTTGCAAAAATCAAACTGACTACATAGTGCCATAGCCTTTTGATTAAGCTCCTTCAAATGAGGACTTCTTGTCTGGTAATGCCCTTGCATTTTGCTTTATAATAAGCTGAGAATCTACTCTTACTTCCAATTCTTTAACTTGACTTTGAAGACAACCCTCCAAACCAAGAATCAAAGCATTATACTCAGCTACATTGTTAGTTGTGATACCTGGAAGCTCTTGTCCTCTTGCCCATACCTCTTGACCTTCAAGATTCATCAAGACTATCCCCCCGGCTCCTTGTTGGCATGAAGGACTAAAAGCCCCATCAAAATGCAAAACAAAAGCTGTCGGTGGTGTATCCCTTTCATCTTTAATGTTCTCCTTACATTTCTTTTCTTCTCCTAGATCCTCCCGTCCTGTGAGCAAATCTGCCATAGTGGACCTAGTGGTATTTTCAGTGACAAAAGAGAAAGAGAACTCTTGAAGCTCTGACAACCATTTTGCAAATCTCCCCCCAGGATTAGGCTTGCAAACTAGATATGCTAATATAGACTGAGAGGTAAGGAAGAAAAATGGTCGAGGTAATAAATAGGAGCAAAACTTTCTGACAGAAAACACCAAAGAGAGAGCTTGCTGCTCCATTTCTTCATACCTTGTTTCCACATCTGTAAGTTGTCGGCTGGCATAATAGATGGGTTGCATTCTACCTGCCTCTCCGTTTTGTAGCAATACAGCACCAACTGAATGCAAAGATACACTTGGATTTACATAAAAGTCTTGAGATCAATTAGGGGGCTTCAATATTGGGCCCTTACTCATGGCCTCCTTAAGTTGCTGGAAAGACTCTTGTTGCTCCATACCCCATTGGAAAGAAACTCCTTTTCTTGTTAACAAGTTCATGGGATGCACTATCTCTATGAAATCATCACAAAAGCGTTGATAATACTTGCTCTTTCCTAAAATTCTGCGAACACCAGTGACACTCTCAGGACTTGGCAATGCCATGATTGCTTGAACCTTGTCAGGATCCATTTGCAAGCCTTCTTGAGACACAATATGCCCCAACAAGACTACTTTTGTTTGAGCCAAATGACACTTGATTTAGACACCCTTTTGCTTCATCAATCCTAGCTAAGGCCATCTTTAACTTCTCCATGTGATCTATGCGCCGAGAATAAATGCAAAAATCATCCAAAAACACCCGTATGAACTTTCCCAAGTAAGGCTCTAGGACTTGACTCATGAACCTTTGAAATGTAGGTGCATTGATCAACCCAAAAGGCATCACTCTGTAAGCAAAAACTCCCCAAGGTGTGACGAATGATGTTTTCTTTTGATCTTCCTCCCGAATACGAATTTGAAAGTATCCAGAATACCCATCACATACAGAATACATCTCATGCCCTGCTACTTGGTCTAGTATTTCATCTTGAAATGGCAAAGGAAAATGATCCCTCTTAGTGCATGCATTCAAAGGACGAAAGTCCACACAAACTCGCCACTTATTTCCTTTCTTTGGTGTGACAACTACAGGAGATATCCCTTCTGAATCATCAACAGGAAAGATGAATCCCACCTCAAGTAGTTGTGTTACCTCTTTCTTTAGTGCCTCAGCTTGGATCACCCCCAATCGCCTCAAGCGTTGGACAACTGGCTTGCTTTCTGCTGGCTTCAACTCAATCTTGTGCTCCACAAGAGAGACTGGCCAAACCTGTGAATAGCTTGTTGCAAAGAGACATGGAAAATCATCTAGCATATCTAAGTACTGGAGCTTCTCACTACCTGATAGAGAATCACCAAGAAGCTCTTCATTGCGTTGGCGTCGTTTAATGTGCTCCACATCCTCCACATGAAGTGTCTCTACAGGATCTTCTTGCACCACCACCTTGTTCCTTCCTGACTCATCCCGATTAGCACCAAGACAAAGACCAAAGGCCACTCCTTCCACCTCACCCTCTGAGTTGGACTCCTCGGAGCTACACCCTGTCTCTTCTTCTTCATCGATTAAGTCAGAGCTTGAACTCTCTGATGTTGAAGACTCCTCCTTGACAACTTCCTTTTTGCGGCTTCTGATGTTGTAGCGCACCTTCTTATCATTTCCCTGCAAAATCAATTCTCCAGTATCCCACTTTTGAACAGCCTTCACCTTGCGTAACCAAGGCCTTCCCAAAATCAATGGATAGGCACGTGCATCTGGCTTGGTAGGGATCACCTGAAAAGTAGTCGGAACAGAAATTCCACATACATCCACTTCTAGATTCTTCACAACTCCCAAGGTCTTAACCCTAGTGTTGTCAGCCAATTTGATGCAATAAGGAGAGGTAGTACTAGAGTATTTTAAATCAGCATCAATCATGGTCTTCTCACTCATGACATTAATCGATGCACCTCCATCAATGTACACATTAGAAATCACTTGACCATCAATGATCACATCAACCACAGGTACATCATCACCAACATCTATATCTACCTTTTGAACAACAGGATTGGCACTTTTCTTCTTTTTCTTCTTTGACACCCTTGTGCTTGCTAGTTTTCCCCATTCCTTCCGTAGTTTTGGAGACAAAGCAAGTAATTGACCAAAGGTGATATGAGCTTCCTTTTCTTTAAGGTCGGACAACAAGTCATAGCTTTGAATTCCTTGTCCTAAAGGAAAGTCTGACTGGCTAATTCTCCTTCTAGATGCCTTCTTTTTCTTACTACGGTGTTCCTCTTCCTGATGTTCCTCATCTACTTCTTCCTTGCTTTCTTCTTCTTCTTTTGCTTTACCACGCCCCCGTTTAGCCATCATTACCTCTCTTTCCTCATACCCTGAGGAAGCTTCTAACAAGGATACTTGTTTTTCTTCTTTCTTTCTCAATCTAGGACACTCGGGGCGATAGTGACCTTTTTCATTACATTCATAGCAAGTGACCCCACTCCTATCTCGAGGCCTATCTTCACTCTTTGGTGCTCTAGGTTGTCGTGCATTAACCAAATGCAATTTCAAATCAGCAAACTCTGCCATCAATTGGGAGATATTATGATCTAACTCAGAGGACTTTGGTACCTGAGGAGTGCCCATTACCTCCACCTTAGAAGTTGAAGCTGTTGAAGACACAAAAGAGGATTCGATCTTTAGAGAAGCTTCTTTCTTGGTCGCAATGCGAAGTGCCTCCACGTATGTTGTTGGATCTTTACTCATTACCTTTGAGCAAAGACGAGGCTCCAAAGCCATAACAAATTTGCTCATCTTTAAGTGCTCCATCCCTGAGAGACTTTGAGGGGCCGATGATGCAGATGCCACAGCTCGCAAAGCTGCCCTTTCATACTTTGTCCATAAAGTTTCATATCGGATAGCCAACGCAAAGACCAACTCACCCTCTCCTTGATAGAACCGGTCCAACTGCAACATCAAAGCATTTGGCGACTCCACTACCCCAAATCTCTGCTTCATTGCTGCCACCACTTGGTCCCAGTCCTCCTTGGTAGAGTCCGGCAAGGTCTCATGCCAACTCATGGCTACACCTTCAAGAAAATCAGGCAAAATCTCCGCCCGATCCTTCATCCAGAAAGCCGGCATCCTCAAACAAAATCCCGAAGATAAGACTCCGGGTCTTCCCCTTGGGTCCCTCGAAATACTGGAATCTTCACCATGATGAAACACAAAAAGGAAACAAAATCTTCAAAAATAAGTGACCAACCAACACCATGAAAACATCGTGTCTACATGCATTCTAGAATCACCCTTCTCACAATAGGAAGTGCACATAAAAGTTTCAAGATATTGTAACCTTCATCATTTGCATAGCAAAAGAAGTTGAAAGCATTGAGAATCACCACTCCACTGTTATAGTCAAAAACTACCCAAAGACTCAACTCTTCTTCACACCAAGCTGCCAGTGCATGGATCAATCCCCAATTTATCATTGTGCCTGCTGCCGACATTGTCGATTCACCAACATATTCAACAATGCAAACATAAAGGATATGATCATGGTGACTGTGCGAATAGCTTGAGCATCACCTTCACAATCTTCAAGTTCTCTTAAACGGGGGCTGCAATCTCTTCTAACGGAGTCCTTCTAGGCATCTTCTTTATCACATCAGAAAACACATGCCTATACTAGGCATAACATGCAATCAAGTACACCCGAGACCGTTTAGTAAGGTGGGATGAATCCAATACCAAACGTACCCGGCGTCTCCACCAAAAGATGTGACATGAAGTTGGGGGTAATAAACTTCACGCACCTCTTCACTTCCTGCAGCATTCGAACTGACTGCCAAAGATACTTATCATTGAGAATGAGACATTAGAAAGAAGCTTTTATGCCAAGATACCACACCATACTTTCCTCCCTTAGATGAGAATGAAGATGGTAACATCCCAAGTGATGTTGTAGTCAAGCATAGGGAGAAGGAAAGGATCAGCAGAGGCCATAATCTCAACGAGCCGGTCTGCACCAAAGAGAAGAGCGATACGTTGTTGAAAGAAGATCTTGCGGCTCAACATGACATGAACTGATATATATCGAGGAGTTTGAAGGGGCTGATTAGGTCAGATGGGTAGATTCCGAGGAAACATTGCACCTCCTTCATAGACACCTTTATACTTAGCTCAAAACACTCTACAAACTGTCATTAGACACAAAGGCCTATAACTTTCAGTAGAGACATGATATCAAAGATTCAAGTACACAAAGAGATGCGCCCTAAGATGGGCTTCGTGCTGATATAAGTTTCATTGAAAACAGACAAATGGTTGAAGAGATATGGACAGTTTACTGGAAGGGGGTAAAAACTATCATGAAAATAGATTGTCAAACATAGAGACTCATAACTTTTTGCAGTAGTATCTGATTTGGGATCTTATTACATAAGAACATGCGCCTTGAAGAGAGCTTCGCGCTGATATAAATTTCATTACAATCGGACTATCGAGCAGAAAGTTATGAGCAAAATACTAACAGGGGGTCAAACTGTCATGAAAACTACCCTCCACCCAGGCTAATTTCGCCTGAGCAGAATGCTCCCTCAAGACTCCACCTTCATCAACGATCCACCCCTCATAGATTTCGCCTAGAATAGGGAAAGAAGTTTGCATAGTGGCTCAGGAAACAAATGGACCATGTGTGCACAGTGAGCAGTCGAATAGAAAGAACTTTTAAGGCTTTGAAAGAAAGAAAAGGGAAGAGACACTCAAGAGAGAGAGAACCTGAAGTGACCTTCATTACAAATAGAGTGAGAATCCACCTCAACACTACAAACACAAGGGAGAAGAAGAGGTTTCATATATACAAGAGGGAGCAGAAGCTCCAAGACTACTCAAAGAGAGAGAAGGACTCAAGAGTCTACATAAGAGAATATCTACAAGAGGAAGAGAAGGCTCATGGAAGAGGCTTGGGGAGACTAGAACTATAGCAACATAAGGCCTAATGGTAGAAGAGATTCATGAACAAGGGAGAGGAGGGCTCCTTTTATAGAGACTTTGTTACCCTCCTTCACCCATTTACAATTGCTGCCTGTAGATTCCTTTCCCCATCAATCACATAAGCACATATGTCACCATCCACGTCCTTTTTGGCTACTCTTGCCATGTGTCCCATCAAAAGATGCTCAAGACTCTTAAAATATTGAGAAAGTCAAGAGTCTCCTCACATGGAGTCCATAGGGACCCTCTCTTTTCCACATGTCCACATCCTTCTTATTCCACATAGGAGTTCTAGAAGGATTCCTCTTGACTTCACACTCCTCCACATGCCTTCCACACGCTTGGCATGTGGCCTCTGTTATATTATTGGAACACATGGACATGAGCCCACCTCTTTATATGACTCACTCTTCCTATTTTCTAAAAAACTCCATAATATCCCATACACAAATAACTCTCACCCCATACCAAGGTATTTATAATTCATACCTATGGTATTTACAATGAGCCATTCCACTCATCCTCTCAATCCCATACAATATCATAGAAAATAGAAATAAGTGAGAGCCACTAGGCTATCACTTGATACTCAAACCCTTATCAAACATAGAGAAAAACAATATCAATGCCAAGTTAAAAATATCAAATTTTGGCGTCAGAGTGTATACATGCATTTTTATTTTACAATTCCCCATCTGCACACTACAACACATGAGGGTCACCAATGTTGGTTTTCCATAACCATGTGTGGCATTGATGGTTATAAGAAGACAAAACTTTGTAGGAATCTACTACATGATGGCATAAATATTTTATCTAGGCTTTGTTGCATTTGGAGTAGCGTAGCATATTGTTTTAAGCTAGATAACCCTTTCTTTGAGCTAGATAACCCTTTCTTTACCACTTTACGATGAGAAATACTTTTGTTAGGGTAAGGTCAAATCCATGGCTCTATATCTCATAATGGACTGAGACTTGGTATGATTCTCATTAGTATTATACCAAAGCATAGTATCAAATCTTGTCCCATAAATAGGTCTATACATGGCTTTTTGTTTTAAATAACCTCGACGCGCACTCTAAAACACGTCTGGGTCACCAACGTTGGTTTTCAATAGCCATGTTGGAAATCAATGGTCGAAAGAAGGCAAAATTTGGTAAGACTCTAATATATGATGGTATAAATATTGGGCTAGGTTTTATTTCATTTCAAGTAGTGTAGCATATTGATTTATGGTAGACAACCCTTTTTTTTCCAGACTGTGAACTGAAACATTTTGGATAGAATAAGTTCAAATCCATTGCTCTATATCTCGTAATGGACCGACAATTGGTATGAGTCTCAATAACATTTTAATAAATTCCCATACCAAATCTTGAGCCATAAATAGGTATATACATATCTTTTTATTTTTACAAATCCCCATCTTGCACACTACAACATGTGAGGGTCACCAACGATGGTTTTTCATAACCATGTTCGGCATCGATGGTCAAAAGAATATAAAGCTTTGTAAGAATCTAATTCATGATGACATAAAGATTATGGCTAGGATTTATTGCATTTGGAGTAGCATAGCATATTGTCTTAGGGTAGAGAACCCTTTCTTTGTCACACTATGACGACAAATATTTATGCTAGGGTAAGTCAAACCCATGTCTCTATATCTTGTAATTGACTAAGACTTGGAATGATTCTCATTCATATGATACCAAAGCACCGTATCAAATCTTGTCCCATAAATAGGTCTATACATGGATTTTTGGTTTAAAGAACCTCATCGCACACATAGAACATGTGTGCATCACCAACTTTGGTTTTTCATAACCATGTTGGACACCGATAGTCAAAAAAAGATGCAACTTGGTAGGAGTCTTACATAATAGAATAGAGAATTTGGTAAGGTCAAGCCATGGCTTTATATCTCGTAATGGACCGAGACTTGGTATGCCTCTAAGTCACATTGGATCCAAGCTCTGTACCAAATCTTGTCCCATAAATAGGTATATACATGCTTTTTTTTAAAAGAAAACCCATCACACATACTAGAACATGAGTTAGTCGGCAACATTGATTTTTCATAGCCATGTTAGGCACCGATTCTCTAAAGAAGATGAAACTTTCTAGGACTCTAATACATGCAAATGAAATGCGATGGTTATGAACATTTGCACAGATCTTACACCAAATGAGATGAAGGTGTGTCTAAAGTATTGTAGGTATCTTAGATTAGATAAGTTGAAGGCGTGCCTAGAGTATTATAGGGATGGAAAATAAGCACATAGAAAGGTGAGTAGCAAAGAACTACTAGATATTAATTAGGGACCATTCAAATGATGTTGGAGGAGTATGATACTTTGGACTTAAATTGAGTAAGATTAAAACTTTTATAAATTTTCACAAGTACATAGGGTAGGAGCACACAAACATGTATATGTTTTTATTTATTTATTTATGTGTTTAATACATACATACATACACACACACACATACACACACACACACACACACACACACACACACACACACACACACACACATATATATATGCATGCATGTTAGAAGAAGCTTATTTTAAAATAGGAGAGATATGTATGTATTATACATAGATATGTGTGTGTATGTGTGTGCATGTGTGTATAATAGAGAGAGAGAGAGAGAGACATATATATTATATAAAATATAATTTAATACATGAGAGAGGGAAGGGAAGAAGAACATGGGAGGTTATGGGATAGGAGAGGGAGGAATTAATGAAAAGTGGAAGTGGGAATGCGAAGGGAAGAGTGGGGTGAGGACAAGGGAGAGGGGAGAGGGGTGTGGAGGGAAAATGGGGACATGGGAAAGGTGGAAGGGGAGGGGAGGAGCATGGCAGGGAATGAGAGATTAGGATAAGAAATTGGGGGCCAATGACAAAGAGAGAAAAATAGGGAGATCCAATTGAGAAAACCCTAGTTTTACCTATATATTGCCTCTTTCTCTCATTCATTCTCCCATTTCAACAAGCAAGAGTAAGAGGAGAGCAAGAGGAAGAAAAGCATTCTTTTCCAAACTCAAATCCTTTTCCACTCAGATACTTTTCCAAGTAATTGTTTTTCAAGTTCACTTTCAAATTTATGATCTTCTTGTAAAGAAATTAAGGGAAAAAATTAGAGAGAGAGAGAAGTTTAGAGAGAGAAAGAGAGAGGGAATGAGAGAGTAGCCATGGCCACCATGGCAACGAGAGTGAGGAGTGAGGGAGTGAAGTGAGAGAGAGAGTGAGGGAGTGGCCATGACCACTACCGCGATAGTGAGAGTGAGGAGTGAGGGAGTGGAGGGAGTGGATTATAGTGTGAGTGGTTGAGACTATTGCAGTGACAACAAGATTGAGGAGTAAGAGTGGAGTATGAGGGGGAGTGGAGTGGCTGTAGCCACTGACACGGCAGCGAGAGTGAGAAGTGAGAGAGTGTGAGGAAGTGGAGTGTAGTGTGAGGGAGTGGAGTGCACATGGCAATGAGAGTGAGGAGTGAGGGAGTGGAGGGAGTGGAGCGCAGTGTGAGAGAGTGGAGTGGCCGCTACAATGACAATGAGAGTGAGTAGTGAGGGACAGAGTGTGAGGGAGTGGAGTGGCTACGGGGCAACTGCCCCAGCATCAAGAGGAATGGAGTGTCATCATAGAGTGGAGTTTCTCTGTGAGGGACAAGAGTGAGAGGAGAGGAATGGAGTGTCGCCTTGAGGGAGAGGAGAGAGAGGAGAGGAATGGAGTGTCACCGTGAGGGAGTAGAGGGAGAGGAATGGAGTATTATGTCATGAGGGAGAGGAGTAGAGGGAGGTCACCACGGTGGTGAGGGATAGCTCTCGATGAGGGAGAGGAGTGGAGTGTCGCAGTGAGGGAGAGGAGTGGAGTGTCGCGGTGAGGGAGTGGAGTGGAGGGAGATTGTTGGAAGAGGTGTGGATAAGACGAAAGTCAAAATCTAAGAAAATGTGGTAGAAAGGGAATGTGCAAAGATTTTAAAAGTAAAAAAATGAAATCATACCTCTTTTGAAGAGAAGTGAGCCATAAAGAAGTTGAGGAGTGAGTTGTATGAAGTCATACGAAGTAAGAAAGAAAATGAGGAGAAGTTGAGAAGTGAGTCGTATGAAGTCGTACTAAGTAGAAAATGAGGAGAACATAAGAAGAAAAGAAGAAATAAATCATACGACAAGAGGAATGAAATGATGAGAATCTCATAATTCAAAATTTGAATTTTACCCCCTCTCCCTCATCTCGCCATGTGCACCCCCCCCCCCCCCCTCATCTCGCCATGTGAACACCCCCCTTGCCATGCACACACCTCCTCCCCCCCAACCTCCCTCCCTCACTTTTTAAAACAACATTTTTAAACATTTGAAATCGTAGAGAGAAGAGTATCTCAAAATTTAAGATTTGAATTTTGAAGCAACCTTTTAAAAATTTTAAAATAGTCTCACTTTTATAAATTTTAGTTTATATTTTTTTTAATTGTAGAATTGTAAGAACCGAGTATTATTAAAACTGGAAATGAAATTTAAAATGTAAATTTAGATTTTTTTTTAAAGTTACATTTTTGTTTTATTTAAAATTTTAATTTAGTAGTTAAATAAGTATTAAATCAGTGTAATAATTTCAAATTACAATTAAATTTATTTTTATTTACATTTTAAGTTTAGTAAATTTGATTTTATCAAAGTTTAAAATTTATTAGTTAGAATTTAAATTTATATTTTATATTTGTTAAACTCGATTTTATATGCATTGTAAATTTAGTACTTAGAGATTTAGGGGAGGCCTCATTAAGAGAGAAAAGGTGGGTTTTAATATCGGCCCTTGATTCAAGTCTAAGATCAATGGAGGAGATGGAGGTGCCTAATGGAGGGTGGAGATTGAAGCTCATTTTGGAGGGCTAGGATTAAAGCACATTTTTTAAGGCTTGGATTGAAGCACCATTTCCCACTTGCAAATCAAGGGCCTAGATTTAAGCACCTTTTCCCCTTATCTCATCCCTTAACCTACTTCCAAATCTAGGGCCCGGATTGAAGTGCCATTTCCACTTGAAACTTGTAAAGGAAGAAGAGCTTGAGTCTTGCTCTAAAAGCACTACATCCTGCACACAAAATCCTGCACACAAAGTAGAGCATCACAGCTTCCACTCAAAGCATCACAAGAGTTGTGATGAATGTATGATGTTCTTTTTGTATATGTAAAATTGCTTGTAAATTTTATGAAAGATAAATTTGCATGTCATCTTATCTAATTTTTAAATGTAATTAATGAAAGCATTGCTCATATTAATTGAAAATTTGCACGTCATCTTATCTAACTTTTAAATGTAATTAATGAAATAAATGAAAGCATTGTTCATATTAAATGTAAATTTGCATGTCATCTTATTTAATTTTTAAATGTAATTAATGAAATTAATGGAAGTATTATTCATATTGTCATGATGTTCATGTGTTGTTCAAATGCCATTAATGGTTTATCTCATCTCATATTATTTTAAATGTCAGTTAAAATATCATCTAATGTAATTATTGAATGTAAGTTTAAGTGTGATGTTGTGCTACCTTTTTAATTCTAAATATCCTATGTCAAGCACTTTATATAAAATCTTTCCCTTTACTTTAATAATTATATATAAAATGTCTCATATCTTGGAGCACAATAATTATACAAGTCAAATTCCAAACTATTGTCATCCATATTGTCTCTCTCTTCAGTACTTTATAGAAAATTTTTCACTTCAGTTTGATAATTATATATAAAATGTCTCATATCCTGAAGCAAAATAATTATACAAGTCAAATTCCAAACCACTATCATCCATATTGTCTCTCTCTCTCTCTTTATTTTTATCTTTATCTCCTTTCTAATGTCCTTTTCTATCTCACTCATCTATGTTTTCTCTTCTATAGTGTTATCTTCATCTCCTTTCCGATCTCTTCTCCTATTCTCTCATCTATGTTTTCTCTTTTATAGTGTTATCTTCATCTCCTTTCCGATATCTTCTGCTATTTCTATGCACAAAGTTAATTAAATTTGCATGTCATCTTATCTAATTTTGTAATTTAAGAAATTAGTGAAAGCATTATTCATATTAAATGAAAATTTGCATGTCATCTTATCTCATTTTTAGATATAATTAATGAAAGCATTGTTCTATTCTCATGATGTTCATGTGTTGTTCAATGCCATTAGTTCTTATCTCATATCATATTATTTTAAATGTAAGTTAAAATGTCATCTCATGTAATTATTTAATGTAAGTTTAAGTGTGTAATGTTGTGTTACTTTTTAAATTGTGAATATCCTATGTCAAGCACTTTATAGCAAATCTTTCACTTCAATTTAATAATTATATATAAAGTGTCTCATATTATAAAGCACAATAATTATCTTCATCTCCTTTCTGATGTCCTTTCCTATTTCTCTCATATATCTTTTCTCTTCTATAGTGTTATCTTCATCTCCTTTCCGATCTCTTCTCCTATTTATAATCACATAGTCAGCTCAATTCTCATCTCCTCTCCTATATAGCAAGAGGAGTGAAATAAGAAAGGACCACTGGCACAATCTGAGAAAGATGAGCTTGCTACCCAGAAGCAAATCGAGGCAAAAGAGAATGACAAGATAAGACGTTGTAGGGAAGACCTACGAAAGTACTCTTTAATAAGAGAAGAGCTTGCACATCTATTTGGAGAGATGTCTTATAGAGTTGCTCATCATTCTAGGCAATATTCAGCAAACCAAATTATTAGGAATAGGCAAGAAACATTGAAAGAAAGACTATTTGATTCTTTGTGCATCTTTATGTATTATAATTATATAAATGAAGATTGAAGGTGATAGTGGTCAGATGAGAGCGAATTAAGATGGCACCCAAGCGATAAGTGAAAATGAATATCTTTGGATCACTCATTTCTAGTTAACTCATTGTAAAGGTAGAATTAAATTATTGAAAAGGCCATGACAGACTTCTTTGTCGAAAGACTCATCCAGAGCAATATTTCTTGTAAATTTATGATAATGTAAAATTGCAAGCATAGCTATTGCTATTTTTTAGAGTACAAAAGCATCTTCCATGTCTCTTGTCTAGATGACCCTTTTAATTTTCTAAATCTTCAAGAGTGATATAGTTTTCTCCTAGTTTTTTGCATTGAATTTTAAGTGCATTTGCATGGATTAATTTAATTTAATAAATCTTTATTTTGTATTAAGTGATTTCTCATGAGATTAAAATAAAAATCCAAGGAATTTTTAAAACATGAATAGGATTCTTAAAGATAAGAAATACAAAATTAGGATTTGATAGTAGTTTTTGCATTATTAGTGCAACAATGTAGAGAGATATTATGAAATTTATTATGTGGAAATGCTAGTGCCAAAAAGTAAACTTTGATTCTCGAATGACATTTTCATAAAGTAAACTTTCCATTTGGGAAGGATTTTAGGATTAGTCCAAATATAGACTCTAGAGTCCAAAATTAATGAGTTAAGTGTTTGTATATAAAGTTGTGTTGGATCAACTTCTTCAAGTGATTCTTAGACATCCATAACAAAGCACTACAACTCATTTTCTTGATTGTAAGTACTTTTCTTCTCTTTGTCTCCCCTGTCTTACCAACATTTAGAGACACATCCTCAAAAACCTCAATGGCCGAAAACACAGTGGCTAGAATCAACAATCTCTTATGGATGGGCTTTCTTTTTTTTTACAGACACATCCTCAAAAACCTTAACAAAAACATAGTGGTTAGAATCAACAATCTCTAGGCTTTCTTTTTCTTGGCCCAGAACTAGCACATTGCCCCATGAGGCATTCCAAGTGATGGAACAATGTCATGCTTCCTGAAGGCATGCGACACAACACACTTTCACACCATGATGTAACAGCACTATATGTATGGTTAGAAGCATTACAAATAGATCCATTAGTGTCCCTTGCACATAGTTCACATCTACATTTACAATCTGCTCCATCCAATCCATTGGTAGAATGCCACATGGAATTGATTGACTCTTTAAGCAAGTCCATTTTGACATGTTGAATGTAGCAACACGTATATCTATCCTTTAATTTACAACGAAAAAGAAAAGGTTCAAATGCTCAAATGAGTGTTGTTGGATTGCGATGTCTGGAGAATGTTTCTTGAAATCAAGAAATAACTCAACTTGCACATTGCACCATCAAATGTCATTAGAAATTTTAACTACAAATGTGGTTAGATTATGATCAAGCATTAGAAATCAATAACAAAGCAATGTGTGGGACTAACAAGCAATATCAAGTAGCCTAACAACAAGCAGTATCACAAGTAGTACTAAGAAGCACTAACAAGAAATAACAAGCAATATCACGTAGCACTAACTACCACTAAAAAGTAATATCACAAGTAGCACTTAGCACAAGCATACTAAGATGCACTAATAAGCGATAATAAGTGGCACTAAGAAGCATAAACACTAAGAAGCACTAACAAGCACTAACAAGCAATAGCGCTATCAAGCACTAAGTGGAACTAAGATGCACTAACAATCAATATCAAGCAATATCGATGACTAGCACTAAGAAGCATAACTAGCATTAACAAGCAATAATAAGCCACAACAAGTAGTATCAACAAGCACTAAGAAGCACCAACTAGTACTAACAAGAAATATCAACACTTATTTAACTAATTTTGGACTCCAGAGTCTACATTTGGACTAATTCTAAAAATCCTTCCTAAATGGAAAGTATACTTTAAGAAAATGTCATTCGAGAATCAAAGTTTACTTTCGAGTACTGGCATTTCCACATAAAAAATTTCACAATATCTCTCTACAATGTTGCACTAATAATGCAAAAACTACTATTAAATACTAATTTTATATTTCTTATTAAGAATCCTATTCATGTTGAAAAAAATCCTTGGGTTATTATTTTAAATCCATGAAAAGTCACTTATAAAATAAAATATTATTAAATTAATTTAATCCATGCAAATGCACTTAAAATTCAATGCAAAAAACTATAACAGTCTTGAGAGAAATTTAAAGGTTTATATAGACAAGAGACATGGAAGACTCTTTTGTACTCTAAAACTTAGCAATAGCTATGCTTGCAATTTTACGTTATCATAAGCTTACAAGAAATATTGCTCTGGATGAGTCTTTGTACAAGGGAGTCTGCGATGGCCTTTTCAATAATTTAATTCTACCTTTACAATGAGTTAAGTATAACTAGATGAGCCAAACATTTTTCTTGTATGAATGTCTAATTCGTCGTGCCATCTTCATTCACTCTCATCTGACACTGTCACCTTCAATATTTATTGATGCTTGAATGGTGTTATCATGGGCATTCTTTTTTTGTGCTATCTCCTTCTACCTCCTCCTTAGTGGGCATCTTTAAGAACTCTATAATGTGCGAAATGATTAGTTGCAGTATTTTTATTTTTTCTTCTACAACATACCCCATGTGCTTCTTTGTTTTCTTTGTCTTTGATTTCCAGGATACTATGACTATCTCTGTGGAAAGATTTAAAATTGCTTCATGCTTTGGGACCCATTCCTTTTTCAGACAACTAGTATACAATGTATTGTTATCTAGATTCTCCTTCCTACCCTGTGGCTCATACCATGACGTTGTAAATGTTGTGGCTCTCCCTTGGCCCATCCATGCTCATATCAACAACTTTTGTAACCCAGAACTTCACGTTCCCATGTTCATCATATGATGGTCGAACTGCAACAAAACAATGGATGTCTATGTCTATTTGTGGCATAAACTGTCTCTTCTTCAATCCCCAATATGGACATGGTAGCACCGATTCAAATTCATTTTCAAAGAGACCACAAGTTGGGTGCAAGCTGTTACCAACATTTGGCCAAAATAAAGGCCATTCTCTCTTAACATCATCTTCTTGGAATTTCTCAAGGTCCTTTATCAATTGGTAGGTCTTCCTAATTACAACAGGAGTGTGTTCCTTCCAAGATCCTAGTATGTGCCATGTGATAATCCTGTAGTAATGCGATGTGCATTATTGCAAATACTTTTTCCATAAATTATAAGAGGCTTCATATATTGTCTGAAACTTTTTCTTTCTTGTCATTTACTAGAAAGTAAGAGAGCCTTGTGAGTAGGTATTCATTTATTTTGCGCCCTCTCTTTTTCCACACCTGTTCTCTACACCCATTGATGTCATGTAACTTAATGAAACACATACATCTTTGCTTGTAACATGTAGATCGCATTGCTTTTAGCATAACATATTTTTGTTTCTTTTGTACATCCTTATCTGAATTTGTACACTTCTCTTCATCAAAATTATTTGGCACTTTGTTCTCATGGGATGTTGCATCCTTAATCTTATCACACTCAAAGTCAAATACCAAATAGTCCTTTGTTGATTTCATTCTTATCATTTAAGGAATCGTAGAACCATTTCAATCAATAACCATGTTATCCATGTCTGATAAGCCAACACTTTTGAACTCTTTGCCCTTATCAATGCACTATGTGAATTCATCCACTATGTGAATTAATCTTCAAAAATTGCATGCTCCATCTAAAAATTTTTTGTTCTTCATAAGAGGGACCATCCAATCACGTTGTGTTATCATCCATACCATCATTAGTGACTTTCACAATCCTCATCTACGAAATGACCATTGATGAACTTGTTCAAACCCCAAAACTTGACCTTCCGCTATGTTCTTATTTGAAAATGATAACATTTGCAAAATATCTCCCACACTGAAATGAAAGAAATGCACTTTGTATTCCTGATGATGTGTGTTGGATAAGTCTCATCTCTATCCCATGCAATAAATGATCTATTGAAAACATTATGAGGCATAACATCTCCAAGTATTTCCATATCTCCACAATTATGCTTTAGCTCAACATGTGCACTAAGAATTTTTGATACAATAACTACCACCTTATCTTTGCAAGGTCTTTTAAAGTGACAAAGAGAATTTGGATCACTATCATGGATTGTAGCAAATGCCACTACTTCTTTTTTGGTACATAAAAGCACCTCCATTCCTAAAGAGAATTTGGATCACTATCATGGATTGTAGCAAATGCCACTACTTCTCTTTTGCTACATAAAAGCACCTCCATTCCTATAACAAAATCTATAGCCATCTCCTTTATGAGTGTCCATTGCAAGCAAGCTATAGCAGCAACAATTTCATTGAAATTAGTATCTTTTCAATAATCTACTGATTAATTATAAACTTTTATTAGTAATTTAGGGATGATAAAGGCTTTAGGGTTTAGCATTTACAATGTAGGATTTAGAATTAAAAATCAATAGCATAGGCTCTCTATATATGTTAGGCAGCAATGGTTGAAACAAGATGAAACTTGGTAGGACTCTAAGACATCATGGCATAAATATTTTGACTCGGTGTTATTGAATCTTAGTAAATTGACACGGGTACCTTTAATTTAGTGGATGGTGATTACATGAAAGACCTAGGATGGATTTACTGGATGGTGGATGCACTTTGGTGTGCTCCAAGTGGCTAATTTTGACTTTGGGGAGGCTAGGTTAAGAAGTAGTAGGCACCTTTTAATGTGGATGCTTGATCTAGATCAAGATCATTGGCTAAGATGGAGGCACATAATGGAGAGTTAGGATGGAAAATGATAATTGAGGGTGGATATCAATCTCCTTAGATGGAGTTCTAGGATGATTGAGGTGCAATAGGTGTCCTATCATACATAAAGTCTCTATTTGTATTAATTAGTTGTTGGGGGGAGGGTTGAGTCGTATATGATGGCAGAATATTTAGGGATAATGAGGGGTGGGGGAGGGCTTCAAGTAAATAAAATATTTAGGGATAAAGGGGGGAAGGAGGGCTTCAACTAAATAAGAAGGGGGATGAGTGGTGTATGATGGCAATATATTTATTATGGATAAAGGAGGGAGGAGAGAGGAGAGATGGCCTTAGTTAAATGAAGGGGGGAGGGATGAGTGGTATAAATATTTAGGGATAAAGGGTAGATGGAGGTTTGAATTAAATAAAGGGGGGGGGGAGGGGGAGTGGTATGTGATTGAAAATATTTAGGGATAAATGAGGGAGGGGAGAGGGGAGTGCTATAAATATTTAGGGATAAAGGGGGGAGGGAGGGCTTTAATTAAATAAAGGGGGGGGAGTGGTATACATGGCAAAATGTTTAGGGATAAAGGAGGAAGTGGGGATGGCTTCAATTAAATAAAGGAGGGAGGGGGGAGTGGTATAAATATTTAGGGTTAAAGGGGGGAAGGGTATGCCTTCAAGTAAGTAAAATATTTAGGGATAAAAAGGGGGGGGAGGGAGGTTCTGAATTAAATAAAGGGGGGGAGGGGGAGGGGTATTAAACATGATTAGTAGGTGTGTTTCCCTACATCCAGATTAAGATCAATGGCTTATATGGAGGCGCATAATTGGGCGCTAGGATGGAGGCCATAATGGATGGTGGAGATCAACAATCTTCATAGATGAAGGGCTAGGATTTAAGTGCATAATGGAGGGCCAGTATTGATGTGCCTACTACATTCATCTCCTCCCTTGGATCTTCCATCAAATCTATGGCCTAGATTGTAGAGCCTTCTACACCAATCTCCTTCCTTGGAACTTCCATTTCCATCAAATCTATGGCCCAAATTTAAGCCCCTTCTACACTCATCTTCACCCTTGCATATTCCATAAAATCTATGGACTAGACTCTCACTATTCTCGAAATACTAGGTGTTGAATTGGATGCACAGAACATATGGATTATGCTCAAATGCACTCTACAGGGTCAGTCTTTCATTGTGTTTCTTTATATGCCCCTAACAGTACACAGGAACGAATGGTGAGTTGGGAATCACTGCTCCTTGCACGAAATAGATGTTTTGTGGTGGGAGATTTTAACATGGTGGAAAACTCCACTGACAGATGGATGCGTAAAGGAACAATAATCAAAAGTAGAACTAACTCTTTGGGAGAATTTGAAAGAAGACCTAAGCCTTGTGGACATGGGGATAAGAGGTACTTTCACTTGGTCCAAAAGCCAAGTTGGAGCCAGTAGAAGAGAGGCTAGATTGGATAGGATCTATGCTTCTCAAGAACTAGTAAGGCAAACTAGCTCTTTTCAGACTCAGGTCTTCTCCTCTCTTTTTCTTTCTGATCACAAGCCAATCCTTCTCAAATGTGACTTTGGCCTAGGTCAAAAAACCACATCATGGTTTAAGGCTGATCCTAAATTCTTTGACCTTAGAAGGTGTTAAAGTAATTTCGCTAATGGCCTTCACTGATTCTGTCTCAGTTAGTGACTCTTGGTGTACAGCAGTTGAACAGACTCAAAGACTGCTACTCAGAAAAGCAAGAAAGGAAAGAGATCAAATAAGGGATAAGAGAATGGATAGCATTCTGAACATGATTGTTTCCTTGGAGACCTTAGCTAGTAGATAGGGGGGTCCATAGGTCCAAGCTAACTTGGATTTGAAAAGAAATAAATTTAGAATTCAAGAACAGATTCTTTTGAATGATTCTAAAATATACTTCAGGGATTGGTGGGCTAGTAAACTGCAAGACCTACCAAAGAGTACTTCAAGCTTATTAGAAGGAAAAGGTCTAATGAAGAGATTCCCCTTCTTAGAAAAGCTAACAACTCTTTTGCTCTAAACTAAGGAGAATATTGATCTCATTCATCTCCACTTTCAGAACCTACCATCTTCCACTATACAAGTAGACAATACAAGTAGACACTGAAGTGATCAAGGCCAGGGAACTATGCAAGGATGCTAGAAAGAACAATGTACTCAGCTTTGATAACAAGTAGTTGGAAAAACCTCTATCTATTGATGAACTCTTTGAGGCTTTCAAGGTGATGGCAGATGGCAAAACACTAGGAGAGGATGGACTACCAATTGAATTCAACACCTATTTCATTAATTTTGGACTAGTGCACTGTCCAAATTCATTTTGTGAGATAATTTTGGATAAAGCATTTCAAAAAAAGAGGCTCTTATAAAACAAAACTTTGAGTCAAAAAGTAAGATTTTAAAATCATTGAATGGTCCTAAGAGTATGTTAAAAACGAGGATGAGATCAACAGAGGATTATTCAATATTTAACTTTGATTGTGATATGGACAAGGATGCAACGACCAATCACGGATGCTTGGTTACAAACAAATGTGAGGAGAAGAAGTGCATAAATACAGATAACAATGTGCATGATGAAAAAAAACGATCATACATATGCATGAAGAGAAAGCAAATCCAGGCAGATCCACAAAAGCAACCAAAGAGGAAGAGAGTAATGAAGGAGGAGAACATGTTAAATGCATTGGGATATCTATGTTGCAAGCGAAGATGTATGCACTTCATTGATCTTGCAGACATCAGGGAATGTAGAGGACACGTGTGGCAAAGAAGAGGAAGCGAAAGAAATGAATACCTTCTCACAAGTCTCTCTTGCTTTCTTCAGAATGGCAATAAAAGGCTAAGTTCAAGACAAAAGGTAAAACCTCTCGTAAATGGAAAAAGGATTTGCAATAAGGCATATCTCAATATTACTAGATTATCCCATGATACATATTGGGATTTAGTCAGCAAGGCAAAGGGCGACAACAAATTTAGCATTCATGGTAATAGAGGAAGGTCCAAATCAAGAATCTCAACTGTCAGGGCAGCAGCAATTTTGCAAGACTTCATACATGAAAATGCTTTACCTCAACCCCATATATCTACTAAACTCCCTAACGGTGATGCGATCACTGAAATGCACATTCCAATGGGCTTGACAAAGCTCGAAGTATTTGACTCTATTGCAGAAAAGCAAAGGCAAAGAGGGGATGCCGTAGCTTCTTCTCATACTTTGTATACTCTTTGGAAGAAGAACTTTGGATATGTTAAAGTCCCAAGGAGGCAAAAAATGTCAAAGTGCAATGTCTATGATGATTTAAAGCAAACGATTGAGAGTGCAACATGTCCAAATCAAAGGGAATTATACAAAAAAACTGAAAATCTCATCATGACCTTATTCGACATTCCAGACAAAAATATGCATTTTGGAAGGAGCAAGCTATTTCGCATCCCGATGACTACATGTGCCTTATTGTAGATGGCATGGATCAGAATACAACATTGCCTCGTTTTGTTGCCACTCCACCTAAATTACAAGGAAAGGACTTTCTAAAGACACATCTATGTGGAGTGTTAGTGCATGGAATTAAGTTCTTTGCAGATATATGTATTGATTCCTTACATCTACATGATAGCAATCAAGTTGTAACATTTATTATGAAGGCAATTTGCAATGTACATGTAGAAAAAGGTCGCCTACCACCGACTTTGAGAATACAAGCTGATAATTGTTGGCAAGAAAATAAGAATGTACTCATGTTTGCATTCTGCTCCATGCTAGTTGCTCATCGAATCTTCAATGAGGTCGAATGTGGATTTTTGTATGTTGGGCATACACATGAGGATATCGATCAGGTTTTTAGCACAGTCTCAAGGGAGCTTAAATGCAAGGATGTGGAGACAATAGATGACTTGGTAAGAAGATGTGGCAGGCAAGTTGGTGGTCATAAGGAAAGTACAGTATGTGAGAGGCTCGAAAGAATGTATGATTGGAAGAGCTTCATTCTACCTTTCATACAAACGGGTGGTGATGCATTGACCGGTCATACCAATCCACACTACTTTCGTTTTTTTTTAAAGATGAAAAACCCATAATGCAATGGCAACAGTATTCTCATGATACAAAATGGGAACCTGAAGAACCTTACAGTCTCTTAACTTCTCTTAACTTCAATTCCCAGCAAGGAAAGGTATCCAACATGGGCTCCTATACAAGAATTCAATGAGAGGTCTAATTGTGAAATAGAATTATTAAAATCATTTATTACATACAAAGAGGAAATGCTCCGGAGATATCCTGATTCGAAGCCTACTTGGAGAGAACACACTACCACTGTAATTAACAAGACACGAAATTTAATAAAAGACCTTGAGAGAATGCGAGGCTCAAAGGATGTCAAGGAAGAATGCAATATGTTTTGGCCAAATGTTCATAACGATTTGCACCCAGCTGCAGTCTTTGAAAATGAATTTGTATCATTACTCCCACGTCCATATTGTGGACCGAAGAAGAGAGAGTTTATGCCACAAGTAGATATAGAGGTCGATTGTTTTGTTGTGGTTCGGCCATCGGCAGATCATGAATATGAGAATGTGAAGTTTTGGGTTGCAAAAGTAGTTGATGTGCAAAGAGATGACCAAGGGAGAGCTACAACATTTACAGCGGTATGGTATGAGCCAAAGGGCAGGAAGGAGAATATGGATAACAACACATTGTATACTAATTGTATAATGAAGGAGTGGGTCCCAAATGATGAAGCGGTCTCTCAAGTTTCGACGGAGACAATCATAGTGTCTTGGCATTCAAGGGCAAAGAAATCAAAGAAGCACATGGGATATGAGGTAGAAGGAAAAATAAAAATACCACAGCAAACTATTTTGCATATACACAAATTTTTAAGGATGCTCGCCATGGAGGAAGTAGAAGGAGACAGCGCAAATGAAGAATGTCCATGATTAAAGCTTTGTATTGAAGTCCATTGAAGGATTTTATTTGGGTACTAGGCAAGAAGCCAATCCAAGACGTTTATAATCAGAGTCATCACCTCCTATTTCAAATGAGAGTCAAAATATGCACTGGATGTCACCCAAGGGTCAAGGCTTGCCAAGACAATAGGGAGTTAATGCCGATGGCACCTGGCAAGGGACTATCACATTGAGCAATAAGACAATGGGGAGTCAATGCACCCAAGGGGCAAGGCTTGGCAAGATAACTTGTGGGAGTTAATGCAAATGGCACCTATATTTTGCACTAGATGTCACCCAAGGGTCAAGGCTTGGCAAGACAATAGGGAGTTAATGCAAATGGAACTTGGCAAGGGACTATCGCATTGAGCAATAAGACAATAGGGAGTCAATGCACCCAAGGGGCAAGGCTTGGCAAGACAAGTGGGAGTCAAATTATGCAGATGGCACCTGGCAAGGGACTGTCGTGACATTGAGCAATAAGACAATGGGGAGTCAAATTATGCAAATGGCACAAAGTGAGGCTCTTTAAGAGCAACAATTTAAATTGTAAACATATGTTCAATCTATATCATTTTGGATATAAAGACTCTAGCTGAGAGCAACGTCTCTCAATGTAATCATTATATAATAATAGCTATAATTGCTATTATACCTCTTTGGTTCAATACAAAACTTGGGTCTTATGGCATCATGTCTTTTTTCTATTTATTAAAAGTTTTAAAAATTTTGTGCATATTGCGAGTGACAATGTTATTTTCATGAAATATTTAAGTCTCCTTTCATGGATTTATAAATTTATCACGTCAAGGAAAAACGTCAAGGAAAAATATTAAAAATAATTAAATTAACAAATAACTTAGATATAGCTAGAATTTCTAATATAGGATTATTTCAAATTCTTGCATGTTGGTGCAAAAGTATAGATTGAAAAAACAATATGTGAATATGATAGTGCCACAAAGTGAACTTTTGATTTGTAAAGAATATTTTCAGAAAGTAAAATTTTAATTTGGGAAGGATATTTTCACAAAGTAAAGTTTTCATTTGGAAAGGATTTTCGGGCTTCGTCGTCCAAAAACAACACAAAAAGTCCAAAATTAATGAAATAGGTGTTATTCTACAAAAAATTATGGCCCACTATTGGTCCTTATCTCCTACTGTTATGGCAAGAGAGTGTCAATAATGGGAATCTAGCTACTCATATTAATGGGTGTGTTATTAAACTTATTCCTAAGGAAGGGGATAAGGATGAGCTAAGAAACTGGAGGCCTCTCACTATGCTTAACTATAGCTATAAAATTTTTGCTAAAGCACTGGCTCTGAGAGTTAGAATAGAATGGCCAAGTGGATTCTTCCAGAACAGAAAAACTTGTGAGTATGCCAGAGAAACAAAGCAGGACATATGTTTTCTAAAGGTTGAATTTGATAAAGCATATGATAGACTTCAATGGGACTTCATCATCCAGACTCTGGCTGATATGGGCCTTAGCCCCCTATTCATCTCTTATATCAAACTCCTTCTCACGAATGCTACAGCCAAGATTTGTGTTAATGGGATCATGAGTCAACCATTTGTCCTTAAAAGGTCTATAAGATAGGGTTGCCCTATTACTACTCTACTTTTTGCAATTGCTGCAGACTCATTAGGGTGGCTACTTCAACATCAAAGTCAAGAAGGAAAGGTGAAAGGCATTGAGTTACCCTTTAGCAAGCACCTTATATGCCAACATTTTGTTGATGATACAAACTTAACCCTCAAGAATGATACTCAAGATATCAAAAGGCTATGGAGTCCTTAGAGATCTTTTGTAAAGCTTTTGGCTCCAAAATCAACCACTCCAAGACTAGATATGCAACTCTTAAAGGGGATGAACAAGCTTTCTTTTGCAAGAGATGGGCTGCTAGAGAATCAAACATGGCATTGGGTATACCCATGGGTTTTAACATTTCCCTCAAATAGAAATGGGACTGGTTTTTGAACAGGTTTCAAAATAAGATTGAGAAATGGAGAGGGTCTAGCCTAGTCTGGCTGGAAGAAGAACTATTCTCAACCACTACATATACCCTATTGTTTTATTCTACCTCACTTCTTGGTCCCCTTCTAGAACTGGAATTGATAGGTTCATTAAAATTTGCAAATCTTTTCTTTGGGGGGGCAAGATAGCCAAGGTCAAATGGGAATTCTATATCAAACCCAAGCAAGAAGGAGGCTTAGGTGTGATAGATATAGAACAGGCTACTTTGAAACTATCCTCAACTTGGATAATTAAAGCAATCCTACATCCTCTTGAGGATTGGGCCACTATCCTTCTAAGGAATGCCAACTCCCTAAGACCTCTGAGAGCTAAGTGGAAAAAGTACCCTATGATGTCAGCTATATGTAACCTTGAACCCTGCAAAGCTAAAGGTAGCAGTCAGCTTTGGATCTCAATATGGACAGCTTTTGAAGGAATCAAAAGCCAAATTTTCTTCTCTGGCAAAGGAGCTTTTATGACATTAGACTCAATTTGGGTATCTATTATCATCAAGCATGCTATTCTCTCTCATGAAGACTTGTTAAGGTTGCTTTATGCTTTAAAAAGGGACTGCAATGCTGGGGTCAGCTTTGGAATAGAGCTGAACTAAGATGGAAAACTTGGATTGAGATTAGGAGAGAGTTCAATTTAAATAACCAAAGCCATACACTTGTCTTGAATAGAATTCAACTCTAGGAGGGAAATCAGCAATGGAAAGGTGGATCTTTCTTGGTTTACAGTAGAGAGTTCAGGTGGGTGGAGAGTACTTCTTTCTTCCCTATCCCCACTCCAAGTAGGGACATTGGACATCTCTACATGATCCTTAATACTAGGTGGAATAGCAAGATTCTAAGGGAAAATGGAAATTCAGGTTCTACTCCATTTGGAAAATGTATGCCTTGCTTTGGCTAATAATGCATAAAGCTGCATGGACTAACAATAGAGGACTGAGGATTGGAAAGGGAAATGGAAAATGCATGAGGTGCTCCTCTACAAATGAAGATATTTTCTATCTCTTTGTTGCCTGTCCTGTTGCTAGAAAGGTGTGGAAAATAGTTCAACTTGAACAGGGGAACCAATAAATTGGAAGGCCATTTTACTAGGAGACTCTGCAAGGACAAAATAGGAATTATGGACACCTATTAGAGCACATGCGCTTTGGTTTATTTGGATAACTAGAAACAATCTCCAATTTAATCAAAATGTGTTTCATGCTGACTTGCTTTTTATCAACTAGTTGAATAGGACTAGAGGAAAATTACAGATGATAAACCCGGCTGTCCTCTTTAATGCTGACCTTTAAGACCATACTCAAAGCTGTTTTGAGATTGACAACACCACACCCTTTGAAATCCCCTCTAAGTTTACTAATTTTTTTAAACAGGTCCCCCCTCCAACTGTAAAGGAGACAGTGTCACCCTATGAAGCCCAAGCTACTGCCACAGATGACTCTGACAGCTCTGGTGATTTAGAGAACTTCAACTACTCTAAATACTTTAATGTAATGATGACACAGATGATACAGATGATTCATATGTAACTCTCTTTGAACTCTGCTACTGCTATGACAACTTCAGAAGCTCTCAAGCTCATGAGTATCTATCAGAAATGTTTTGGTAAAGAAACCTCTCCCCATGGGGGCTAGCTGTTCTATGCTAAAGGACATGTACTGTGAATATTTATGATGATGGTATAATATAATACAAACTTTTTTTCTGACCAAAAAAAAAAACATCTCCCATGTTGATCTCTCACCTCTCTTGGGAATCTTTAGGATAGATCTCCCTTTTCTTCTAGACACCATCTCTTTTCCAGAATGAGGAATCTCCAGGCTGCACTTACTATATTTAGGTAATTGTCTTGAGAAAGACATGCATGTGCAAAGCAAAACAAGTGGTATGGGTGTGCACAAGGCCAAATCAAAAGATTTAGCATGTCATCATCCTCAAATAAGGGCATACTAACTTTGGCGGTCACGAAAAAAATGAAATGGTTCCTCTTTGTGATGAATAATCTATTCAATAAATGCAACTTACAATCTCATTTGTTCCACTTCCGTGATCTTCTCCATGTACTCATGTTGTACATGAGAAATAGGTATGCAGTGAAAAATTGTGAGAGGCCTAGGGTGCACATAAATAAGTCCTAATTTCTCTAAGAAGATAAATATCAAAACACATGTGCTTCCTTTAACGAGGTTTGCAGGTTGTCATATGATTCCACACCAGAAAGGTTTGTATACTACAATGTTTTTCTTAAGCTTTCCACTTCATCTTCAAGCTGCTTTAGAACAATAACATCAATCAACACTACAGGTTTTGCTTCTACCAAGGCCTTCTCTGATGTACCTAGCCTTTCCTTGAGGGTTTCTATCAATCCAAATAATCCATGTTCCTAGCCCATGAATCCATAGACAACATGGCCTTTTTTAGTTTTTGTTGCACCAACTCCAGGATTTCTACCAGCAAAGATTCATATGTGGCACCAACTTGGGCTACCAAAATCTACTCACTAAATGCTTATGGTCTTGGAGTACATGCAGTGTCCATGGATGCTCCAGTAGTGCCAGTGATTGGTTCACTAGTTTCATGGGAGCACTTTTGTAGCTTTATGAGAAAGCCACCTTCCACACTTAGTTTACTCACAACACTCTCTCCAAACTTAGCCCAATTAATTGGCCTTCTGCACACTTCAAATTCAAATCCTCTTGCAAATTTCCCGCTTGTACCTTGGCAGAATGCTAGTGGCTCATTCACTATGTAGCCCATCCCACAACCAAAAGCAAAAAAGGAGCCTTGTGAAGATTTGACGGAATACTAAAGACCAAGCAACTAATGGAGACAAAACTAAAAACGAGACCCAATATACTAAAAACTCACCTTGGAGAGGGCACACCTTCATCTGCATTGTTCTTTCTTTTACCAATGATGGGCTGAACAATAGGCATTGCTTGAACCGATCACTCCCCACACAACATACCTGACAAAGAGCTCAAAAATGTGCATTTCAACTTGTGTGGGTAGGGCAATGCACGAAAAGTCATGCATGAAAGTGTGACAATGCAAATCACAATCAAATCCTTCCTTGCCTAAAAAAATCACCAAAAAGTGTAGTAGAAATATCCTTTCTTACCTACAAAATCCTTTCTTACCTAGACTATAATGTAGGCGATATGTGTGGATAACATAGTAGCCTTGTTCTTTGTAATGCTAATAGTCAAGAAGAGTTGATATATTGGCTTTATTTTGTTTTGTGGTCTTATGCTAATAGATTGGTTAACAATATGCTTCCGTTGGTTAAGTGATGTGATTTGATGGGGACAGTGGCAAGCCCGTAGAGCTAGGATTGTGTCTTGGGCCCAAGAGGATGGTAAAAGAATGAGAAGAGAGAGTAGTATAAAGAGATTAGGGTTGGCCCTCCCTTCAAAAGGGGACTTGTATAAAAGGCCAAATGGTTGATTTTGGTCTTCATTGTTGTTTGCACAAGTTTGAATACAAGCTCCCTCTTCTCTTCCAAGAGAGTGTTTTGGGTGCTCTCTTGTTTCCATTGTAGGACCCTTGTGGTTTCCAGTCCATCCCCCTTCACTCTTTTCTTCCCTTCTCCTTCTCCCTCCCTCCCTTGTCCCCTCCCCTCTCCCCTCTCACCCTTCCCTCTTTCTCACGTGGAAACACATTGTGGAAACACATTGCAACAATCCGGAGGCCGCTTGAGTGACACTTGCGGATGACTCATGCCTTGCATTGCTCTCACAAGGAGTAGCTTGGAGTGGAGGCTCCATCAGCATCTTTTCAATATCCTGATGACACATGAGTCACTGCCAAGACCCACACATATTTGGTGTCACTGCCAAGGAATGAAAGTATGCTTTGTTAGAGCTGCAAAAAGGATTCAGCAAGTGAGTCAAAAGAGTGTGTTTATTCATGAGAGATAGGCCCAATATATAGGCTCTAGTTACATCCAGTAGTGACATCACATGTGAGCTTCGTAGAGCATCTAGATCCACAAACTCTCCACAAATCTCTCAATTAGTTCCATGATTCTCTCAATCACACACCTACTGACTGGCACATCATCAATCACACCTACTGACACCTATCTAGGCACACCATGTGTTCACACACTCACAACCTTAGATCCATGGGAAATTTCATGGCTTGCCCACCTCTAGTGGTGGCCACATGATCCACAACCTAGTACTCATTCTAGTTGCATCAGTAGTAGACTCATTTGGGCATCCTCATCCCAACATGATCTCACTCTGACTTTGCTCTTTTGGTTTACAATTGGGAGATAGACAATGACTATGCATGGGAATACCCTTAGGTCCAACAAGGTAAAACATAAGACTAACAATCATTTGAGGATGGACTATTCATGGCAAAGAAAAATTATTGACCACACACACATAAACATTCTAAGTTGAAGATGTGGGCAAATGCCCCCCTTTGATGGCATGTCTTGTCCTTTTCTTTCTTCTCTTCCAAGCTACCATAATGTTGGTACACAAGTACTAAGAGGAATGTCAGCAGAGTCTCAAGGCAAGCAAGAGTACTGATACAATTCATCCTAGACATGAGATAAATGATTGAGCCTCAAAAGCCTTGCAAATACCTGAAAAGGGTAGAGGAAGAAGATGTGTCATTCCCTTCAACAGAGGGATCCACCCTAATGCAACGAATGTTTGAAGAAGACCCTACCTTGCAACAACTAAAGGAGGATGACAACATGTTCTTATATGGCTTAGAAGAGTCTGAATCAATAGGCATGGAATCTATGACTGGTCCTCAAGACATCGCAGAATCAGCCTCATTCCTATCCAATGGACCACTGAGATCAAGATGCCCATCGCAACACTATTATGGGGTAATACTACTCTATAGAGAGACCTCTCTGATTGGATGAATGGGAAAATATGACACCCCAAACCTCCCAATCATGCTCAAGACCTTCCAAGGGTGCCAGTTAACAAATTAGGCCAATATTTGAGAGTGATGACATGAATGCAGTGATACCCATATCCTTCCCTGATAAGAAAAAGCTATGGCAATCTTAGATGGAGGAGCAGGTGTTAGCATCATCACAAAACAATGCTGGGAAAAGTGGGGAAGTCTCGACCAAGAGAGTACCTCCTTGGTAGGTAAATTAGCTACTGATGGAGGCACAGCTCATCCCATAGGATTACTCAGGGGCATTACAATCAAAACAGGTGGTCTCACATATCGGGTGGCCTTGTTGTAATGGATATCCAAAACGAGGGCACTCAGACGATGTACCTTGATGATGAACAACCTAACCCCATTACACCTTTTTACACCATAAGAGTGGTACTACCTAATCAAATTGAATTAGGAATTAACAATTCCCTTGATCCTAATGAGACTTAACTTTGGGTAGAGCTGACATCAGCAAGTGCAACATGCCGATTACAAGCCAGGGTAGATGGGCGAGCATCTCTTGGGAGACATTAAAGCATCTTGGTCAGGTACACCTTCAAGTACGTGATTTTGAAATTCAATACATATGGGGTACCTCTATTAAGGTTATTTGTTCTTTAATGTTGAATGTTTCCTTGGACAATTACATTGTGCCTTGTTACAAGTTTTTTGTAGCTCCTACAGGTAACTTAACGGAAGTTGTCATTCTTGGTAAAAGCTAGATCCCATGGGGGGAAAGATAGTCATGTGGGATAAGGAGGTGTGCACCTAGGAGAAATGGGAAGAGGAACAACATGTTGAAGAAAATGGAGGAAGAAAGGAACAACCAATGGCAACTTGATTAAACCACACATGACACACTACCAACAATAATCAGAAAATATCTTCTCAAAGTAAGTGAGCTTGGGGGGAGAAATGATGGATGACTCATCTTTACGGGGGGTAAGGCAACAACACTACTACACATAGATCCTATTGCGATGTTTACGTACTGACGTTTAGTGTCCGCTTAGCGTTAATCGTCGGTATGAAAAGCGGGTTCCGTAAAGTGTCGCTATATAGCGATGCTTGCCAAAAGTCGCTATATAGCGACCTTTATAAATGTCACTATATAGTGACTTTTAAGTGTCGCTATATAGCGACACTGATATACTATTTTATAGCGACGTTTTCCAGAGGTTTTTTTTTCCATATAGGCCTTAAAAGTTAGTTTTTTCCAATGACAAATTTTTTTAAATTTTCATACATGTTTGATCTCATAGAGAATTAAAAAATGAGAGCATGTACATCAAGCCTTTAAAGCTCATATATTCATGTCCAAGTTTGAGATGAGAAAAATCAATTAAGAGCATTTACATCAACTGTTTCATCTTGAGCCAAGTCTAAGGCACCAAACAAGTCTATCTCCAACTCTATACCGAGTTGATCTCCTATATCATCATCGTACTCTAGCATCGTATGTTCACCTAAAAGTATTTGATCATCTTCTTCAATAAAGTGTGGTGATTCTTGATGATCGTTGTCTTCTTCCTCAATATTGTGATCTCCATCTTCCTCCCGTGCGATGTCATTATGTGCATCTTCCTCTTGGCTAATATGGTGATCTACATCTTCTTCGCTAGATTCATCAGTTGGATCCGGCATTGGTAGTGGCATCTCCATATCCACATCTCTATCTTCAAAAATTTGCTTACTTCGTGGTGCAACTTGGATCACGTACCACCATCTTGGATCAGAACGATTCGGATGAAAAACCACCTATATTGAAGATGGGTGCCAAATGTTGTCAATTATATATATGAAATTATGCTTAAGTACATGTATCAATGGATATTTAAAAGCGAAAGTTTCGATTAATTAAATCATTAGTACGCACCTGCTCACAGTGCTCGGGAAGAACAAAAGTATCACTTTCATCAGTCCAATGTTTGGTGGAGTCTATTGCAAAGAAACCGCTACTATCTTTTCTCACTATCGCATGGGGACCGTTGTAAATAGTTCTAAACCATTTTACATCAAGAATGAAAATACTAAATCGTCTAAAATCAACTTCATAGATGTCGCATATGGTTCCACAATAATCCAACTGTGAGGAGAGAAGATTGGTATCCAAAGCACTTGCTCGGCTATCTTGTGTGAAGTTAGCCATGACTCCACAATCATACGTGACTCTCTTTGAATCGATGCGTTCCACGTGAAAATGTCATCCATATGACCATAATGCACTGTACTTTTTGTACTGTAAAAGAGCATCATTAAAACAATGAACATGCATCTATTTTATAGCGTATATTGCCACAAATAATTTCTTAATTACATCGAGAGGTAAGAAACTTACATGCACCATACATCCATATGATAACTCTCACTCGCACTCGTTTATTCTCTCTCCATCACGTTCGGCTTTACGTAGAGCCAGTTGTAGCCAATCAAGTGACATGTGAGTAGGGAGAAGAGCCAGATCCCGTGGATATGGTTGTGATCGCCTGTACATTACTCTGAATCTCGTCCTTGCATTTATTCTTTCTACTTTGGCCACTTCATATCTCTCAATCCACTTCTGCATCTTAGGGCTATTGAGGATACAAAACTTATTGAATTTCTCCATTTGCTCTTCGCTCATCTTTCTTTCAATCCCTTCCTTGGGGAACCTCGCCAACGATGCGATCATCATCCTTGTTATGCCAAGCTTGTAGCATATCGGGATCCGTGGATGCAAGAAACTCTGTGATATATACTAATGACTCTTGCACAAGCCATCCCTCTACCATGCTTGCTTCTGGTCTTGCTCTTTGTCTTACAAATCCCTTTAAATTTTTCATAAACCGCTCGAGAAAAAACATCCATCGACTATGAATGGTACCTGCTATAGCCACCTCATCAACTATGTGCACAAGCAAGTGGACTTGAGTTGTCATAATGCTTGAGGGAAAGTGCTTCTCAAGCAAGCATACGGCTTCAATGGATTCCACCCTAGCCTTCTCGATGCTCGATATGGAGATCTCTTTTTGAGATATCCACCTATTTCACATGTCCATGTAAGATATTTTCATAATCAGTCTATAGATTAATCAGCTTAAATTGAAGAAAATACATTCAATGCGATTTGATAGTAAGCATACCTCACAATACCACAGATCTTGAATATAGCATTTCTAACATCTTCTTGTAAGCACCCTTTTATTGTAATTGGGAGGATGAACTATCAAAGCAACAATGAAGTCTTGTCAACAATATAACATAATAATAATTATGCTAATGCATCATGATTATCGATACACTAATTCTACTTAGAATACCTGTAAGACCTTGTGCCAATCATGGGACTTTAACCCACTAAGCTTATTGTCCTTTGAAAATGCTCCTTTCAAGCAACCCATGTACCCTGTCGGTGTTTGAAAAGATGCAATGCCTGCCTTGACTGTTGCCTTCTCCCTCGTAGAGAGGATCCACGTTGCTTTCGGGAGGACAACTTTTCCCGAAGCATGCACTTGGGGCCACAAACGAGACATCCTATTCATAGCACGCAAGTCTTCTCGCACTCCTCTCGAGTCTTTGGAACCAACCAAGTGTGCCCAAATAGTAGCCCCCACATTCTTGAAGATATGCATGGGATCCAAGAGATGATTGATTTGTAACTGACCCCAATAAGGAAGCTCGTGAAAGATCGATAGCCTCTTCATACCAAGAGGAGGTTCCTCTCCATTCGCCCTCCAAGCTTGAATCCAGTCACTTGCCTTCAAATATGATGGTGGTGGATCAAGCTGACCTCCACGTGCGAGATGGTTGAGTGAAAGGTATCGAGCATGACCTTCATAAACATTTTTCCTCATATGTTTGGAGTAGCGTGCAGGTGATTTCAGAGCTGGTCCACAAACAGGACAAGCATGGTACCCACTTGTAACAAGTCCTGCACGCGTGCATGAATGTGTTAGTACAAGACATGCATGCGAAAGAGAGTCATAAAAGCATAATCCCTCATTGTACATATAAAGACACAACCACGTACTTGCGCACTCTCCATATCCTGGGTAGTCATGCATGGTCCACACATCAAGATACCTCTGACCAAAATATCATTGGTATGTCTAGGAGCTCTGGAAATATCAAATACCTACACTTCTCTCCATAATATGTGTAACTCTTCTATCAAAGGTGCCATGTACACGTCCATATTTTTTGCCTTGTACTTTCCTGGCACAAGTAGTGCAAGTATGAGGTGTCCCTTTTTTATTGTTAGCCATGGTGGGATATTGTAATTCACCATGACTATGGGCCATGTCGACCAAGATGTCGAGGGTAACCCGAAAGGATTCACACCATCCATGGCTAGCCCAAGATGTAAGTTGCGTGGCTCCCTCGCAAAGTCTGGCCACTGATTATCTATGTGTTTCCAAGCTGCACAATCTGTCAGAATCCTCAATGTGTCATCAGTGGACCGATGAGATGCATGCCATGTCATCAACTCCGCTATGGATTTGCATCGGAACATGTGTTGTATTCTTGCAATGATGGGAAAGTGTCTCAAGACCTTTATCGGTATCCGCTCACCCTGCAAGTCATCTCTATATCGTTGTTCCCCACACTTTGGACAACTAGCCAAATCTCCATGCTCATGACGAAAGAGAATACAATCATTACGGCAAGCATGGATGGTATCATAATCCATACCCACCGTTGTTAGCATCTTTTTCGCTTCATCTCTTGATGCGGGCATGGTATTTGGTGCAGGCAACATCTTCTGGAGCAACCTATGACAATTCAAAACATACATAGGCTTCAAACAATGATGATTCGGTATACACTATCCAAATGATGATTCTCAAAACAAACAATATCCAAATAATGAGTCAAATTAATGTAAGAGCTAACCTCATTAAGGCCGAGACACTTGTATCCGACCACCCATACTTTACTTGTAGATTCAAGATTGAGAGACAAGCACGTAGTTTAGACATCCTAGCAACCTCATACAATTGTGTTGATTGCAACTCTTGCATTTTGACCTCAGACTCTGACTTCACGTGTACATGGGATGTAGTGCCCCTAAAAATGGAATCCATCATGTCGACCATACACTCGTCATCATCCGGGAGACTATAGTCTTGCTGAAAGTGAGAAGGTATATGCGTACCCTCGTCACCCTCCTCATCTTGTTTTAAGATTTCATGTAAATATAAGATCTTGTATTTCCTGGTATACAATAAGACTACAAACTTAAATAGCTTTGACTTACTGAAGGTCCATCAACATGTGCAACACCAACGGTGGGTACTGGTTCGGCCTCCTCCCTATACATCCGCAAGTGGTGCATGATAATACGATGTTGATGTCGTACTTCTCGCTTGTAATGAGTGCAATGATAGTATAACCTCTCCGTAAGCCACTTCGTGCTCCCGGGCGTTGGTGCATCATCAGACGAGCTTCCATTCATCCCTTCCATCTACACTTATAAAATCACAACATAAGTTGCAAGAAGAGATATTAACAGTTATAAAATAGCATCTATGAGCTTCCCTTCATGCTACAACAAAAAGTGACTTAAAGTGTCACTATATAGCGACGTTTTCCTCTGTTTTGTCACTATATAGCGACGTTTTTAATTAAAAACATCGCTATATAGCGACGCTGTGGGTTAAAACCCGAGACTCCCGTCGCACAACGCTTTCTTTATCCCCTTCTCTAATCTCTCAAGTAAGCAAGGCAATCTCTCCTCCCACCTATTTTCGATGACCTCCCACCTATTTTCGACAACCTCCCACTCTATTCTCCACTCCTCACCCTTCTCCTAGCTCTTGTACTCCCTCTCTACCCTTTTCCCTCTTTGGTTTCTTGAAAGGAAGCTCTTCAAGAGGTGAGATTGTTTCAACAATGTAGGTTATTTGTTTGTTAGCTTTAGTTTTGTGAGTGCCTCTCCTTGTATTGCTAAACCTGTAAACTAGTTTTCATGCTTATTTTCAAAGGATTGAAACAAAAAACAAGATTTCAAGAAAAAAAGAAGACTCACCTCTTTTCTATATTTCTCTTCTCTCTCTTTCTCCTTGTCTCCTCAATCTCCTCCTTTCAATAAGTTACTTTTGTAATCTCCTCCTTCCTCTAACATCTTATTTGAAAAATGGGTTGTTTCCTCTCTTTTGTAGGGCCAGTCCACAACACCGAGCGGGACGTACTATTTCATGTAAATGCTTCCTCTTTTTTCCATTTATTATTTTTGTTATTTGCATTGGCCTATAGATAGCACCTTAAGCACTAGCTGAGCTACAGTGATGGGTGTAGGAATCCTCTCTTCCCCTCAATCTCTTTCCTTCTTCCCTCCTTCAATCTATTTCCTCCTCTTTTTCCCTCTTTCCTTTTCCTCTTCTTCTCTCTTTCTTTCCCTCTTTTTCCCTCTTTCCTTTCCCTCTTCTTCTCTCTTTCCCCCTTCTCTTAAGCATAAACATAAGCATGAGCATAAGAATGCTTATGCTTATGCATGAGCATAAGAGAAGTAGACATATGCTCATGCATAAGCATGAGCATATGTCTCTTTTTTCCTCTTTTCTCTTTCCCTCTTCTTCTCTCTTTTCTGTCCCTCTTTCCTTTCCCTCTTATTCTCTCTTTCCCCCTTCTCTTATGCTTATGCTTAAGCATAAGCATGAGCATAAGAAAAGGAGACATATGCTCATGCTTATGCTTAAGCATTCGCATGAGCATATGTCTCTTTTTTCCCCCTTCTCTTATTCTCTCTTTCCCCCTTCTCTCTTTCTCTCCCTCTTTCCTCTTTTCCAATCTCTCCTTCCTTTCCCTCTTCTTCTCTCTTTCTTTCCCTCTTTTTCCCTCTTCTTCTCTCTTTCCCCCTTTTCTTATGCTCATGCATAAACATAAGCATGAGCATAAGAATGCTTATGCTTATGCATGAGCATAAGAGAAGTAGACATATGCTCATGCATAAGCATGTGAGCAAAAGAGAAGTAGACATTCTCTTCCTCTTCTTCTCTCTTTCCCCCTTCTCTTATGCTCATGCATAAACATAAGCATGAGCATAAGAATGCTTATGCTTATGCATGAGCATAAGAGAAGTAGACATATGCTCATGCATTCGCATGAGCATATGTCTCTTTTTTCCCCCTTCTCTTATTCTCTCTTTCCCCCTTCTCTCTTTCTCTCCCTCTTTCCTCTTTTCCAATCTCTCCTTCCTTTCCCTCTTCTTCTCTCTTTCTTTCCCTCTTTTTCCCTCTTTCCTTTCCCTCTTCTTCCCTCTTTCCCCCTTCTCTTATGCTCATGGGTGGACTGGGTCGGTCTCCCAATTGGGTCTAACCGACTACAACCGGTGGCTATATAAGAGCAAGCCTGTGAAGCCCATATTCATCACTGGCTACAACAACCCTGATTCCTTAACATCTAGCCTCCGTCCTCTATTGTTTCTAGCATGCCATCGAAGCTTCTCACACAGGAGCGCACGGCTGGGAGGCAATGCCATCTATTTTATTAGTTTTACAGTAATCAAATTTTTTGATTCTTCATACTATCTGCTTTTCTCTCTTGCATACGAGATCATGTTATCTGTTGAGCATAGACGTTGTATTATTTTCTTACATTTCTTATGGTTAGGGAAACCAAGTACTCAAACTTCTTTTCAATCGGAGTCTCTCTTAGCGTGAAGAATACAAAAACTTTGTGCTTTAGTAAATGGAAGCTATATTGTGATGGCATTCAAATCTTGGATCAAGATACTTTTCCACATCTTAAACATATGAAAAGAAGCACTCGACCTTAGCTCAATGCCTCATCTTCCATCAATAAATAGATCTTTTACTCCTCCTATGAACACCCAAAAGCTTGGATTCTTTTGTAATGTTGAATTCATGGTTGTAAGACCCATCAAAATTATTAGTATCATCATGTGGTAGACCTTTTTACATACTTTTTATGAATACCTCATTGTAGGTTCTAGGCTACTTGGCAAAGGTTAAGCTAGTTACGAATGGACATTATTACTTCCTGCAACTCCAATTTCTCTTTGGCATTGTGTAAATACTTAAGGGAAGGAAGACACAAGATTAGCTCCAATATATCCTTTCTGACTATTGTGTACACCATTAGCCTCATGTGCGAGAGCTTGCCTCTCATTGCTTTCTCTTCCTTGTAGATTCATACTCCATTAAGGGAGAATTGGGGTCTCAAAAGGGCCTCATAAGGAATGGGTTAAGAAATGGATTAGGCCTAATGCAAGTCCTCTTGTGGGGTCCAAGGGAGTCCTAAACCCCCTACCTAGGTGGGTTAAGCCCAATTGATCCCACCTCTTACACCTAAGAGGGGGCCACCTCTTACACCAAGAAGGGGGCACTTTTCCCAAAGTCAAAATTTTGAATTTCAAATTTGAATTCCCTCTCTCTCCCCCCTCCCCCCATCCTCCAAAGTCAAACTTTTAAATTTTGAATTTTGAATTTGAATTCCCTCCTCCTCCCCCCATCGTTCTCCTTGTCTCCCTCCTCCCTCCTCCTCTTCCACACATCCCATTCCTCCTCCTCCTCTTCCTTCCTCCCCCTGCCTCCCTCCTCCCTCCCCCCCCTCCTCCTCCCTTTGTCCACATGCCTCCTCCTCCCTCCTCCCACATGCATCCTCCTCCTCCCCTAGTGCTTTTTCCTCCTCCTCCCTCCTCCCAAATGCGTCCTTCTCCTCCCCCCCCTGCTGCTTTTTCTTGCTCCTCCTCCTCCCTCATGCTCATCCATTCTCATCTTCCCTCATGCTCATGCCTATTCCTCCTTCCTCCTACTCATGCAAGCTCCTCTTGCCTCATGCTCACGCCTGCTCCTATTGCTTCTACTACTCCTACTCATGCGTATTCGTCTGCCTTCATCCTCACACCTAGTCCTCCACTTGCTTCTCCTCCCTCGTAATCATTCATGGTCCTTCTCATCCCTCCTCAAACATCACCTACCTTCTATCATGGCCTATCACAGTCTCTGTAAACTCTGCGACTATTGATGGCACCATTTGTGGAGATCTCCCATGTTACCATGTGACTGTACAGTTGCAGGATCAATATGTGATCCATGATTGTTTTTTTCAAGAAAAGAAGCATCTTGAACCTCAGTAGGTGCTCTAAAGAGGAGAATATGAGATAAAATGTTAATTTCGTAGTGTTTCAATGTAATTTCTTACTTTGGATTATCCACAGTGGTGCATTGCTTTTGCTAAGGTTCCCTTAGTTGTTCTTTCAGGATCTTCATGGAGGAGGATATGAGAATGGTGGGCATGGATGATATGGACTCTTCATATCGAAAGACACAAAGTCATGCATAAGCAAGTCGTTTTGGAGGTGATGCAAGACAGCAAGAGGAGGTACAGAAATAGTGAGAAGAGTAGGAGAGAGCAAACCAACTGTAGGAGGTGCTGCAACCCAAATTTTGAAAAATGGAGGGAGAGAGCAGCTGGACCAGAGCAAAGGAGAAGAGGTGGGTGCATATGGGAGGGTGGTCAAGCATGGGTTAAGGGGGGGGAGGATGGTTTGGGTGGTCCCCAATGTAAGAGGAATAGCCAATAGGGAATCTCTACATGCCTGCCATCTCTTCGCCTCAACATACCACTGCCCTACACAAAGGAGCACTCTCATTGGTACACCTCAAATCCCTCTCTAATCCCTTGAAATTAGGAAACACTAATTGGAGGCCCTTTTGGGACCCCATTTCTCCCCTAATACCTGATAGTGTATAGCTATGTTTTGTCACCACAACAGTACCTATGGTAGTGGTTATTATGTGGCCAGCTCGGTCAAAATTCAAATCCTAGTAGGAAAGAGGGAGACAGAAGGAGGGGCAAGGTTCACAATATGCACACACAGCCTAGGAGAGAGACAGATGTCATGAGAGTGACAGAGAGAGTCACAACATTGAGGCAGACAAAGATGGAGGAAGGAGAGACAGAGACCATAAGAAAAACAACTACCATAAGGGGCAGAGGAAGGCAAACGATGGAGAGATAGCCTACCATTAGAAAGAAACCTACCATGAGAGAGAGAGAGAGAGAGAGAGAGAGAGAGAGAGAAAGAGAGAGAGAGAGATGGACAAGGTAGCTATAAGATCATGGACATTCTAGACGTGGGAGATGTGCATGTAGAAAGTGCATGTGGGAGCTACACTTCTCATTTTTAAATTGACAGACTTTTGAAATGTATATTTAAAAGGTGCTTCTACAAGCACTTAAAAAGCAATGTCTGGGACACTGCTTTTTAGCCCAAGAAAATATGCAATATACACCTAAATCAAGGATATCCTATGTCGTTTAAAAGTTATGTCTTTATTGTAAAACCTCTTTGTAGTTGTAAGATTGTACAAATTGTATGTGTTTTTCTCATCTATGTCTCCAATGCATTTTTCACTCTTTGGTGCAAAGTTTCCTCTTTTATCTTTGATGATCTAGACATATCCTATTGATCTTTGATGATCTAGAAATATCCTATTTATCTTTGATGATCTAGACATATCCTATTGTTCAAAATATTGAGAGATGGCTCACCATGGATTTGACTCTTGTCCATGTCTCTGTCATACGTTTGAGTGTGCATGCCGGTGAGTGGTTAGCCAAACATACAATTGTTCTTGCTACTTTTGCCCAAAATGAGTCTGCGGAATCATGTCCTTTCTCAGATAACACTATTTTTTAAGGGTATTTATAATAGTAGTCCGGCCTCAAGATCTCTCGCTCTAGTTTTTCCTTTTTTTCTTATTTAATAAATGCCAGCTTGTATTAGCCTTAATTACAAGAAGGTGAATGATATTTAATCATTCATAAGGCCTTTAAAAAGGCAAACAAAAAGGAATCCACTGGAAATTGTGTTGAGGAAGACTGCACGAGATGAGAGAGAGAGAGAGAGAGAGAGAGAGAGAGAGAGAGAGAGAGAGAGAGAGAGAGAGTGAGTGAGTGGGGGGGAGGGTGGCAGGGGAGAGGGGAGGGGGCAAATTGCATCATTGCTAAGGCTACCCCAAGGGGTAGGCCAAAAAGGTTGGTATCCCCAAAGGCTCGGCTTAGAAGAAAATTCAAGATTACAAGTCTCGACAAGTCCTTTCAAATCATCCCTAGCTAAATCACCTTGCTTTCCCTCAAAAGCACTTGTGGAACTCCTCAAACATTTCATTTTCTTCATATTGAGCTTCTATCATTTCGTTGAAGGCTGAGCTTGTTGTTGGGATGACCAGTTTGAATGTAATGCCATAGTGACCTGAAGCTCGAAATGACAATAGACGCTCACCCTCCCTCGAATGTTCCGGGTTTTCAAACTAGTATATATTACTACTTTCAACTAACTTAAATGCCTACAGCCGCTTGATAAACACTTCTTCCCAAGAGTAGATACATTCTGTAGAAGTAGTTTCCATTTCTTTATACTTTTGGAAAAAGAGAGACCGTTGCATTTGTTTCTCCGATTGCTCGCGAGTCGCGACATGCGAGTCGCATCCTTGATATTCCGGACGGCAGGACGTTCTGGCTGATGAGATTCTCTGGATGGACTACCCTGCGGTTGAAACAGCGCATTTTTCGGAAAGCACAGCTGTTTGCACGCTTAAATCGACATAACGTGGCTGAGACCGGTGGAAGACTGTGGACACGCTACGGATGGAAGATTAGAAAGTAGAGGAGGGTCCTCGGCCTGACGTGCTGGAGTCCTGGACTCGTGGAGGTGGGTCACCGGCGACTCGTTGCAAGTAGCTATCAGTTCAATACGTCTGAAATTTGCAGTGAAGACAACGTGGGTTCATTCACTATCTCAGTCTGTCCACCAAGAAAGAAAAATGGTTCTCAATTGAGTACCGAGGGACTGTCGCTAACATTCTGTAGAGATAAGAATATATGATAGGAACCTCAACGCTCCTTCCATTGTATGACCCAAGATCGGGAATCTATGATGGGAACCTCAACGCTCCTTCCATTGTATACCTGGGTCCTGGGGCCTCCTCACCAACAACTTCCACTGCTGCAGCAGAGGATTCTATCGGCGCTCACTGCTCCTTAGAATGATATCCGACATGAATACCAAACCAGGAACGAGTGGAGATAGCAAACAGAAAGTAGTTACCCACACGATCTACCTACTTTACCCACACGATCTACGTCACGCTCACGGATACCATAAGATCGACTCGAAACCGAAATGGGTGACTGCGATCGATGAGGATGGCGACAACTATCGAAGGTAAAGAAAGATGATGGGTAAAAGAAACATGGGAACAAAATGATGCATGGGGATGATGCCCTAAAAACGATTGCAAGCTTTAGAGGAGACAAAGATATTGAATCTTTCGCATTTAGGCTGCTCATGCCTCGTTAGAATTCCTCATTGGGATCCTTACAAGCTAGCAATTTCGTCTTCTTTTGTAAGAAAAGAAAGGCAATACACAATATAAGAAAAGTAACTTCTTCTTTTGTAAGAAAAGAAAGGGAATATACAATATAAATAATCTAGCGTCTTCTCTTAGAAAAGACAAGAAGGAAATACAACTTCATGTGAAGAAAAAGAGAAGATTAGCCTTCCCATGATTACTTTCAAAAATTAGAGCACACTATTCAAGGGATAGAGCTAGAAGGAAATACAACTTCATGTGAAGAAAAAGAGAAGATTAGCCTTCCCACGATTAGTTTCAAAAATTAGAGCACACTATTCAAGGGATAGAGCTAGCCAACAAAAGGTCTACTCCCAAAGTAAGACAAAGCACACAAAAAAGAACACAAAGCAAGGAAATGTTACAATTCCCCACAATTAACTACTATAGTAGAGCTCACACAAAGCCCAACAACACTGATTTGAGTTTATTGAAACAAACCAGACAATTAACTGAGTGAAAGGGACCTTACAAAAAGCCTACTCCCAAGTGGGTCAAATGAATACAATAAAGGACACTAAAGCCAAAGAGTAGAAGAGGCTCCCATGTGGGTATAAAACTAGGAAATAGAAGGTAATAGCTAATTTTGAATTTTTATAGAACACAATCTTGAATCTCACACTTACAGGTTTGGTCATTGGTTTTTAGAACAAAACCAAAGTTTTTGTGTTGCTGCAAAAACATCCCTCCCCAATGACCCACCCTAACATCCCACCAATCCAACCAACTCTCAAGAGTAGGCATCTCACCTTCCTTAAAAAGGGCAAAATCCCAAAACCTTTTCATGAGCCTCTAGCTAAATCTAGAGCAGACATAGTGCTGTATTGCCTCCAATTTCTATAGAAGACCTTATGCTCTTCATGGAATTGAGGCACGACACACCTTCTTGATGCTCAACCGTGTTCATCTCCCAATGGACACCACATGTTCTTGCTCTATCCTCCACCGCATTCTCTAGATCACCACTCTAAATTGTCCAGATAGCAAGCCAATCAGCCCTTGCCTCATTTGCCATGAAGCCTCAAAAATCTAGTTCTACAAAGACTTTTTTTCCCATCCATTAAATTAACAAATTCCAAAACTATACTTGAACATTTGTGACCTCCACCTTAAACTTGCAAGTGGATAATTTTAGCAAGCCTACAAGTGGTTGACCATGTATGCTTCCCTGTAAACAAGTCGGATAACTCGCCAAAAAAGTCCATGTGAATCACCTGTGATACTCTAGAATGATCCAAACCTTGCTAATCAAATTTGGTTGTCTCCTCTATTTGATGCCGCAACCACTAATCGTTGAACAAACAAAAACTTCCCATTATCACCTATCAGTTGTATGAGATGAGTATCAACCTCCCAACAGCTCCCACAACTTATGGCATAGCTTTTGGCGCACCACACTATCAAAACAAGACAAAAGCTTCTACGCATCAAATTTTGTAGCAACCTCCTATAACTCGAGATGAGTCCGAAGCTCATGATATCGAGTTGGTATCCACAACTTCCCTGAGCATACAAAACCTTCTTAGCCAAGATCAATGGATCTCTATGATTACACACAATCTATGGAGTGAACAAAAGCTCACAAAACTAGAACAGCCACACACTGTTGAGCTTGTGGTGCAGAATCAGTTGCATCCTCTACCTTCTGGCGTTCTCACACCCAACTTCAATCACGGAACTAGAAGCATTTGTTTCTGGTGCACCAACAACTCTAAAAGATTTCCCAAACAAAATTGTCCACCCATGAATATTGATAGTGCAACCACAATGTATGGCACAACTAACAAGATCCCACGAGCCACAATCAATGGAACAAGCAACAAGCTACAAACTAGATCAGTAGCTCTCTCTCCACTCATCAACAACCTCTAAGTCAACTTGGAACTAACAAAACAAGATGGGCAACTCCCACTGTGAACCGAAATTAACACAAATCTCATGAAAACACGATCAACTACCCTCTACAATCTGAGATGAGCAAGAACATGGCCATGAACTGATCCATCTATCCCTCTTATGGATGGCCAATTGCCCGGGGGATTCACAGGGGAAAACTTATGATATCACGTGAGTGCACAATAGGGGGTTTTTTTGAAATGAGGCATAAGCTTATACATTAGGGGTGGGGGCCCTTTTTTTTTCCCTAATATTGAATTTAAGCTAGGGGGACCATGTCATATTTAAGAAGGGGGGACATAATATAGGTTACCTTGGGTAACTAGTCCAAACAAGTTTGATTTTGTGTATGGTTTTAAATAGTCATAGGGAAAGTAACCTAAATTTATTGTGTAATCTAAATGCTTGAGAGAGAATGTAGATTTAAGGAAAGGGGGGGACATAATGGAATTTTGGTGGTATCTTATAACCTTAAATAGGGGTGTTTTATCATCCTACGTGGATCTTAAATAGGGGGTTTTCTTGAAGTTCATGCACGCAGGTGACGTCCCCCTTTAATGAAGAGTGAATCCCCCGGGGCCAATTGGTAGTTTCTCTTCACATTCTCTAATTTATGTCTCTTCTTTTCCATGCAAAGCTTTGGTTATTAATTGGCTCTTTCCCACCACCAATAGTGATAGCGGAAGTGAGAGAGGGAGAGAGAGAGAGAGGAGTGCTCATGATATAAGTACCTATACACTTAGTGTATTGACAATGAACATGAAGATATACATGTGAACCCCTTAGGGCTAGGATTAGGGTTTGCCCCTATGCCCTATGTGGATAGTGCAATTTACACTATCTTTGAAACCCCCTCTTAAATTCCACTGGGTAAGTAGAGGGTGCATGTACAAGACCTTTTTGTGAATTTCGTTTGGTACATATGCTAGCATCCAAAATTGAAAAGAAATTAGAGTAGTATGTGCGTATGTGAGCACAGTGACTACATAGCCGAAACATGTACAATGAGTACAACTTATGAACCTGTACATAACGTGGATTTCCCGCTCTTAAGTTGGGGGTCATCTTCACCTTTGGTAATAAAATCCAAAAGATAGGCCGAAAAGAAGAGGAAGGAAATGTGCAAAAAGTCAAGTCCATTGACAAAGTGTAGATCGTACTAGCCTAATCTATCACTTAATAAGCATGAAGATCACAGAGGATCAAACCAAATACTGAAAGCCATGGGGAGAGAGACTGGAACTATGAAATACTCAATCTATTCCAAATGTGCTATGTCAACAATACATGATAGGCCTCTTATATAGAGAGTGCCCTTTGAATAGTCAACACTTGTGGGATCCTCTCATCCACATCTCTCCTTGTGGATATCCTTAATCCACATCTCCACATCATGTAGTCCACATCCTATGGTGGCTACTTTAATCCTTTCCTATACCATACCTTAGCCTCTAATTCATGTGCTCATGGCACCACGAGTCTCAACACCTCTTGGTGCCATAATCCTTTGGCTATTACAAGGTGGTCAAATGTGAGTTACAAGATCAAATCCTCCCCTGGGTTCTTACATGGCTACTCTCAGGTGGTCAGGTTTGATTTACAAACATATAGGCTGAAGGTGGCAAGGTTGTTGCTTCTCAATGCATGTTGTCGATGTCGTTGTCTTCTTCACTTGATGTAGCTTGATGCATGATGCTTTGTTCTTCCATGTGCCTTGATGCTTTATGTGTGGATGCCCTGCTTTGTGCTATGGTCATCTCGTGCACTTGTGCTTTTGGCATGCTTTTTGCATTCATGCGTCGCTTTTCCATTTGTTGCAAAGGTCTTATCATGAGCGTCTTTGCTTCAATGGTAGTGTCTAATTGCTAACAATGATTCTGATCTAGCAGGCGCGTAGCATTTGAAAAGATCACTTTGTTTTTTGGAGCGTGTGCAAATTCCTCCTGGATTGCAAGTTACGCCTTGTCGAAGTTTTTGTGAAGAAGAGGAGGGCTTGATGATGTGACACATGGATTCACATGCTGAATTCCAAACTGTGCTTGGCAAGGACTATGTGCTTAGGTGGCACGTAAATAATCTTATCCTAACCATGGTTATTGGCTGGTGAGTTAACTTAACCATGGTTTCTTTTGGGTTTCTTCACCATGGACCAAGGTTGAATTAACCCTAGTGACTACAAACTCAACCAGAGTTACATCTTATCCTATGCCATGTGGCATTTTTCTGAGACCTTGGAAACCTTACAAAGAAACCTTTGAAGGTGTAGAGATCTTGGTCGACCGATGGCGTGGAAGAACAGAGGCGCGCTGTTGCAGCATTTGATACGGCTAGATCGCTAGAAGCTTTCCGTGAATCTTTTGGCTGTTTTGCAAATGGGATCCTGGACTTGTCGTGGTTGATTGCAAAAGTGACTAGTCGTGGATTGCGGCAAGTCATGGTTGACGTAGTGGTTGGTGACGATGAGCTGGAGAGGATGAGCTTTCTGTCAGCTATGGAGCCCATGGGACGAGTGCTTGGAGGCTCCACACAATCATATAGATCTGCAAGACGCTGAGTCATTGAAGAGACAGGCCGTTTGTTCGTTTGCGCATGGAGAGGTAGTGCTTGCAGGCTGTCCGTGATGCTTTGGACATTGGACTGCTCCGCGTGCTGAGCCGTAAGATGGAGCTTGGTGCAGCTTGTGTGGTTGGACATCTCCACTGTCGCAAAGGCACTACATGCAAAGCGTTGAAGGCCCCTAGTTGCTGCTAGAGCTATGGCTGTCTGTCAGGGGAGGCTTGCCAGTTATTGCAAGGCGCTAGCATTTCATGGAGCGGCTCTTGCGGGCTGAAGCAGAGACTGTGTGCAGTAAGGTCATTGGAGCTGCCCCTTTGTCATGGAGGTCAATGGAGCACTAGCGGAGAGAAGCCACCGTGAAGGCATGGTCCGTAGCAAACACACAATTCGAAATTCTTCCCTGCACATGACGTAACTCTACTCAGACTGGGTTCTGATAGAAAACTTGAGGCTAATACACTACTGTAGAACACTACATCGGGAAAATTTTCACTCTTACTCGGATAGCATTTGCATAGGTGTAAATGAATTTCTTGCCAAACGTTTTGCTGATCCTTGGCAATCTACTGGGAACAGAGCTAAGCGCGTATCATATGCACAAAGCTCGAAAGGCCAGGAAAGTTTCTCCTATGTTTGGTTCTAGGTGCTATGCCCCAAAGGGATAAGGTTGGTTTCGGGTTGTTTTAAGTAGCCCAGCATTGACGTGAAGTCATCAGACACTTCTTGTTTGGCGGTCTGTAGAGCCTTTGCCGATCAGAGAAGCCATGCTTGATGGAGGTGTTGGTTGTTGTAGGAGGTGTTGGTTGTTGTAGGAGGCGGTACTAGCCTTTGCAGGAGTCGCCTCTATGACTGGAGCAGTCCCATTCAGGAGTAGAGCTATGGAGGCCCAAGAAGTAATCTACTCTCACACAAATGAGATCTAAAGCCTACCTTTCTCTCAAAATCAGATTTTTGATCCTCTCTCCCTATATTTTTCTCACAAGAATAATGAGGACGGAAATCTCTCTCTCTCTCTCTCTCTCAGCAAGGAACACTCAAGCTCACAATGAACTGAACTCTCTAAAATGAAGAATTCTCGAGATCAAAAACTAATCTTACATTCTAAAACTAATCTAGGAATGAGGGAGCAATCCTAGTGAACTACTAATGAGCTAAACTAGGAGAGCTAAACTTATGCTCTGATACCATGAGAAAGTGCAGATCATACTAGCCTAATCTATCACTTAATGAGCATAAAGCTCGAGATCAAAAACTAATCTTACATTCTAAAACTAATCTAGGAATGGGGGAGCAATCCTACTGAACTACTAATGAGCTAAACTAGGAGAGCTAAACTTATGCTCTGATACCATGAGAAAGTGCAGATCGTACTAGCCTAATCTATCAGAGGGAAAGAGGAGATCAAATTGAAAATGTTTGCCATCTATTTTTGGATTACATTGTTTTTGCAACAATAAAAAAGAGAGGTGAAATATTTATTAAAAAGAGATTATAATGTAACATGCATGAATGGAAAGGGGGGGAGAAACATGGAAAAATGAAAAGGGGGAGAAAAATGGGCAAAGAAATATGGGAAAATGGAACTAGAAGGATGGGTAGCGAAAGGGAGAAAGGATGGGTTCACAACATTGGTTTTTTATGGGACTATTAGGCTTCAATGGTCAAAATAGGACCAAAATTAGTAGGCCTCTAAATCATGATAGTACAAAGATTTATGATGGGTTTTATTTCATTTGGATTATCATGACTCATTGCTTTAGGGTGCATATCCCTTTTCTACTACACTTGAGGTGATAAATTGTCAATATGGTAAGGCCAAATCCATGGCTCCATGACCCGTAATGGGACAAGACTTGGTATGACACTAGGTTATTTTGGGTCCAAGCACTTTACCAAAAGTTTTCCTTTTTTTTAAATCACATGTAATATTTTTAGAAAAACCCGAGTAGCATGCACTAGGATACATGGGTCCATGATGTTAGTATTTCATGGGGATCTTGGGCATTGATGGTTGAATCAAGACCAAAATTGTTAGACCCTACATCACAATGGTACAAAGATTCATGCTAGGTTTTATTGCATGTGGAGTAGCACAATGCCTTCTTTTAGGGCACATATCCCTTTTTTTACTGCACTTTAAGCTAATAAATTTTCAATAGGGTAAGGACAAATCCATGGCTCTGTGAGCTACATACTAGGACAAGACTTGGTATGACTCTAGGTCACTATGGGACCAAGAATTATAATAAATCTTTCCCTATAAATACTTTTTCACGTGCACATTCTTTAGAAAATCCCTAGTGGCATGCAATGGGATCCAAAACATTGTCTTTTCATGGGAATGCTGGGGATTGATGGTTGAAATGGGATAGAAATTGGCAAGCCTCTGAATCATGATGGTACAAATATTTTTGCTTTTGGAGTAGCACAATGCCTTGTTTTAGGGTGTGTATCCACTCTTTTACCCCACAACTACATCTGATAAATTTCAAAAAGGGTATGCCCAAATTGATGGCTACATGTCCCATAATGGCATGACTCTAGGTGACTATGGGTACATTCCTTGTATCAAATTTTTTCCTATAAATACTTTTGCACATGCGTGTTTTTTAGAAAAAACCTATTGGCATGCACTAGGAGATGCATGGTGAAAACAAGGAAATATGATTTCCAAATATTGCAAGCAACATTTGATGGGTATGATACTTTGTATAGGAATTAAAACTACTTAATTTAAGGCCTGATTAAAATATCATACCCTTCAAAGATACACACATAGGCCAGAATCACACCGATGCATATTTTTCATCACTCATGCATAATGCATGATGCATGGTGAAAAACAATGAAATATGCTTTCCAAACCATGCAAATGATAATTGATAGGTATGACACTTTGCATATATCTTTAACTCACTTATTTTAAGGTTGATGCAAAGTATCATACCCATCAAAGATTCACACATAGGATAGAAGCACACTAATGCATGATGTTCATGTTGGTCATTGTGACTCAGATTGGGCTGGAGATGTTGATTCGAGGAAATCAGTTTTTGGATATTGTTTCTCTTTAGGGAAATATGCTCTCCAAAGTATGGAAATAATATACAATGGGTTGACAAAATATGAAGAGGGGAGAGGAGAAGAGTGGAGATGAGGAGAGAGGGCACAGTTAGAGAGCACACCACAAATGACTAACTATACACTAGATTTAGTTGAAAATGTAGAATATATACAAACCCATTTAGGGTTACGGTTACAGCATCTAACCCTTTCCTTTATAGCACTCTATTGGGTTGCTACTATGCACATATGATCACATGATGTTGCTATGCACATATGATCACATGATGGTACTATGCAGATATGATCACATGATGGTGCTGTGGACATATGATCACATAATGTTAAGCGTGATCTCTCAACACCTTCCCTCAAGATCAACATCATGAAGTAGGCCTTCACTCAAGATGATGATTCTGGGGAATCGAAGAAGGGCTGAACATTACATTCCATCACACTTCTTTAATGGGCATGTCCTTGCTCTGTGTCAAACCAAGAGCTTGTCAGTGTTTCTTGAAAAGCTCTTGATCGAGTGGTTTGGTAAAGATGTTTGCAACATTCTCTTTGCTATCACAAAGATGTAGTGTGATGTTACCAAGTAACACTCTTTCTCTGATGAAGTGCTCTCTAACATCAATGTGCTTTTTCTTGGAGTGGTATACTAGATTCTTGGCCAATGCTTCTAATTATCACAGTACATTGTTGTTGGCTTTGACTCATCAAAGTAATCTGTTTCTGACAATAGTCTTCTTAGCCATATAGCCTCACATGCACGTGTACTGAGAGCCCTATATTCAGCTTCACTCAAAGACAAAGAAACAGTTGGTTGTTTGCTTGACAACCATGCTATAGCAACTTGACCAAGGAAAAATGCATATCCCTGTGTCGATCTCCTGGTCTCATGATCTCCGGCATAGTCACTGTCATAATATCCATGCAACCATGGATGACTTCCTCTGTATTCTATTCCAAACTATCTTGTACCTCTTATGTATCTCAAGACTATTTTGGCTGCATTTCAATGATACTGTTTTGGATTTGCCATAAACTGTGCAAGTGAACTTACTTCATAACAAATATCTGGCCATGTAATAGTCAAATATATAAGAGATCCGATGAGCTGCCTGTAGTGTCTATCATTAACTGTAGGCTTTTCTGAATCTTTTATAAGTTTCAAACTTTGTTCCATGGGAGTGGCTACAATCTTGCAATCTGCCATATGAAACTTCTTCAGGAGACTATCAACATACTTGAGCTGACTCATGAAGGTGCTATCTGAATCTCTCCATAACTCAATACCAAGACAACAATGCATAAGTCCAAGATCTTTCATGTTGAACTCTACATATAAGTCTTGTTTTAGCTTTTTGATGAAACTATCCTTGCTTCTGGTCACAATTAGATCATCTATGTACAAAAGTGCAATAGTAATGTCTTCCCCTTAAACTTTGTAGTAGAGAGTATGATCTACATTGGATTTTATGTATACGAGATCAGCAAAATACTTGTCGATTTTATTGTACCAACTTGTGGGTGCTTGCTTTAAGCCGTAGAGACTTTTCTTTAGATGGAAAACCTTATCCTCCTTTCCTGGTTCAACATAACCTACTGGTTGTTGCATGTAGACTTCCTCGTCTAGGTAACCATTGAGAAAAGCATTCTTGGCATTGAGCTGATACACATTCCATCTGCTGAGTGCCACTAGTGATATCAAGAATCATATGGAATCCATCTTTGCTACTAGAGCATAAGTCTCATCATAATCCTAACCATATTGCTGTGTAAATCCTTTTGTAACTAGTCTAGCTTTGTATCTTTGAATACTGCCATCTAGATTGTACTTCACTTTGTATACCCATTTGTTTGCTATGGCCTTCTTTCCTGGTGGAAGGTCACATAATTCCCAAGTATTATTCTTATACAAAGCATCCATTTCTTTATTCATAGCAGTTTGCCATTATGGCTTGTCTGCTACATCTTTGAAGTGCACTAGCTCTTCTGTAGCCATGATGCTAGTCATAAGAGCATAGTTGGTGGTTTGCTTTGCCTTTCTGAGCATATGTCAATCTAGCTTGTGGTCTACTTTCCCTAGTAGACCATTTGAGATGATGTGGCTTTGCTTGGGGCGTTTCTGGCAATTCTTGCTCTTCTTCATCAACCATTTATGTAGATGACTGTGAAATCGGTGAGTCTATCTCCTATGTATTTAAGGTTTTCCATTCTAATTCCTCATCAAAGATTACATCTCTAGAGATAATGATATTTTGGTTGATGGGATCATACAACTTGTATGCTTTTCTTTCTTCAGTATAGCCAACCATGATGCATTTACATGACCGCATCAAATTTCCTGCGATGATCATCATGTATATGGGCATATGCTATGCAACCAAGTATGCGAAGATGCCCAATGTGTGGCTTATGTCCAATCAATGCTTCATAAGGTATCCTAAAGAAGATAGATAAGGGGAAAGAGACAGCTAACACAATGGAAGCAGAGTTGGATCTATTTTTGGCCATTGAGGAAAAGTGTTCCTTAGTTCAAGAAGTGTCAACCACTGATTCATGGGTGTTGGATAGTGGTGCCTCCCATCACATGACTTGCAAGAAGGGTCTATATTGTTCCATGCTATAGGAACCCATCATCGTGATGGTTGGAAATAATGCAAAATGCCCTATTGAGGGTACAGGTACAGTTTCATTTATTTTTGTAAATGGAGATATTAAGAAACTATCTAATGTGTTGTATGTTCCACAAATCAAGAGAAATTTGCTATCAGTTGCTTCCATAACTGACCTTGACCATGAGGTGAGATTCAATAAGACAAGAGCAAAAATTTTGGATAGTGTTGGCAGTCTTGTTGGCACAGGAGTAAGGAGGAACAACCTGTATGAGCTAAGTGCTCTTATAGCCACCACTGGAGTGGGCACAAGCAGACATTGGCACGAAAGATTCGGCCACATCGGATTTGTAGTGCTGAAGGAGATGCAGAAGCAAGGTATGGTTGCTCACTTACCTGCAATAGCAAAAATCAGAGAACCATGTGAAGCTTGCATGATGAGCAAGCAACAGAGAAAGGCATTCCCACAAGAAAGCAAGAATAGAGCAAACGCTCCTCTAGAGTTAGTGCATGTTTAATTGTGCAGTAAGATGCCTACACAGGCCTTGGGGGGATCTTCCTATTTTTTATTAATTGTGGACGACTATAGTAGGAAGATGTGGGTGTACTTTCTTCGAAAAAAGACTCAAGATTTTGGTAAATTGAAAGAATGGCTACAGCTTGTTGAAAATGAAACAGGGAGAAAAGTGAAGAAAATCAGATCGGATGGTGGTGGTGAGTCTTTTTCTATAGAGTTTGGAGATTTTCACAAGAGCAAAGGGATCATGATAGTGACAAACGATGACACCACATATGCCTCATCAAAATTTGGTTATTGAACATTGAATGCGGACCACTGTGGAGATGGGGAGGTGCATGTTGAAAGATGCTGGAGTGCCAAACCACTTTTGGGCTGAGGTTGTCAATACTGTGGTTTACATCCTTAATCGCAACTATACAAAGGCACTCAAAGGTAAAACACCACATGAGGCTTACAGCGGTAAGAAGCCATCTGTCTCCCACTTAAGAACGTTTGGGTGTGAATGCTATGCGCATGTACCAGACAAAGAGAGAAATAAGCTATAACCGAAAAGCACCAAATGTATCTTCTTAGACTATTGTGATGAGAAGAAAGCCTATAAGTTGTATGACCAAGAGGCAAATAACCAAGGAAGTGCCCGTACCATAAGTGATGCCATAATCAAGAGTGCCCTTCACATACCTGAGCACCTGCATCCCTGCATTCCAATGATTTTCTCGGGGCTTATTGGAGAACCTACTCAACACCAACAGCAAAACTGATGTCTGGTCTAGTGTTGCACAGATAGATGAGATTGCCGACCAACTTCTTGTACCTCCCGATGTCTGCTGGTGGTGGTGAGGCATCCTCCATAGACAGCGTGGCATTTACCTCCATAGGTATAGCTATCTCCTTACACTCGGACATACCAAATGCCTTCAAGATCTCCCTTGCATATTTATGCTGAGAGATGAAGATCTTACCTGGCTCTTGCTAGACTTCAATCCCCAAACAGTAGTGCATCAAGCCTAAGTCTATCATCTCAAACTCTATGCTCAACGCCTTTCTAGTATGTTGGATCATGTCTTCATAGTCACTTGTAATAAGGAGATCATCCACATATAGAACAATAATAGCAAATTTTCCACCTTTCATGTACACATACAAGTTAGGATCTGAGGCACATCTTTTGAAGTTTAATTTATGAAAAAATTTGTCTATCCATTCGTACCATGCTCTTGGGGCCTGTTTCAGCGCATACAGAGCCTTCTTCAGCTTACATACCTTGTTCTCAAAAGGGGGGGCCTCAAACCCAGGTGGCTGAGCCATGTACACCTCCTCCTTGAGGTCACCAAACTAGCATCCATTTGATAAACTAGCCACTTTTTATAGCAGCCACCAATAGTACTGTGCGAATAGTGGTCATTTTGGGGTAGTCAAAGCGAAAGATTCCTAAAAATCAAACCCTTCAACTAGCCACTTTTTATGAGTAGCCACCAATAGTATTGTGTGAATAGTGGTCATTTTGGGGTAGTCAGGAGCGAAAATTCCTGAAAATGAAACTCTGCAAAAATCCTTGTGCAACCAATCTAGCTTTGTACTTTTCGAAAGTCCCATTGGCCTTGTATTTTACCTTCCAAACCCACTTGGTGCCAATAACCTTTCTATTAGGTGGTCGATCTACCAGCTCCCAAGTTTCATTCTTCATGATGCTGTCATATTCTACTTGCATAGCATTTTTTCAATCTCGGTATGCAAGTGCTTCCTCAAACTCACAGGCTCCTTTACTTCTGCAATAATCTCAGCCATCAAGGCCATATTGACTATGTGAGTAGAAGCCCTCCTTTGCTCCTCGATTCTTTGAGACCGCCTTGGTCCATTTGCATGCTGCTCAACAGACATAGGCATCTGGTTATACTAGTCATAGAGCTACCTTACCCATTGTGGCAATGGCTTTTTCGTTGGTGTAACAATAGGTTGGTGACTTATACCTTCATCATCTGATATTTCCTCCTCTTTTATCGCTCTTGGGACAGGCCCATAGTGAATTACCTCTTTGCTTGATGATAAAGTGGAAGAGCTCTTCTCTACCTCCACTGCATGTGGCTGCTCTGTGAACACCACATTGTGGCTGCTCTGTGAACACCACATTGTGGCTCACTATAATTGGATCAGTAAGAAACAACCAATAGTGGCATCATCTTCTACCGAGGCTGAGTACAAGAGGCAGCATGTTTTGCCACTTGTGAAGCAGTGTGGCTGAGGAGGATCTTATGGCACATGGGAGTGCAAGAGGATGAGGCAACTGTGCTGAGGTGTGACAATCAAAGTTGCATGGCCATTGCTAAAAATCGAGTGTTTCATGCATGCACAAAAAATATAGAGATTCAGTATCACTATGTGCATGATTTGATCGAGGACGAGATAGTGGAATTGGTCTACTATCCAACAGAGCAAAATGGAGCAGATATCTTCACCAAGGCACTTGGGAAGGATCAGCTTCAGGATCATTTTCAAGTAGTTCACCTACGAGTGGACATTGAGGGGGGTTGTTAGATATGCTCAATGCCCCACCCTCCTGGTAACCACTAGTGGTCCAAGGTGCTCAAGTTGTAAGGCCCCCATATGAGGAGAAGCCATGTGTGAGCCTAAGACATTGGATGGATCCTGACTTGCATGTCAAATGAGGTCCATTAATGAGACCGTTGATGGTAGAAAGGTGATTGTGTGGGAGCCCCTTATTCTTGCTGGGGCCTAAATATTCCATGGACGACTTGTCGGTTCCATCGACTAGGTTGACTAGTCGACTTCACTGACTAGGTTGACTGGTCGGTTCCATCGACTACGTTGATCCGACTACCGCCCTCATAGCTATAAAGAGGCGACCTACCCAATCCATTGTATCTGATCAATTTAGATTAAATCTTCTAGTAGAGATCTTCTAGCTAGTAGCTCTTCACCTAGTATCTGTCTATATCACCATCCAAGCTCCACTGTGGGAGCACACGGGTGGATGGAGCCATCATCTGTACTACATCAGTATTGAAGGAAAATTTTGTTCATCTCTAGTTTGCTATGTACTCTCTATTCTTTGTTCATTTTTTGTTCCGATGTGCCGTGTAATTTAACATAGCCAAGAGGCTTTACAAGGCTAAAATGATGTGCACAATGCCGTGAAATAGCCGAATAGGCTTTACAATGATGGCAGGTGTGTGTGAGATCAAATCATGTGCTATCTACCCACTGATCAATGTGCAATGCCTTTGAACACTCTGAAGTCTGCTCACTGAACTGATGAACATCAGGTTTTAGGTAATGTGATGATGTGAAACTGTATGTAAGCATAGGGACTAGTCAGGAATTTTGGACATGGCTTAGATTGGCAACTTGCGAAAATTCAAAGCATCCCCTCTATGGCAATCTAGTCTACTTTGATCTAGATCTATACCAACCATCAATCAATGATGAAAGAACATCAAATAATTTCTTTTCTTTGGTTCTTTTTATGTGTTGGGTCAAATGCGTCGATGTAGAGGCTGATGTACATGTAGGAAGTGGATTTGTCAGCAAGGCTCAAAAGTGAAAGATAATTGTGCCAAAATTTACGCATGATGTGTTGAGCACGTGGAGCACAAAAAATCGATTGTTTCACCTTTTTGTGGCACCCTCAAATTCCTCTTAAATCAAGGCTTGATCTAGGTGGAGGGGCAAAAAAGAGTAAAATGTGCAAAATGATGGTGTGACTAAGTCACACGCATTGATGATGTGGCACTGTGCTTAGCAAGAGGTGTGCCTATGGAGACCTGTGTGAGGTGGCAATGAGTGGCCACATGTAGTGTGCATAGTGTGCCTGCAAAGGGTTTGTTGTGCCTGGCAAGGGGTCAATGCCACATGGTAGATGATGAAGTGGCAGCTGAGTGACCTAAACCGAGGTTAACTTGACTCGGGGGTTGGCTTAACCAACCTTGTCCTCTTGCTGACTAGAGTTACTATACTTGAGTTAACTTGACCCAAGGTGGGTGATGTGGCATGTGGATAAGGGGTGCCACATGTCACTCTCAAAACCACTCTGTGGTGATCGTGGGATAGGGTATAGGTTAATAGAGCGCCACGTGTCATCTCCAAGGTTGTGAACCTTGGAGATGTAGAGAAAAAAATGGAGATGGCACAACATCATGTGCCTCTATGTAGCTCTATGTTGAAGGAGATGGTCATCAGCTAGTGTGCTGCTAGTGACGGGGCCTTGTAGGAGCTTCGCGAAAAGTCGGGTCAAGTCGCCTTGGAACTATCTCTTGGAGAGGTCATTGAAGGAGGCTTTACTGCATTCGTAGGCCATATGGAGTGCTTGAGTAGGTGGAGGTCAATGTAGAAGAAGCTTTGCAAAAAGACTCATTGATGAAGCTATGAGCCGTGGAGGTTGCAAAAGGCTATGAGCCATGGAGACTCAGGGTGCTATTGACCATTCCAGCCCATGTGTTGCATTGCCTTTGGATAGCTAGGCTAAGGACGTTGTTGATGGTGAGGATGGGTGGTCATCGTCAGCGTAGATGGGCGTTGTTGATAGAGGAGCCACTTATGAGGCATTGACAGAGGAGCCACTTAATCACTACTAAAGTCGAGGTCGTGGAAGCAGACGAGGTGGCTGGCCATCACGTTGAGGTCGTGTGGAGAGAGTCGCTTGGTTCTTGCTATGGTGCTCATCATTGCAGACTAGGGTCATAGCATGCCAGCCATCATTTTGGTTGTTTCTTGGAGCCTTGGATGTTGTTGTAGATGAAGGCATCATCTAGATTGTTGGAGAGCTGTAGATCCGAATTGGAGGTCATTGCTATTGCTGGTGGAGTGGCCCATTAGCACTGTTTGCAAAAAGCTACGTGCAAGATTGGCACTTATCTGCAATTGTGTCCATGAGCTTTGCTGCTCACTGGTCATTCATTGCTGACTATAGGAGCTTAGGTTGGTCGAGTGTTCGCTGCTTGTTGTTACAGCCTTGTAAGCTTGTGTGCAGGTCATAGGAGTCCTTGAACTCTGCTTTGCAACTAAGGTGGAGCTGTAGGGCTTTTTAGCCTCTGAAAATTTGAACTTCTCACCTGTGAAAAGTATGATACTCATCAAAGATATGCAAATAGGCTAAAATCACAAGGATGCTTATTTTTCATCACTCATACATGATGCATGGTGAAAATTGGGTGAAAAATAAGGAAAAAGGATTTTCAAACAATGCAAATGATATCCAATGGGTATCATTCTTTGAAAATGCATTCAAATTACTTAGTTTAAGCCATATGCAAAGTATCATACCAAGCAAAGATACACATATAGGCTAGAAGCACAGTGATACATATTTTCATCATTCATGCATAATGCATGGTGAAAAACAAGAAAATGTGCTTTCCAAACAATGAATATGAAAATTGATGGGTATGATCTTTGCAAAAGACTTAAAATCACTTAACATAAGGTAGGTGCAAAGTATCATACCCATCAGAGATTTGTACATAGGCTAAAAGCACACCGATGCATATCTTTCATCACTCATGCTTAATCCATGATGAAAAACAAGGATAGGCTTTCCAGATAATGAAAATTATATTCGATGGGCATGTTTCTTTGCAAAAACAATAAAATTAATTCTTTTAATGGATGTGAAAGGTATTATAACCTTTGGAGATACACACATTGGCTAGAAGCACAACACTAATGCATATTTTTCATCACTCATGCATGATGCATGGTGAAAAACAAGGAAATAAGCTTTCCAAACCATTCAAATGATACCCAATGTGTACGTTACTTTTCATAGGACTTAAAATTAAACATATTAAGTCTTGTTAAAAGTATCATACCCATTGAAGGTATGTACATAGGCTACAAGAACACCAATGCATATTTTCCATCAATCATGCATGATGCACATTGAAAACAAGGAAATATGTTGTCCAAACCATGAACATAATATCTAATAGGTATGATACTTTATAGAAGAATTAAAATTACTCATTTTAAGGTTTTTGCAAAGTATCATACCCATCAAAGATATGCAAATAGGCTAGAAGCACACCAATGCAAATTTTTCACCACTTGACATGATGCATGGTGAAAAACAAGGTAATATGCTTTCCAGACTATGCAAATGATATTCAATGGGTACGATAATTTGAACAAGGACTAAAATTACTTATTTTAAGGCCTATGCAAATGATCATCTCCATCCAAGATACACACATAATCTAGAACCACACCAATGCATATTTTTCATCACTCATGCATGATGCATGGTGAAAAACACGGAAATAGGATTTCCAAACCATGTAAATGATATCCAATGGATAGATACTTTACACAAGTCTTACAATTAATCAGTTTAAGGCTTATTCAAAGTATCATACCTATTGAAGATATGCATATAGGCTAGAAGCCATTGATGCATGTTTCTCAATACTCGTGCATGTTGGGGAGGTTCATTATATGTAGATCCTCTATATCATGTGTGTTCAAGGCCTAATTTAAAAGTCCCTTACCTATGAATTTTTCATGAATATAATGCACCCTTTTTCTATTCAAGCTATGAATATTGCCTTTAAATGGTACCCTTTTGTATGTAAAAAATGTGCTTTTTTTTTTTGAATCCCCTTCTATTAAACCCATATGCTACACTTACATATTCATTAGTGACCCCCTCCCCCCCCCATCTCCATCCAAGATACACACATAGGCTAGAAGCACACCAATGCATATTTTTCATCATGCATGGTGAAAAACAAGGAAATAGGATTTCCAAACCATGTAAATGATATCCAATGGGTAGATACTTTGCACAAGCTTTACAATTACTTAGTTTAAGGCCTATTCAAAGTATCATACCTATTGAAGATATGCATATAGGCTACAAGCACATTGATGCATGTTTCTCAACACTCATGCATGCTGGGGGGGGGTTCACTATATGATTTAAAAGTCCCTTAACTATGATTTTTTCATGAATATAATGCACCCTTTTTCTATTCACTCTATGAATATTTCGTTTAAACCCTTTTATATATAAAAAATGTGCGTTAAATTTTTCTTTTAATCCCCTTCTATTAAACCCACATGCAACACTTATGTATTGATTAGTGAACCCCCCCCCCCCGCATGCATGATGTGGTGAAAAACCTATTTTCTTCTTTTTTCTATCCCATCCCCTTTTTTCCTCCCATCATCTTGGCCTCCCCTCTACCTATTAGAACAGAGGGTTACTTAGATGGGTTTTTCATGCTGGTTAGTTGCAGGGTTCGATGGCCTGCAACCTTCCTTCCTTGAACTTTGTTTCCTCTCTCCTTTGGCATACGACCTTCCTTTCTGGAACATTACAGTCTCTTGGCATCCTTGAAATCAGCACCTCTCTAGCTCTGTCTTACAACCTTCCTTCACCTTCAACTTTGTCTCATCTCAGAGTCCTTGATCTCAGCCTCATCTATGCCTTGAACTTGTAACCTTAGAAATCTCCTAATTTGTGGAGACTAGGACTCTATATCCTAGCCATTAGAGCATGCATAGTAGCAAGGCTGGTTGGTTCAAAATTGAGGCCCATGTACTCTCAAGGGTGATCACAATAGGCACATGGTTTGGAAATATATGTATCAATAAAAGAAATTAGCAACAAGTACTCTTCTTCAGCCTCTTGGTTACACTCCTTGTGTGTGTCACCACTCTTGGAAGAAGAAGAGCTATTGTGATTAGGTTCTTTCACCGATAGATATCGCCAAACCATTTGCCTATTTTGATAACCCCTGAGAGTACAACCATGATTCTAAAACCAATTGGCCTTGTTTCCATGCATGTTCCAATGACTAGTAAACACAATCTCACCCTCACTTGGAAAACAATAATTGTATCTGGTGTTAACGGGGACCAAAATGGTATCTGATCTACATCAAACTCTATGAATACATGCTATGTTTGCCCCATCAATTTCAAGATAACTCGCTTTTTTTAAATCATCAAGAAAGATTCCTAAGGCCAAGTAGTAAATCATATTTATGATGGTTTAATCAATGGAAATATGGACTTTGTTAAATTTCCAAAGCTCATCAATGGGAATATCAGAGAACCTATCAATGGAATTGTCTAGAATAGAGCTGTGCAAAAATTTCTCATTGTTTGAATCCATATTACGTAATGTTTGGTCATTGATCTAGGATTTTGTGACATAGTGTAACAAGCCATCATTCTTTTTGTGTACGTCTTCAAGCTCATCGGCATCTGAGAAGATACTAGTAAAGGGGTCTTTATCAAAAGATATTCTGAGATTATGCATGATGCAAAGGATAGGAGACTATGCACCATATCAACGACACACATAAAGAGATATGTTGCTTCCATCCTTTACTTGAGGTAATGATGAGGTACAAATTTCATTTTGCTATGTTTGTAAGTCAATTCACTAAAGCCTTTTCATGTCTAAAATTCCATTTTTGTAGACGAATTTTATGAGTCAATTCACTAAATTATTTTCATGCAGGGAGATGAACTTGTTCCAAGTTGTTTGAGAGTACATGCATTGTATAATCATCTCAAGAGTCAATATTGACCCAAGAATATTGAAACGCTCTAAGGGAAGATCCATAGAGCCAAAGGACCAACATAACAGAAGCATTGAAGAGGAGGATGCACTAAATAAGGATGAAATGATGTAGGACATGATAATCACTTGCTTTGATCCTCCTTCACCCCAAGATGAAAGATAATGAAGATGTTGAAGCGATAAGGGAGGACCCAGCTCCCGTAATTAAAAATGTCTACTAAATGCACCATCAATTGGTTAGAAGATGGTCTTGATGATGGTAGCTATCAAAAAGACGAGATTGTGATAGATATGGAGAAGGAATTTGCATATGGTTGTGATCAAAAGATATATAATCATAGTTCTTTTGTTTACACTCATTTCTAACCTTTATGTATATGCTAATGGGAATCCATTACCTCTATAGTACCATTCATTTAGTGCAATGTGGGTGTATCATAGTTGCTATCGAGTAAAGAAGATTGATGTAATGTGCAACACCTATGATCCAGGAGTTGACATGGGTAACTGTTTACAAGATAGCGAACTAGTGTGAAATATACAAATCTTTTTATAATAAAAATGGATTATGTTGGAACCATCCAAGTAGGTTTTTTGCCCCACTAACTCAACAAATTTTTGGGATGACCTTACTAACACATGCCATGCACTGTGAGAAAGTAAGCATTTTTCTTATATGGGTGTCTTGCCCTTGGATTTCATTAAGCTTGTATGAACATATCATGAATTTTTGTCTTAGGTGGTTTTTCAACAGACCGAGTGGACAACCAATGGTGGTTTGTGATATCAAGAAAAACAAGAAGAGAGATATAGGAAGCAACCAGGAGGGAGCAATAGCCTCCTCCACAATCAGCTCATATTCACCCCACACAATACAATTGAACACTACTAAGGTCACACCCATACATAGTAGATAAGGACTAACTATGGTTGAGTCAGTGTGACTCACCTTATTCACCTACTCACACAACAGGAACAATAACTGAGAGCTTGATTCTCAACACTCCCCCTCAAGCTCAAGTAGGGAGCATAACACCAAGTAGCTCTCTAAAGTATGTAAACTTATCTCTACCCAATGACTTGGCAAAGATATCTGCAACTTGATCTTCAATCTTCACATGTATGAGATCAATCTTCTTTGATAACACCATCTCTTTGATGAAATGGTAGTGTACCTCAATATGCTTAGTTCTAGCATGATAAACCGGATTACTTGCGAACTGCATACTACTCATGTTATCACAATAAAGTCTGACTAGTTTTTCCACATGCATTCCCAAATCTTGCAAAAGCTTCTGAAACCAAGCAATCTCACATGCAACCAATGCTGCACCTCTGTACACTGCTTTTGTACTAGACAATGCCACTGTGGGTTGCTTTTTGCTACTCCAGCTAACCATAGCACTTCCAAGGCTGAATGCATAACCATTGGTGGATCTCCTGTCATAGGCACATCCTGCCCAATCTGCATCTGTGTATCCAACTAGTTCTATATCCTTTCCATACTCATAAAAGAGTCCATACAAATATGTTGCCTTGACATAGCGCATAATCTTTCTCACTGCATCCAAGTGAGGCTTCCGTGGCTTCTGCATAAACTGACTAATGAGTCCCACATCATATATTAAATCAGGCCTGGTAATAGTCAGATAAATCAAGCTTCCAACCATCTACCTATACATGGTAATATCATCAATCTCAGCTCCAGAATTAGCCATCATCTTCAAGTTTTGATCCAAGGGATATCCATTGGTTTGAAATCCTTCATGCCAAACCTCCCCAACATATTCAAGGCATACTGCCTTTGCATAAGCCAAATGCCATCAGGTGTTCTCAACATCTCTATGCCAAGAAAGAACTTCAAGTCCCCTAGATCCTTCATATCAAACTCCATTTTCAGCTTGCTCTTAATTTCAGCAATGCCATCATCATTACTACCAATGACAAAATTGGATCATCAACATAAATCACAATCACAACATATGCAGCAATTGTCTTCTTTGTGAATAGTGAATGATCAACCTTCCCAACTGCAAAACCAAGCTCCTGCAGGTATCTACTGATCCTTTCATTCCATGCTCTAGATGCTTGCTTTAGCCCATAGAGAGCTTTCTTCAACCTGCAAACATAGTTGGGATAGTCAGGGTGCACATAACCCTTAGGCTGAACCATATAAACTTCCTCCAACAAGTCACCATTTAGGAAAACATTCTTGACATCCATTTGCTGCAATTTCCAACCATTTCAGCAGCCAATGCTATGACAGTTCTCACAGTTGCCATCTTGGCAACAGGGCTAAAATTTTCCTCATAATCTAGCCCATACTGCTGTGCATACCCTTTGGCAAGCAGCCTTGCTTTATACCTTTCCACTGATCCATCAGACTTGCATTTTACTTTGTAGAACCATTTGCAACCAATAGTATTCTTACCTTCAGGCAACACCAAATCCCAAGTCTGATTAGTGGCAAGGGCATCCATCTCCTCATCCATGGCATTCCACCAATGACCATGTTGCACAGCCTCACCAAAGATAATTGGCTCAGTATGTCCCATAACTTTTGTCATATATGCAATAATGCCAAGTAGCATAACCACTATAAGTTAACATGTCAACAGGATACCTGACTCTCTGTGACCTTCTCACTGGAGTGCCTGACTCTCCTCATTCATGAGGAGGTATGTACCTGCTTCCCTTGACTCCAGGTGTAGACACAGATGGTATACCTATCTCACTATCCAAACTGTCACTACATGACGAATCATAACCACAATTTGATGGCCCAAGGACATCATTTTCAACTTGCGAAGCACCTCAACAACCTTGGCTTTCCATTTATCTCTCTCCCCCTCATTGACATAGCAGTGTCAGTGGAATTGTGTAACATGCCAAACCAAGGATTCACTATAGTAGAACCAATAGATGTAGGCCTAGATACGGATGTACTAATTTGCTGATTTTTATCATATGCATGACCTGCAGATGCATCATTTGGAACAACCACTTTCAGCTTGCCATACCAAGATTCCAGCTCATTAAAAACAATATCCCGACTCACCATAGTCTTCTTGGTCGATGGGTTGTAGCATTTGTAACCCTTCCGGTTTTGTGCATAGCCAATAAACACACATCTTTCAGCTTTGGGATCCTTCCGTCTCTTTTCATCTAGTATATGCACATATGCCAAGCTGCCAAACACTTTTAAATGACTGACATCAGGCTTCTGTCAATACAATTTCTCATATGGTGTGAGCATATGAATGCCAGCAGTAGGAGTGCGATTCAGCACATACACTACAGTTGCAAGTGCTTCTGCCCAATAATAATCAGGTAAGTTCTTTCATTCAGCATGGCTCTACTAGAGAACCAATCACCCCATTCTTACGTTCAGCCACTCCATTCTATTGTGGTGTATATGGGCATGTAAGCTCCTGTCTAATCCCACGATAGGCCAAGAAGTCATCAAATTCATTTGATAGATATTCACCTCCATTATCTGATCTTAAGCATGTGAATCACCCCATTCTTACGTTCAGCCACTCCATTCTATTGTGGTGTATATGGGCATGTAAGCTCCTGTCTAATCCCACGATAGGCCAAGAAGTCATCAAATTCATTTGATAGATATTCACCTCCATTATCTGATCTTAAGCATGTGATATATGACCCAAACTCCTTTTCAACATGTTGCTTGAAATGCTTGAAGGCAGGTAGGACCTCATCCTTATGTTTTAACAAATACAGCCATGTATACCGACTGAAATCATCAATAAATGTGACATAATATGATGAACCTCCCATCGAGGTAGTCTAAGCTGGGACCCCAGACATCAGAGTGAATCAACTGCAAAGGTCTATAACTCTCCAGCAGATGCTTAGTGAATGGCAACCTTGATTGTTTTCCAAACTGGCATGCAGGACAAACATGCTCTAAAGTAGTATACTTGAACTTTGGCAAGCCAACAACAATATGCCTTTATGCTGCATATTTTTCAGCTTCTGAATATTAATATGACCAATGCGTTTGTGCCAAATTTCCAAATCAAAAACAACACCCGTACCATGGGTAAACATGGTAGCCTTTAGTTCTAGCATGCCTGCATCTAAAGTAAACATTCTTCCTTGCCTTTTCCCTTTCGCAATCAACTTGCAGCCATTACCAAACTCCTCAATGAAGCATCCATCCTTATTAAACCAGACTTGCAAGTTCTCCTCAGCCATTTGTCCAACAAACAACAAGTTCTTGGTGATCGAAGGCACATGCAACACTTCACGCAGCTTCTTGGTCTGACCATCATGCATCACCAGAGGCACAACACCCTTGTGTGTAATGTTATGTTGTGTATCATCTCCTATGCAAACATAATCATGCACACCAGGAGTCATATCATCAAACCACTCTCCATGTGGTGTCATGTGATTATGAGCTCCTAAATCAATATACCATATATCATCCAAGCCACCATCAGTAGGCTTATGATCCTGCACATGCATCATAGCACATAGTTGATCTAAGGATGTCTCATGTGCATGACTAGAAGAGGCAAAATGACCACACTAATTTGCCTTTCCTCTTTGATTTGCTTGCTTCTTGAAACTAGCAATATGGCCAACCTTGCCACAGTAATGACATGTCTTAGCACTATTAGGATTATGCATTGTTTGTTGCGGTTGCTGCCAAGTACCTCTACCATGAAAAGCACCTCTCCCCCTACCTCTAAAGGCTCCACCTCCTCTCTGAGGTGATTGACTAGGGGTTTTAGGGACATGCCTACCATCACCTCTACCATGAAATGAACCTCTATGTCATCCACCATGGCCTCTTTGATCAGAGTAGAACATTGCATCACTATTCCTTCAGCTACTGCCATTGGTATTTAGCCCAAGCTTCACTTCCTCATGGATCAAAAGAGCAACCAACTCATTGAAATCTGGCATATTCTACCTCACAGAAATAGAAGTGTCAAATAACTTATATTCGGGACCAAGTCCATTTAGAGTTACCGCAACCATGTCATCATCATCCACAGGAGCATCAATAGAGGCCAATTGATCAGCTATAGTTTTGATATCGGTCACATATTCCTATATCATTCTCCCCCTTCTTGACATATTGTTAAATTTTTGTTTCAATTGTATCTTTTTGGCACTTGTTGTGGTGCCATAATACCTCGTCAAGATATCCCAGGCATTCTTGGGGGATGTGTAACTCATAATCTGCATGACCATGGCATCCGAAATACAAAGAGAAAGCTAGTGTAGCACCTTCTGTGCTCTCTCTAGCCAAGCCTTGTGATTCTTAACTTGTTCTGCAGTAACATTTCTTTCTGGCAAATTAGGCTCTTTCTCATCACTTGTAACCAAATCCCAATAGCCTTTTCCCGTCAGGAAAGTTTCCATCTAAAACTTCCAAATGGCATAATTATTTTGATCCAACTTCTCTCCAACAATCTGTGTAATGTTGTCACTACCACTAGCATTAGCCATGGTTTCCAACAGCAGATTTCTACAACTTTTTGCTGTTTTTCACAGTCAATAACTTCCACACGTTACCTCAGATGCAAAAACTATCAAGTAACAATTTGTAGCCGATCACAGATCTACAACTTTCTAGTTTAGTGCAGGTCTAAATTCTGTAAGGTTTCATTGTTATTTGCTACTAAAGATAGGCACCTGCACACTTTTGACAGTAGTCCAGAAACTTCTAGTTACTAGTTCAATGGATCAACCGGACTCAAAATGCCACTTTGCTACTATCACTGGCAAGGAATAGCATTTGTCAAGCTACTTGACATTAACATCCAACCACTGGGCATCCAAATACCATCACATATATCCATGAACATTGCAATATCATGCCTGCAACTGCATCTGACAATTTGACAATAAGTTGTAAACTGAGTTAAACTTTGACTTTTTGATTTTCCCAAGCTCATAACTTTTGACAGTAAATCCAAATAAAATTGCTTCCAAAAGCAAAGTCAGAGTTTGTATACTTGCCTCCAACTTGTCAGTTCAGACCAGCATCCAAATCCACACAGCTTGAGAAATAAACAGTCCTAAAAATGACAATTTGATCACTTTTGAACAAAAAAAGAGGAACAGCACTTTTTGTGTTTGGAGGAACACTGGAGTCTTGGTAGCTCACAGAGAGACTAAGACTCCACAAAAATGATGTATAAGGATGTAGCAAACCTTTGGGTGTTGATAGGAGATGTAGGAGAGTTTTTTTTCAGCCACAAACAACCTCCAGAGAGCTAGGCGATGAGGTTTGGAGAGACGTTTTTGCTTCTTACTGCTATATATACCTCTTGCTTGGCTCAAACCAAGTAGTAGTTGTCCAGAAAACGGGATCAGCTCTATTCTATCACACCCAAACAGTAAAAACGAGTTGTGTTTTGTCAAAATACATCTCCCATGAGCAACCTATGGGTAATAGCGATCTCCCCTTAGCAAGAAGACATCTCTCAAGCCAAACAAAAGCTGAAAATTGCTACTTCAGTCCAAAAAACGAGATCTCTTCTCATCACTTTAAAGCTTCAGAGTAGGAGAAGCACTCCCGCAAGGTTCCACAAGCAGTGGGCAACCAGAAGGCAAGGAATGGTAGCTCTGATATCATATCAAGAAAAACAAGAAGAGAGATATAGGAAGCAACCAGGAGAGAGCAACAGTCCCCTCCACAATTAGCTTATATTCACCCCACACAATACAATTGAACACTACTAAGGTCACACCCATACATAGTAGATAAGAACTAACTATGGTTGAGTCAATGTGACTCACCTTATTCACCTACTCACACAACAGGAACAATAACCGAGAGCTTGATTCCCAACATGTGATTCAAGTTACACCTAGAAACCAGCATATATTTGAACATGCAAAAGTAGAGCATGAAATGGAAGATTAAGAAACAAATGTGTTGGAAGCTAGCACTACCAATACCCCTTCTACAAGAGTTTGGGAACATGAAGATAGTTTCAGTTCTTCAGAAAGTTTCTTAGACACTACATTAGGAGACTTCAATTTACATGCTAAAAGATGGGCAAGACCTAGCCAACCACAGATGATCAAGAGGATGAGCATTACTCTAATAATCAGAAAGATTCTAGTGAGGCTTTGATTGATTACAGTACGAAGGACAACATTGATATAAAATATTTTTGCTTGTTAAAAGATTTGTATTTGATTTCATTGTTGCAATGTGTAGAGTGAAACCTCAGCCTATCCAAATTTATAAATGGTTCAAAGTCATTGTAGGCTATAAACACTCCTTTTTATGTGTTTTTTCATAGAAGCTATACTTATACAAATATCGATGCTTCAGGAACAAACTACATTAATTTTGATGCATAAATATCAATGAAAATTCAACATAATGTCATTTTTCATATTGATAAATGTCATTTTCATTGAAGAATTAAGCAAAAATCAGCTATGTGTCAAAATAGGGGCTAATAATAGTAGTGTATGAGGCTTCATAGTGCTAGGTAGTGGCTCTTCATAGTGCTAGGTTGTGACTCTTCATAGGCTTCATAGTGTTATAGATTGGGGCTCTTCATTCCTCTAAAGCTACACCTCCTCACCTCTATACAAACTCTACGGCTTACATGAATTTCATTTCAACTATTTCATGTGTTTGATTTCATTGTATTTGTTTTTTTACTTTACTAGAGTTGTTGATGTTGTGGGAAGTACCATCTTAAATATTGTGTCTAAACTCACACAACTCACAACCGAGGGATTACACCTTTCCTATAAGCTATTTGATACATTCATCATAATGATACAATATATAAGAAATCATAATGGGGTCTCCCTAATTGTATAAGGACATATTTGCAATGGACACTATTTCCCATAATGGTTCAAAGGATATCCTTAACCCTAACACACACACGCGCGCACGTGCATGCACACATACACACACATGTACATGAAGGTAAGAAAGGATGAATGGTTCATGAATTTTTCATATTAAAGAATTCCCACCTAAAATGACCTAGGCTAGGCATACTTAAAGTGTCTTCAAAGGTAAGTCAAGGCAAACGAATTCTATTTTAGATACATTAATATATTGGGAGGACATAAAGTTTTATTATAGATATTTATCATGTCTTAGATCCAATGCATCTTTTCAATAATATAAAAGATGCATTAGGTAAGTCATATTAGCAGTGATGCTGACAAAAGGTCCAAGGTAGAAAATTTGGACTTTCCATTATGGATATAGGAAGATATCAAAGGGAAAGTTAAAAATATATAAAGTATAGGATCTCACAAAAAGATAGCTTGAAATAATGAAAGATGATATTTTGGTTAGTAAAAATCCTAAAAGATAGGGTGCTCCCTTAAGAAATTCATTCATATCCTTTGACATGACATGAATGATCTTCTTAGGAATCATAATTAGCACAACATGCTATAGGGATGTGGTGCTGTATGTACATGTGTCATATCTATGCCTTTTTTAGTCTATGTGCTCAATAAAAAGACCAATGGATTGTTTGTGTTGCATTATATCTACATATGTGACACCTATGCCTCGATTAGTCTATGTTTTCTAATAAAAAGACCCATGGATTATTTGAATTGCAGGTGAGAACATTCTCAGCAATGCAGAGACCATAAAAAAAGGTGATAATGAGGACAACATATATAGCAATGAAGACAAGCAACCTTTTCTATCTTTCATTTCATATATCAAGTTGAGATACAATATATCCCATAAGAATATATAGAATCTAATATTGAATGGTTTGACTAGTGACACATATGGCTATATGTTAGCAAATGGGCAACACGTTTGCATTGGAAAATTGATCCTTGAAAGTTTAAATGGATTACAAAATCATTGCATTTCTTAAGGACAAAAGCCACACAAGGAACACACAACGCCAATCATACAAATCTTTTGTATAATTCATTGGATGTGTTGGGTGCTTATCCATATAATCGAGGACAACCACAAGTCGTCAAAAGTTTGATCTTCAAAGGATGGCCTTGTGTGCTTTATGGAGTCTAAATGCCACATATAAAATAGATGAAATCAATTTTATGCCATTGAATCTTCAAGAATACTAAATGACTACAATGATCCACTCGACTCTGAGAAAACATGCGTGCCTCAGGATCGATGGAGCGCTCTAAGGTGGATGGAACCTATGTGGAGACATGATGAAGAGAGTGCTAATGACATGTACCTTAAGTCAATTGGGTTCCCAAATAGATTAGCTTGGACTCATAAACAAAATCTTGATTGAATGTGCATTTCTTCTTTTTCAACAATACATGATAGGCCTCTTATATAGAGAGTGCCCTTAGAATAATCAACACTTGTGGGATCCTCTAATTCACATCTCTCCTTGTGGATATCCTTGATCCACATCTCCACATCCTGTAGTCCACATCCTAGGGTGGCTACTTTAATACATTCCTTAGCACATACCTTTGCCTCTAATTCACGTGCACATGGCACCATATCTCAACAGACTCCTCAAAGCACTATTAATCAGTCTTCTTTTACAAAGCTATGAAAAATTAGGGGTGGCTATATATGCTATAGGTATATGGGCCCAAGGCGTCACTATGTAAGAATGCCATATAGCATGTGTGATCAAGGGATATTTTTAAAAAACCCTACCTTCAGATTTTTATAACCTATATACACCCCTTCTATAAACTTTGAGATGATAAAAGTATCCCTTATGTATGAAAGTTTTCCCTTTTTAAATTAAAAGACCCTTAAGTATGTATATTTTGTATAACTCCATAAACATATAAACCCCTTCTTTTGATTGCACATGCTATCTTACATATTTCTTAGTGATCCCCTCGGGTAGATGGGTGGAAGCACAATTGAGGGATTCCATTATTTTCATGAGGTAGCAAAGTTTAAAAGTTTATGAAAATTGAACAAAACATTGCTAGACACTAACCATATCATGTAGTTGATCTCTATATACTTTATTTGATTCAATAACATAATCAATGGATTAGGATATCATTTCAAAATTTTATTAAACTTATTTATCAATATATATTCAATCAATTTGATTACTTTTACTCTACCATTCTAGTCACTAAGCCATCCACCAAGTGGTAACAGGACTCACCATGTATTTACTCCCTCTTCTCTAACATGGCTAAACTTGAAACCACTTCTTTCAAAATGTGGCTCCCTTGCTCCAACCACACTACTATCAATGACGTGCAAAAAACATAGGTGATGATGCATTAATAGAGAATGATGTTAGTGTCTACTAGTAGAATTCCGTAGAGAAATTGAAATGTGGTTTGTTAGTCACAAGCACACATGTTATTGTGTTTTGGAAGCCCATGTTGCAAGGTTAATAATTTTATTGATACCTGAAAAATCGAACGCATGGGTTATGCAGAGAATTCATTAAGGTAAATTTTCTTTAGCGACACTTGTGTAATTGGTGGATAATAAAATGTGGGTTCCATTGGTAGACTTTTTGCTACCAACAAAATTTTAATGTTATCTTTTCTCACTATTGATTCCCTTTTCATTTCTCGAAGGGGGATTGATTCTATTCAAAATATGTTTTTGTTCGTCATTAGGGACTCTCAAGGCTATCTAGCCAAACTTTATGGTATCATTCCCACATTAGTGCATATATGGGTGGCCCATACCAAAGCAAAAACCTTGAGCAAGGTTTCCATTTTTTATCAATGTGTAAAATGCATTCTTGAGTGGCATTCTATAATCTTTAGTTTTGGTCTCATGATTGATGGATTAGACTATCATTCACAATGTACACAATGATATAGTATGTAGGCTTATCTAACTTTGAATTTAGTAGCCACCTATGGATGAATTGGAAGTTGTATTACTTATACAACCATAGGACCCTTTGCTTTTGTGCAAGCTACACAATTGCAACTGAAAGTTTTATGTTTCAAAATTTGTGCAATTTTCAATTGTTTCTTTGTGCTGGGTTCATTTGTTAATATGGTCTCACAATACCAATATCTCTTGTTGGATGTATTCTATACAATCATCAAAACTATCACATTATCAAGCCATCATTACATGGGAAATTCCCATTTTCAGGGGTCAAAGATATGCAAAGTCTTCCAGAACACCTTTACCAAGTTTTCTTGTCCTACCCCAAATATCCCTAAAGACTTTTGGAGAATCATATATTATTATTAGGCCTTATGTAGCATGCATTTGCATGTTGACTAATCAAGTCTTAGACAAGTTTTCTTTACTAACAAAGTACATTTGCATGTTGGAAACATTGCCTTGAGGCTAGCAACCCAAAATCTTAAAATTTTGGCAAATTGGTAATGGTAGAGGAACCTTAAATATTAATCTCTTAGTGCTCATGGACTAAGCTATTTTGCTCAAATTCCACTTTAACATGGCCACTACATTTGATTGCCCTTTTGCTCATCCTCCACTAGGATGTCCATGAGAGTTAAGTCTCGTCGCTTTGTTATTCTCAAGCTTGCATGGCTATTTCTTGCTTGCTATATTAACTTTGGCTACTTCCAAGCTTGCATGGCCCATTTTTTTCTTGCTATCCTACACTTGGATGTCCATGAAGGTTGAGTGTAGCTAAATTTTTCTTTACTATAACAAACTTGTCATATGTCTAGAAATTTAGCTTGTTGAACTTAAGGTTGAATCCAACAAGCTAAATTTCTAGACATATGACAAAGAATTGGAAATTCTCATTCAGGAGTTAGTACTAGGTCATCTCACTAACTCGGATAACTCCCTTCATAATCTGTGCTTGCAATCCATCTATGGAGTTTTTAGTAAACTAGAATAGGTCTTGGCACCTTGAAGAGGGGTCGGGATGCAACAAGAAGACATCCAAGAATATGCCAACCCTAGAGAATCCAAAGTCTAGTAACCCATGAGACAGTTGTAGATTTGTATGGGATGGTACATGGGAAGCATCCAATAGTAGCCCAAGTCTACTTGCTTATTTTACAGATGGCATCACGATATCTTTCTAATATAAATGCATTATCTCTTAGGGGCTATTTGAGCATTACAAAAGTTGTGATATTGCATTTTCCTTTTATGTGGAGCATCTACATTGTATATTGCAAAGAGCACATTCATTGACTTGGAGAAGTCTACACCACCGAACATGCTACCTATGAGAATTAATTTATTGTTTTACTCATGGAATCAATATATCACATGCATAGAGCAACTTTATAAGAAAATATTATTGATGAACAAAAACTCATTAGAAAATTATTTACCTTGAATTTTGGAGACACACAAGAAAAAGTCATTTGCTTGCTATAAGGTACCTCTTTTCCTTATGACTATTAGACTTCGTAAAGGGAATCACAAAGTATGGCTAAATTGATTGAAGGGCCGTTGCCGTATTTGCATAGGTACTTTAATGGATTCCCTAATGTAAACGCATTGGATTCCCTAATGTAAATGCATTGCCTCTCTAATGCATGAGTGCTTTGATCTATTTTCTAATAAAAATGCATTGTCTCTTGGGGGCTATTAGAGCTTTATAAAAGTTGTGATATTGCATTTTCCTTTTCTGTGGAGCATCTACATAGTATATGGCAAAGAGCGCATTCATTGACTTGGAGATGTCTATAGCACCCAACATGCTAGCTATGAGAATTAATTCCTAGGTTCTTATATACAATAGATAAAATTAGTACCTAAAGGAGATCATCCCATGGCTAATACAAACAATCATCTTGCTTCTTTTTCATCATCGCCTTGCCGTATTTAATCATCATCGCCACATAGCCTTAGGTCAACATCCTCATTAGTACTCCTCTCAAATCGATTACATGCAAATGCATCATCGTGATCTAATTAACTTGCATCCTCCACTTTGCATGACATTAACACACTTTATTTGTTATAGGTTAAATTTTAAAACTCAACACTTCTCTACCTACCTTATGCGCAACAATGAGTGAGTGTGTTGAGCATGTTCCACAAGGACAATTCATAATGCATAGGAAAGCATTGAGGGAAATTTTCTATACATTATTGACCTTATAAAATAGTATCATGAGAATCTTATTCGTGCATGGCAACTCACTCAGACTTGGTGGTTAATTGAATCTATGGTTTCAAAACTTGATTGTGGCCATGGGACATCAACATGGCAAACGAATATCAAGTTTCTATATGAAACATATGGAACTTACTCCATAATGTGCAAACATACAAAATGTGAATGTTGTCCATGAAGCAAATTGAGTGGTTGTTGCCCACTCTAGTGACTAGGATCATTGTGAATGTCCATTTTTTATACCTATTGTGGGTGACAACCTCTTTTTGGTGTCAAACTATTTCTTCTAATGTGTTAGAATATCTTTGTAAACTGTCCAATGCACAAGGTTATTCGAGCATTTTGATCTCCTTAAGCTACTTTGAATCTAAACGCCAAAGTTGTTGCTAAAATTGACTAAGGAGAGCACAAAATGATGTAAGGAATCGAATATAGCACATGCTTTATTATAGGTTATTGTCAACAATAAACACCATTAGGACACTAGAGTCCCACAAGTCTCAATGGGGCTTGGAGGGAGTGAAAATGCCATAGGAGCCAATATCACAAATGTGGTATTAATACATGAAAACCATAAATTACCAATAAACCAACCTAAAAACATGCTAAGGCTTGGTGAAATCTAATATTTGCCTTCTAATTCAAGTGCTATTAGGCCTCCATGATCTCTAGAGATGTAAAGGTAACAATAGAATCCCTTTGAATTTGAAAACCACTTATGGTTGGAGTCCTAATCAAATCTCATGAAGAGTGTTGTCTTTCTCACAACTACCTTATTAGAGCTAACACAGCCTTCTAAATGTGACGAGCGTCAGTCATCACTAGAGAGGGCAAGGGGTTATCTCCTTCTTGTATGGCGCTATATAGGTGTTTATATTTGCCAATTCAAATGGCAAAAGAATCATGCAATCGTCAAAAAGTTATGACTTGGTAGGTTTTGGCCTTTAGAAATCTCTAATATTGGGGAATTTCGAGCACCCGTCAAATTGGAAATTTACACCAACAATAACTTTAAGTACAACTTCACTATAATGACCACTCGTATCATATGCCATAGCCACTTGTAAAACACTGTCCCATGCTTTTTTTGAGTCCATGAGAGATATATGTATTTTTTCCTTTTGAGATAAAAATGTGTTTTGTAAAGACTAAAACATTAAAACGGACGACCTATACCAAGAAAGATGTGGACTTTTATTTCATGTAGACTCGATGTTAGCATGAAACCACTTTCTTGACTGCATCAAAATATTCTTACATGCAATACTTAATGACCACATATTGTTTTATAATGTTGGAAGTCTGGTAGAAATCACTCTCTCTTTCAAATACACTTGCAGGCACCTAATTGCTCAAGCTTGCTCATGTTCCTTGGAAGTAATTGAGATCAATCCCTTCACCTATGAACAATGTGAAGGATTCAAGAGCAACAACAATTGAGTCATTAATGCGCGGTCTCTCTCTCTCACTCTCTCTCTCTCTCTCAAGTGAGTGTGCACACACACATGGTAGCCCATTGCAAGGCCAAAGGATGTGTGTGTTGTCTATGTAGGGGAATGATGGGTAGCAAGGAGCTAAGAGTCACATGTGTGAGTGAGTGTGAAATGGGAGCATTTAAGAGTCTTATTAAGTGCTATGGTAATATGGGAACATTTAAGAGTCTTATTGAAAATTCAAGACGGGCACGATACAAGTAGCATTAAAGAAATATGGCTTCAACGAAGAATCACTAAAGAAAACCTAGTGAAGGAGATAACTAAAAAGCTCCATATGTACTAGAGCAACCAAGAGAAGTAAAGAACTTACCATTAACTTTACTACTATTATTCAATTAAAGTCACTTGCTTTTAGGCTCTGGTCTGCAAAAGCCAACAGGAGCACAAGTACTAGAGGGGGGTGGAGAGGAGGTCCGATTTTTGTCCGAAGGAATCTGGTGCAATTGAGTATCTACAAATATTGTAATGTGGAGTATTGTCAATGTGACCTTTACATATTGCACTTATATCGATGTTTGCTAGTTCAATAGTCTTGTTATGTGCATGGTGGAGGCCTCTCCCCAATGCAGTTTTACCCAATGCCATCTGACAAGGGTGTTACCACGTTGGCTTCCTCGGCTCTCAAAGCTGCCCATTTTCATCTAGATCCCCTTCATTGTCTGCACTTCTCATGGAGGGAGCCTTTTAGCGAACCCCTGCAGACTGCAACACTGCAATCAATCATCTTTCACCCTGTCTTTTGTCTCAACTCTTCATTTGTTTGCTTGCAGCTTCATCTCTTCTACCTGGGTTTCTTTCTGTTTATTAGCCCCCTCATTCTTCCTTCCTTGCACCTCTCATGAAGGGAGCAAATACCTGCACTCTGCATCACTGCAATCCGTCATCTTTCTCCCTTTCTTTCTTATGAACTGATCTGTCTCTCCTACCTGGGTTCTTTCTGTGTAGCTCTTCATCTTTCCTTCCTTCCACTCTCTTACCCAACACCACTTTTCCTTTTGTACATCCGTCTTCTGTGTGGAACACTCTGCACTTGATCTCTCCTGCGTCTTCTTGCTGCTCAGCCTTGCCTGCATCTTTCCTATTGCTCCAGAGCCAGGCTACACTCTCTAATAGATTCCGAGCAACGCATACAGAAGCTACTCCTGCAGCCCATCACGATCTTCCCTGTTGCACTTCATCTTGCTTGTTAGCGTCACTCGCAGCTGGAGTTCTTTTGTGAGTCTACAGTGAGATGTAGTTTGCATCGTTCTAATCCCTCCAGAGCTAACGCACCCAAAGGCGAGCTGCGAAGTTGCATGTGGATTACATACAGTCCACAGTCCAGCTGCCCATAACGAATTTTCCATTTGTATCTCATCTCTCTCGTGAAGTCACTTGCAGCTAGCTAGATCTTTGCGAGTCCCGGAAGTACCCTGGTGTAATGTATTCGTATTCTTCCCATCCTTCCTATCTCTCGAGAGCATGTGCAAAGGCTGGCTGCATTGAAAGAATCGCTTAACCCAAAGAATCGCCCCTCCATATTGTGTGTGAAGATTATGGGTAATTGCCAGGCAACAGACATCGCAGCTATTACCATAGAATATCCAGGAGGCAGAGTGGAAAAGCACTTCTTAACCATTCCGGCGCACGAGCTAATGACGAAATATCCCGGCCATTTCGTGGCGATCACAGCGGTGGCACAGCAAGCATCGGCAACAGAACAGTTAAAGCCGGTGTTCAAGTTATTGCCCGCGGACGCCCCTTTGCGCGTGGGAAATCGATATCGACTGGTCAGCTTTGAGGGTAAGAATTCCTTGTGCTTCAGCGAACACCCTGCAGATTAAATGGTTTTCCTAGCAAAGCTTCTTATGATATGTCGCATGTTTGCAGAAGTGTTCACGTATTTCTCTCAAGGGGGAAGCGATGCGAGATGTAGCACTCCAAAAATCTTGCCAGAAAGTGTTGCGCAACGCGGGAGACCACAGATGAAGAGGCCTGCAAAGGAGCTAACGAAAGAGCAGCAGATGAGGCCTGGAGTCGCCCCCGGTTTGAGCATGAGCAAGAGTGCTGTCCAGAGTGACTCTTCCCATTGCTGAAGTAGGAGATTAAGCAACAAGTGTTGCCGCCTTCTTTCAATTGCTCTTGGCATCAAAGAATGCAATGCAGACTGGATGTTCTCATTGCTGAAGCGGAATGATCAACAAGCTTTCCCTCCTTTGAATTGCCCAGTGCAGATTGGCTGCTCTCGATGCTGAAGCAGGATCACCAACTTAGTTTTCCCTACTTTCAATTGCTCTGCAACAGAAAATCTCTTGCATTCTACATATGAACTTTTCCCTACTTGGAGAGATTAGGAGCTACTTCAACCTGCCAAAGCAGGATGACCAACTTTTATCCCTGCTCTCCAAGACTAGTAAAGTTTTGCCTGTTCCTATGAATCGCTCTGGCATCAGAAATATTACCGTGCAGAGTCGCATTTCTAAGGTTTTGCAGCTTCTTTGAATTACTCGAATTCTCTACAGAAAACCGTGTCTTAATCAGGTGGATGACCCTCTTATTACTATGAGTGTACTCCTTGCACAAATTTCTTTACATGCTCAAAGAGCCAGGGATGTCGTAGTCTACCTCATCCATTGATCACGTTATCGCATCATCCACCAGACCGTTGCTATGTTTCTTGGACACATTCCTTGTGCAACCAGGGATGCTTCATTATTTGAAAGAATACAGCTCCCATCGACCATTGAAACGAGTCCTTTCCATCCATGTAAACATGAATTGCTAGATCCAAACTATCTTGAGCTCGTTTTCCATGCACTAGAGCTTTCATTCATTCGTTGTTATTATTGTTCTTGAGACAAAGTTGCTGATGTAGAGCATATTTGCACGATGTAACAATGTGAAACCAACTCACATCTGTGGGCATCATAATTGAATACATGGATTCCATGGTGTGTATGGTCGTGTTTTCTGGTAAACCTATCAACAGTTCTTAGACTCTAGATGTCATGTTCTCACGAAGAAAGTTGTGTTCATGATAGGTCTGGCCAAATCATTGTAGGTGGGATTAGGAATCACCTTTCATGATTGTGGTAGACATTAAGAGTGTATTATGTTTAAGAATATATATGTATTGTATGCATCTACATCATCATAAGCTTGAGGTGTTTGCCTTGATCATGAAAGGGAATATTGCTTATATATTTTTTCAAATAAAGTGAGTTTGCTTCTTTTTTTAATTATCAATTGCCTAAAGCCTGAAAATCACTTCGAAGGCAGAAATGTTTAATAAGTAACTTTCATGAGCAATGTTTCATGAGTGAATTGTTTACTGGTAGAAAGACTAATGGTAAAATTTGACATATTCCATTGCCTTTCGTGTGTTTATCTTTCTCATGTCAAGGCAAGCTAGTTCTTTTTAAGTATGACATATATCAGCCTAATTATCATTCATCCCCTAATTTCAAGGGGGGGACATAATAATGGGTCTACTTTCTTCTAAAATCTATCTCTAATGCTACACAATGGCAATAACATGATTCCAAGACCAAGATTTTTCTAAAATATGGTAAAAATTTTCCAAGACCGAAGATAATTGCTAACCTCGCTTAGCATAACCTAAGCTAAGTTAAACTAACCTAGCTTATCCGAAGATAACTCAACTTAATCTAACATAGTTAAACCTAATGTAAGCTAACCCAACCTAACCTAACTTCATTTGGTGCATCCTAATGCAAAACTACATAGCCTAGTTTACCAGTCATGCCCAATGCAATAAGGTGGGAGGGAGAAAGGAGGTTGATAGAGGCACTGAGGGAGAAGAGTCGGTTGGCGAGGGAGGGAGAGGATGAAGTTGAGAGACAGAGAGGGGGTCAACATAGGGAGAGGAAGATGGGGGAGTTGAGTGGCTATAAGGGAGGGAAAGGGGGGGTTAAGAGAAGCGGGAAGGGGAGGTGAAGGTCGAGTGGGTGGGGGGGGGGGGGGAGAGAAGTGGGAACAAGAGTTAGTGATATCGAGGAGGGAGAAAGGGAGAGGGAAAGCGTTGTGTAGGAAGGAAGGGAGAGACAAAGGGCAAGGAAGATGGCTAGGAGGACTTGCACAGGAAAATTCGGGTAGGGGGTGCCATGTTAACTTAGCTTAATCGGATTCATTTGTGGAAGGGCTAGACTAACCCTAATCAAATTTTGAACTTTTACCCAAAAGGGGAACATATTCATCCCCTATTTTCAAAGTATTTACAATGCATTAGAAAGAGTGCCTAGAATGCTTTTCAATCATATGGAAATAGCACAAACAATATTGCTCAATGGAACCTAGCATAAAAACACTCACAAATGTGATTTATCACAATAATAATGGAGCGCAACAATCTTCCCTACTTTTAGTTATCATTTCCCCTAGATGGATATTTCACTCATACATAGAAGACGTCGTCAACCACCAACCTCTAAACAAAGTTCAAATGGTTCCATTATATATTACTTAACGTAAAAATGTTGCCCTTTAAAGTAAGTGCTCGAGTTGGGATTAACTCGAAAATAGAAGCAATGCTTGTATTATACCCTTGAATCTTGCACCCTTGAACTATCATGTTAGTATTGTTGAGAACAAAATTTTTATGTAGATCTTACAAGACTAGTGAGATCTTTGACTATTGGAGGGCCCCACTTTTCTTTAGCTCTAACTTCAGAGTCCCTTCACCTAGGACACTCAAGGTTCTCTTAATTCGATTCATCCCAAATAGTAGATTCCTTCTTAATATTTGATTTTAGACCCTCAAAGTGTTTTCTTTAATAACCTTAATTGAGATACCTCCTATGGATTGAGGTTTAGAATCATAGACTTGAGGGAGTACCTAGCTAAGATGTTTTAATCTTTCCCAAGAGATGAGGTTATTGCTTGCTTGAGCATCTACCACCACGGCCTGTATTCATCATGTTGCACCTGTTAATGTCAACTCTACCCAAACTTGAGATGGAGTAATATCTATCTCCTTAGTGCCCCAGTTTGTTGATGGGTACCTTGGGAAATTACTGGGGATCATTCGAGGGTTCGACTACCTCAGGATCCGTGGACTCAAGAGCTACTATTTGTCCATTCATCCAATCCGAGAGGTCTCTCCATAGATTAGAATGATCCCGTAATAGTGTTACGATGGGCATCTTTACCTTGATGGATAGAAATGAGGCCGATCCGGCACTATCTCGAGGCTTGGTGATTGGTCCCAAGCTTATTGATTCTGGCTCTTCAAATCCATACAAGCACATGTTATCATCCTCCTTTAGTTGTTGCAAGGTGGGGTCTTCTTCAAACATTCACTGCATTGTTGTGGACTTCTCCATTGAAGATTATGAGCTAATTTCCTCTTCCACTCTTTCAAGCACTTTCAAGGACTTAGAGGTTTGATTGACTTCCCAGTGCCTCAGATAGATCGTATCAGACCCCTTGCTTGCCTTCATTGTTTGCTCAAACTTTTCTTAGCACTTGTGTACCAACTTTTGTGCCTCAATAAGGCATTGTTTATGTACCAAGGGTTTCAAGTATTCATCATGGCCCTCAGGCATTGTGGCTCTTCCTTGAATAGGGGTTGATAGTAATTCCTTGACTTTTTTTGGGGGAAGGATTGTTGATCAGGCCTCCATTTGAGGGACTACCGCTAGAAGAAGATGACATCAAACCCATCCTGGATGATGACCTTATCATGGCCCTTTCTAATCTTATTGGTACGTTTAGTATTTCCACGTGTAGATGGGGTTGCCTCTCTAGGTTGGGATGCAATACCCTTGTCCCTTTTCGCTTGCTTACATAGCTCTTTACTGAAGGTGTTGGCTTGGGCCCTTGTAATTACATTCAAGGATACAAAGGAAACATGGCTTCTCTCAATGCTGAGAAGATTTAAAAAATAAGAAATTAAAATTTTTTATGAAGGCAAAAAATTCCTCCGACACAAAATTTCCATCAAAGAAAAATTCCGTCGAAAAAATCTTCTGTCGAACAAATTCCGTCAAAAATTCCCATTGCTACAACCGCGGGCGATTCTGCATATCCACCACCGCCGCAGGTGGTGGTGGAGAGGGAGGGGGTGGAGGATTAAGGGGGGGAGAAGGGGGAAGGGAGGGGGGGGGGGGGGAGAATGGGGGGTGGAGAGAAGGGGCAGAGGAGGGATGGGGTGGGGGAGTGGAGGGGGGGAGGGGGGGAGGAGGGGGGAAGGGGGAGGGGGAGGAAGGGAGGGTGGTGGTAGAGGGGGGGAAAGGGGGGGGGGGGGGGGGAGGGGTGGAGGTGGAGGTGGACGAGCGGGCGGGGGGAAAGGGAGAGGAGGAAGAGGGGGGCCGGGGTGGAGGTGGAGGTGGAGGGGGTAGAGGTGGAGGTGGAGGGGTGGGTGGGTGGTGGAGGAGGTGGAGGTGGAAGGGGGGGTCGGTGGTGGAGGAGGGGGGGGGGTGGGTGGTAAAGGAGGGGGAGTGGGGGGGGGAAAGTGGGTGGAGGGTGGAAGGGGGGGGGGGGGGGGGAGTGGGTGGAGGGGCGGGGGAAGGGGGTGGAGGTAGAGGTGGAAGGGGGGGTGGGGGGGGGGGAGTGGGTGGAGGGGGTGGGGGTGGGGGTGGGGGTGGGGGGGTAGAGGGGGAGGGGGAGGGGGTGGGGGTGGGGGTGGAGGGGGGCTAGAGGGGGTGGGGGTGGGAGGGGGAAGGGGGGGGGGGAAGGGGAGGGGGGGGTGTGGAGGGGGGGGGGGGGAGGAGAAGAGGAGGGGGGGGTGGGGGGTGGATGGGGGGAAGTGGGGGGGGGGGGGGGGGGGTGGAAACTTGATGGACATAAAACTTAAATTGACGGAAATTCAAGAGGAAGAGGAGATGGTCACTTGCAACGCTCTCCAAGTCTTTCTCGATGTAACAGGATTGTTGAGGGTGAATGAACGGTGGGTGGATGGCTAGGTTATTACTGTGAGAAGGGCTTGAAATAACTCATCGTGTGAGGATGGGAGTAGGGTGGTGGTTGATGGAGAGGGAGGAGGGTCTTATGTATGGCTCAAAATGGGGAAGAGGATGGATGCTAGATGTGGAAGAAGAAGAATGAGGGGGTGGAGTGGGTTTATATAGGAATGGGTGTAAGGTTAGGGTTAATCTTAACTCTTTCTGGGCCATAACTTTTCATGGTTAGCTCAGATCGCTCTTCTGTAAAAAGGTGAAATGTTCAAAATTGCGAGCTCTATGTATTGGTGTCCATTACCTAGCCTAATTTGTTCAAAATTGCGAAATGTTCTAAATTGTGAGCTCTACGTATTAGTGTCCATTACCTAGCCTGATTTGTTCTTCAAGTGGCTTCTTTTTAAGAAATAAAGAAAATTTCTTAAGGTAGTAACCGAAGGTTGATGCTTGGGGTTGATATGTTTGGCAAGAGTTGGAAAAAAAAATTACTCTCCTTGCCCATGAGTGTTATGCTCGTGAAAGTTCATAGTAGTTTGTTTTTTACACATACTTGCATATGTTGACTCATTACATGAGACACTAGTCCCCCCGACAATGGCTCCAAATGTTGGCTCTTTCCCACGGCTTCCATAGGTAAAGCACGGTATTCTCAATATGCAGGGTTCCGAGGCTTTTTGTCACCTACAGATATAATGGTATTGTCGTGTGTATGGCACTGCATCTTAGGACCTCGGGTCATATTCCGGTGAGAGACATAGGCTTAAGTGTGGTAAGCAACATAGTGCAAGCATGTGTGAAAGGAACGTGTATCATCATGATTGGGGTAATGAAGGCTTTCGCCTTCATTGGGGGTTGAAGGGTTTATTAGGAGTTTAAGGGTTAGAGGGAAGTTCAGGGTTCAAAAGGAGGTTCCAAGATTTTTTAGGAGGTTCCAAGGTTCAGAAGGAGGATCCAAGGTTCAGGATAGAGTACATGGTGGAGAACTTGTCTCCCTCGTAGATCATGGAGGTCAAGGGTTGAGGGACTAAGGGTTTAGGGGGAGCATAGGAGTGGGAGAGGAAGAAGGTGTAAGAGCATGGGGGGGCAAGGAGAAGAGGAGGAGGGAGGAGGAGGGAGGAGGAGGAGAGGGGAGGAGGAGGAGGAGGAGGAGGAGGAGGAGGAGAGAGGAGAGGGAGGGGAGGGGTTGCAAGGTTGGAGGAGAGGGAAGAAGGAGTTGCAAGGTTAGGACATGCTTTTGGACGTGGAGTGCAAGGAAGCATGGACACTTGGAGACAATTGCTTGGAATACCAAAGTAGAACTCAACACAATGCCCCAAAGAGTGTGGGCTTCATTCCACTATGGGGTATTTATACTAGTTGGAGAGTTTCTCTCTCTGCATGTAGGAATTGTAAGATATTCTCTCTCTACATGTAGAGCTTGCATATAGATTGCATGTAGGAGTTGCATGTAGAACTCGCATGTTGCATGTAGGAGTTGCATGTAGAACATGCATGTAGAACTCGCATGTTGTATGTAGGAGTTGCATGTAGGAATCACATGTAGAACTCGCATGTAGGGGTTGCAAGTAGAACTTGCACGTTGAGGATTCCTAAGAGAGATTATTCCTAGCCTTATGCAAGTACAAGCGAAGCTTTTCCACTACTCTTTCTGTGCTACCTAAGTCCATGTTGGCACAGAGACAACACCCAGCATGCATTGGGTTAAGGTAAATGCAACATGCAATAGGTTTTTAACCCCATGTACACTGGGTTGAGGGTTGATCCCTATTTTAGATCAGATTTGATGCATTAGTTATGCCAGATGGCAGATCTTGTAAGGTGTTAGGTTTTTAGTGGATGTCAATGGGTTAGTTGTTGTTGCTAACCCAGTGTGGTCAACTATTAATGCGACGTGGTCAATGGCTAATGCAATGCATTATAACCCCATGTGTGCTGGGTTAATATTAATGCAGTGTGTCTCTCCCAAACTCTATTGTTGATGATGGAAATATTAAAGATTCCTAAGCTTTTAGAGCTTCTATGCAATGTTTGCAGTGCGTGGGGACTACTTTTCTACCTACTCTACTACTTACAAACATGAAGCAATAAAAAAACAGCAAGAAACAACAACTTTTGAAGGGAAAATGGGATGTTTTGCTAAAAGTCACAGTTTTCTCATTTCAAACAACCTTGAAAATCGCTTCTAGCATGTTTTTGTTGGGATTTGCTATCACACACACCTTAGCAATCATGTAAACTACTTTTTACATATTTTGAACACTTAAAACACCAAAACTACTCCAAAATCACTCTAAATGACTTCCAACTCCTCCTTTCACTCACACCTTCCTATACACAAAAAACCAACATGTTTTCACTAAGCTTATTCAACGTCTGGCAATGGGTGGGTAATAGGAAGCAAATGTAATGCAAAAGTGCACCTGGAACTCCCTAGCAATGGTGCCAAAAATGTGCAGACCGATAGTGACTCGCGTGTAGTGGGGATCTTGCAAGAACGTCGATGGAGTACTCCTCCATGCTACATTTCTTTGAGAGCAGTGCCTGTAAATGCTATCGACTAGTGTCAATTCAGAGACTCCCGACTTCTTGTGATTGTGAATCCATAAGGAGAAGAAGAGGGGAGTGGAGAAGGGAGAGCAGGAGAAGAAGAAGGGAAGAGGAGAAGAGAACACGGCATTCACAAAAGGCACTATGAATGAACAAGAGACAACTCCATAGAGAAGAAAGAGAGCTTGTATTCCAATGTTTACAACCAACAAGTGAATACCAAAGTCAACCATTTGGCCTTTTGTACATACCACCTTTTGAAGGGAGAGCCAACCCTATTCCCTTTATATAGAAAGGAAGGAGCAAGTTAAGAAGGAGGTTTCACAAGCACAAGAAAGCTCAAACACACAAATATCCTCTTCTGAGAAAGGAGGTCTACGAAAAGGCCAAGCAAGAAAATATTTGCTTTAAAAATGTCTAAGCAAAGATCATGTTGCTTGGATCTACCCTAGAAACAAACAGGTGGGAGCTAAAGCCCCATGAAACCTACACAAAGAGAAGTACACGGTGCGTGTATTATTGGTTAAAGGTATTGAAAAGTACATCGAGGTAGAGGTTTGTCATGAGGATAGCACCCACATGTGTTGCCTATCATCAACAATGTGGGATCCAACTTTTGGTCCTCATGATTTAATGATGCATGGAAATATTAAGGGGAAAAAAGTAAGAATCATGGTTGATGATAGTACCACACATAATTTAATTAAGAAATTGAAATTTCATGAGAGTCCTCGTGCCCACAAATATATGGTCTCTCTGGCAGAGGGCAGTGATAAAAAGGTTTGGAACACCATGATACATGGTGTAGAGGTGGACATTCAAGGCTATCAAGATGACTTGAATTTCCAAATTATGCATCTTGACAAAAGATATGTTGTTCTTGGTTGAGAATGATTGTAGAGTCCTAGGCATAGCTGGTAGTGGAATTATTTAAACGAATCCCATATTTTTGAAAAAGATGGAAGAGTTTTCTTGTAATGCTTTTTTGAACTATTTTATATTTATTTAATCTAGATACTAGATTCAAATTCTTTGGCCAAGGGACTAGATTCAAATAATCCTATCTTCGGGGCATTTTTTTATTTTAAGCCCTACATGCACTCATTTTGAAGTCCCGGTTCTAGGAGTTAGATCTATAGATCCCACACATTAGTCAAATATTTTGGATCACTGCCCCCATGTGTCAATGCTCCCACACATTAGTCAAATATTTTGGATGACTACCACCATGTGTCAATGACAATATTAGGCTTGATCACCTGGATCAAAGACAAAGTCAATCAAAAGATAGCTGTGTACATGACTGCATGTATTGTTGTGTGTTGAACATGTCAAAAGTTGTTGTGGACTATGCATCTGCTCAGTAGAAGAGGCATCTAGATGTGAATCAAGTCAATGTAGCTATGGAGAACAAATCCAGTAGGTTGTGACAAACAAGGGTGTCACCAACCCAAAAGAATTGGGTAACGTCGGAGGTATGCTGCAACAGAGAAATCTCTATCATATGATGCAAGGTCATAGAATACTGCATAGTCGGTTTGGAGAGAGTGATCCAAGGGCTACATAAAAGCTGGGGCCAAACGTGATACTTTGCTCTGTTGAAGAGAGGCTCGTAAAACTAGCAAGGTAAGTTAATCTATCAAACCTGTATGCTCGACTATCATGAGTTGAAGGTCATTTGATGTGTGCATGGCTAAACATCAATCGGCACAGGATGTAGCATATGTCATAGGCTCGCCAAGAAAGAGTTGATAGTAAAAAGGCCTAGAAGCCTAAAATACAACTGAGAATGCATAAGATATCCCTAAGGAATAGGAGGTGTCGAATGCTGATGTCGAGATAGATCTATAATCGTGGATCCAACCACTGATCTGCATCGAGTATGGATTGCACACGACAAGTGTAAGTGCATGCTAAAACACTGAAGTTCCCAAGGTTATGCTATGGCTGAACTTGATTATGTCCACTGCACTAGGCCAAGACAGCATTGATGCATAAATATGCTCATGTTGAGGAATGATTTGTAAAGTCACACATTGTTGACTATTTTTTGGCATTGGTTCCTACACGCATACACATCAGCCTTGTATCTCCTCTTGGCTACTCCCAACACCTAGTTGTCATGTTCCTTTTATAGGTTTGATCCTTGGCACACAATTATTCTCCATCACACGACTTGGTTCATAGATTTACAGGTTTAGCGTAAGACCCTCAGTGGCAGAACTCACACAGTGTTCTTATGGGTAGACACTCTCATTGGTACATGGGTAAGACTCTTGCATAGAGCACCAGACCACCTCTAGCATGGACTTATTTACATCACATAGTTGACAATACACTAGTCATGACCCCGGATGACATCTGTGATGGAAAGAGAACCTACTTTGATCATTCATTGCCATAGGATATGTACCCTTGTTTTACGACGGTGACTTGAGCATCTTGGCCTTTAGAGATTAGACACAGATGTTCCAAACGTTAGCATGGATCAAAGTTTTTGATCATACACATTTGTTGGTAAGCCTTAGCATGAGGCACATTTGATGGTAAGTCCTCAGCACGAGACAGCAGTCCCATTGACATCAGCACACTTTGATTCCAGTGATGTACATCCATCACATTCATGCATGGATTTGACTCCATCTATTGTCACACCAGATGCAGATACATAGTAGGAGATCAGTTATGATCATGCAATTATTTAGGAGGTAAGTCCTCAGTATGAGGCACTCACATCTTCAGCAACATGCAGAGATACATGCCATAGTACATGTAGCTCTTCAGGTGATTCCTTTCCACCATCCATCATTGATTCTTTCACCTCTGATATAGATCTTATCACATCCTTGGACATAGTTTCCAAGAGTAGTTCAGATCAGCAGATCAATCTACAGGACATTCCAACATCAGCTCAGTCATGCTACATTACGCCACTCTTGGGTCTAGTTATTACTACCTCTTTCGATGGGTGGCACATGTGTGCAAGATATATGCAACAATCCTGAATCCGAGGAGGAAGATCACTCTGCCAACTGTCACATTGATAGATGGAACTACCAATGCAAGTGTACTAAACTGGTGTATCAGATGTATGAATGTGTATACCGATGATAGATCCAAAGGGACTTATGTTGATGGAAACTGATCAAGTGATATGGCAATGGCTTATTTGGCTTGTCTGAGTTTAATCTACTCTAATGATGCACTAGTCTAAAGCTAGACTACACATCAAAGGGTCAAATGCAACAAAATTAATTTTAGTTCGTTCATTTTTATGTGCTGGGTACATTGCAATGGAGCAAGAGGTGGTTTCGATGATGAATATTTAAGGTTCCAACCTTGGGAAGGTCAAGCTACAAATCTAATGTGCTCATCACATAGAGCACGATCTGGCGACCATTTTTGCTTTTTCAAGCACTGCGAAATTCCACCTTGATCAAAAGTTATGACTCTCAGAAGAATGGCCAAACTTTGATCCCAAGAGAGTGGTCAAAAACGGTGATGTAGATGGAGGGTGATATGGTAGTGTGGCATTGCAATGGTGGAAACATGCTGCTCACAAAGCTGTGCCTATGTGACATTGTGTAATGATATGGCATGATGATGTTTTAGTGCCACGTGTCATGATAACATGTTAGGCTAAGGTGGTAGGTGATTGAGCAGGTTGATGTGGACTGCCTGCATGGCAGCGCTGACGTGGCTACACAAGTGGCTACTAATGTGGTAGCTAACTATGCTAGTGTTGATGTGGCAATAACTGCTGATGTGGTAGTGAGGTGGCAGCCTGGAAGTGGATTATTGATTGGTCCAGTGATGTGGCTTTAGAGCTGACATGGTAGGATAAGGTGGTGATGTGGCATGCCAACGTGATCGATGATGTGGCCAATGATGAGGTGGTAATCTACCTACATGGCAAATGATGTGGCAAGATAATATTGCTTGATGACATGGTAGGTGTAGCTAGCCTTGTTGATGTGGTAGATCTGGGATGGTGACATGGTAGATAAACTGTCCACGTGGAGGATAAGATAAGGAGTGCCACGAGTCAAAATGAAGGCCACCCCTACGTGATAAACTAACAAAATCTTGAAGATGCTGACAAAATCTTTGAGATTCTGTCATGTAGCATTGATAAAGGAGTTAGTTGCTTTGTTGTGGGGTTGTGCCTTGGAGTCATTTGACTAAGCTGTGGGCCACTAGCCGTACGTGTAGGGTGAGGAGCGTCACTAGCCGTACGTGTAGGGTGAGGAGCTCAATTAAGTCGCTCTGGAGTCGCTATTATGCTAGAGGCGTTGTTTCTGTTGTAGATGGTCGGCTGGTTGTTTATTGGCTGTGATGAATGGGGCTGGAGTTACATGAGCGGGAGCAATTGGTCGTGGATATTGGTTGCTAAAGCGTGGAGCCTCTGTGTGTTAACGTGGTGGTTGAGTTGCGGGTTTGTTGAAGGCTTGAAGAGTCATTGGACGCTGGAGGAGCCCCTCTGTTGGTGGATGGTCGACCGGCTGGTTGTTGGTTGTGAGTGCTGGAGTTACATGAGTGGGAGCAGTTGGTCATGGATGTTGGTTGCTAAAGCATGGAGCCTCTATGTGTTAAGCCAATGGTTGAGTTGCAAATTGCTCGGTTCGTTGAAGGCTTGAAGAATTGTTGGACGTAGGAGCATTGCATGGGCGGCGTAGGTCATTGTAGTCTGCCGATCGTTGATGGAGTGTTTCGTTGAGAGCTGCTGTGGAATGCCATTGGAGGTCTGTCGTCGCCCATGAGTATCAATTGGAGCTAGAGCCACTATGAGTGCGAGCTAGTTGTCTCACGTTGGAGCTTCTTCTACATTCTTGGTGGCTGGAGTTAGCTGTGTGAGAAGTGAGGCTAAGGACTCATTTGTCCTATTGTTTGGTAAGTCACTTGGCTACGTACTACCCGAGTGGTGATCTTGCATGAGAGTCGTGGGAGGCCGAGTGCTTTGTACAACATCTAGGCTATTGATCGTCTTTGTTGAAGCTTTGGAGCGTTGGAGACGAAAGGAGCTACATACTAGTCATTTGAGGTTGCTATCCCGCATTGCGAATAAGCGACATTGTTGCTTTGCATGTGCGTTGGAGGTGCGTTGTTGGGCTGTGGGACTCTACATTGAAGGTCGCCTTGCTTGAGGTGGCCCCTCTAGGGGTAGTCTTGGCTGACTATAGAGTTGAGGCTGTTGCTTTGCTAAGTCATCGTTGATTGCTATAGTAGAGTTTGGTCTATCGGCCTTTGTAAGGCCTTTCTCACTTGGACATACAAGAACTCTCTCTCTTTCAGTTTCTCACAAAGAGTAGAAACTCTCTTTCGCACATCAAAAAATGAACTGTCTCACAAGGCCGTCTCTCTCAATGAAATCCTAAATGGACAAGGAGATCTCTTGAGATCTCTCACAAAAACGCAGAACAAAGTCTATTTCTCATTGGACACTCAAGAAATTACTCAAGGAGATCTCTTGAGATCTCTCACAAAAACTCAAAACATAGTCCGTTTCTCATCGAACACTCAAGAAATTACTCATAACTTAATCTCCATGAAGTAGAATGGAGAGCATCCTAAATCGAAATGGAAAGGAAGATGAGCTCTACAAGAAGAGTTAGAGGAGGCCTCATAGGGAGGGCTTGTGAATAGATAAGGACATGCAAATGATGTATTGAAGTGCCAAAAATGCTAAGTAAATAAGGTTGAATGCCTTAAGATAGGAGGTCCCCTACATCCCTGGAGATTTCATCTAGCAAATGGGAAAGTATCTCCATGGATTTTACTATTAGATTACCTAGGACACAGAGGGGCCACAACTCTGCATGGGTAATTGTGGATCACTTGACCAAGATGGCTCAATTTATTCCAAGAAATGAAGAGTTTAAAACTTTAGAATTAAAAATGCTACTCGTGGAGCATATATATATATATGCCAAGTATGGAAATTAGTTCCATCCAACCTCTTAAAAAAGCTCTTAGCTTCCATGGCAAGGTCTTACCCGAGGGCAGTGTCTAGTGCCTTACAAGTGAAATATGAGCAATAAAAAATAATCCTTCAAAGAGTAACTACTTGAATACTTTGACTTGGATTTCTCTATGTGACTTAAGTAAATGTCAAAGCATAAGGCAATTAGTCAGAGCAACATTTATGCAAGATGTCTAAGCAAAAGATGACCAAGTAGATGCTAGAAAATGAGCATAGCAGACTAAAAATAAATCTTGGTCAAACTACCAGTCAAACTTTGACTGTCCAAAGTCAAACTTAGACTTGCATAGTCAAGCTTTCATGGCCAAAGAGGCAACTCAAGAATCTGCTCCAATTCGTCATGTAGAGGTCGAATTTCAAAGGGGTTTTGCATTGGAGAGGAAGGTAAACATGTAAAGCTTCACCCTCAGAAAGGAATTGCACAGAAGATAAACATGACACCCAGCATTGTAGAAGAACCATGGACTGGTTTTTTGACAAAATCTACCCGAATGTTGCTCCAAATGAGCTCAGACTTAATAAGCAGCAAGGTCGTGATGTCGCCCAGCTCCCTCTGGAAGGAATTAGACAATGTTGCTCTCCACAGTGAGAACCAGGAAGAAGGTCGACACAGAATCCTGAGACAATGCCGCCCTAAAAATGGCGAGATAGCTTGTATAGCTCGTTCTACAGATTTGCCCTGACCTTGGGAAGACTCTCCTGAAAGATGAGATGCTAAGAATGCAAGTTTGAAGAGAACTCTCACTTCCAAAATCGACTTTGGAAGGGAAGGTGGAAGATGGAGGTGAGGAAGAAGATGATGATGTGGCACAAATGGGCTCAAGGAGGATCAAAGGGCTCTGATACCATGTTGGGAAACTGAAAGGAAAGCATGGAGTGAACACAAACTAAGAATTCTTGCTTATAGAATGAAGAAAGGTGAGGTCTTTATGTAGGCACCTCTTACATGATCACTGACATCACTGATGACCTCTGAGCTCCACAATCATCTCCTCAATCTGCTCCTAGATTCTCTCAATCATCCTATGTGGCATCTACCACCACCTAACAGTGCTTATGGGCACCTAACTATGCCTCTAGCACACACACACATAGAAACCAAGGTGTGCCTGGGGCATACACCTTGAGATATCCCATCATTAATTGCCTCCCAATGCCTCTTTCCTGGATACCGGCTAACAACTCCCATATACCGGCTAACAACTCCCACTGCAAATGCAATGTCTGGTCTAGTAGCTATCATAGCATACATAAGACTCCCAACCGCTGATGCATAAGGAACTTTGGCCATCATGGCCCTCTCCTCATTTGATTTGGGACTATCTGTATGACTCAGTTTCACATATGGAGGCAATGGAGTACTCATTGCCTTCCCCCCCTCCATATTGAAACGCTACAATACTTTTGTAACATACTCCTTCTATGAAAGCCAAAGGAGTTTCCTACTCTGATCACGCATGATGCACATACCAAGAATATGACTTGCAAGTCCCAAATCCTTCATATCAAAGGCCTCATGCAACTTGGCCTTTAATGCATCTAGCTCATAAGTATTCTTGCTAGCCAATAGCATATCATCCACATATAGTGCCAGGAGTATCAGGCTATTATCCTTAGCCCTTTTAGTGTAGAGGCAGTGATCAATTTCACTCCTTCTAAAACCCTGGGACCAAATGAAAGCATCAAACTTATGATACCATTCTCTACGCACTTGCTTAAGACCATAGAGACTCTTCTTCAGCTTGCAAACTAAATGTTCTCTGCCCTTTTCTTCAAAGCCTTCCGGTTGCACCATGTAAATTTCCTCGTGCAGATCCCCATGCAAGAAAGCTGTCTTGACATCCATCTACATAAGCTACATATCCTCTGCTGCCACTAGTCCAAGCATGCATCTAAGTGTGGTCATCTTCACAACCGGAGAGAATATCTCATCAAAGTCCACACCCTTCTCTTGCTTGAACCCTTTAGCGACCAAACGGGCCTTGTACCTAGGCACATCATCACCTGTGACCTTCATATTGTAGACCCATTTAAATGGCAATGCTTTCTTTCCATGTGGCAAAGAAACCAAGTCCCAAGGCTTATTCTTCATAAGTGAACTCATCTCTAATTACATAGCATACTCCCACTTGCATTGATCCTCGCGCATCATAGCCTTTTTATAGCAAGAAGGCTCCCCACAATCAGTAAGCATCACATAGTCTACCCCTGGAACAAACCTATCAGGCGGTCTAGACACTCTAGATGATCTTCTCAAGGGCATTTCAGCTTGCTGTCCCACCTGCATATCAGCCACATTTGGCTCATCATTTCCACTAGATGATCCATCATCTACCCTTGATTGTATACCTGTGGGAGTACTTGGTGGTACCATTTCTTGCACATTTGGTGCATGGACAGCTTGCTGTCTATCAACATATGCAGGTGGATTCACATCCTGGAAAGTGATTCTCCTCATTTCCACATTCCTCATGGCTGCCTTATGCATCTTCTTCTCATTGAAGACTACATCATGGCTGCATATGATCTTCTTTGCTTCTGGATCCTAGAGACCATCTCTCCACTTTCACCATAACCCAGAAAGATGCATTTCCTAGACTTAGGATCTAGCTTCTTTCGAAGCTCTTTTGGCACATGTGCATATGCCTCACACCCAAATATACGCAAATGAGAGTAAGAGGGCTTCTTGCCACAACATGCCTCTTCAGGAATACTCTTACTAGGTGATCTATTGATCACGTGCACTACAGTCTTCATTGCCTCAGCCCAAAAACCACCAAAAAGACTTGCATTGGAAAGCATGCATTGCAACCTTTCTTGAATGCTACGGTTCATCTTTTTTGCAACTGGATTTTGCTCTAGAGTACGAGGGGATGTGAGCTCCCTCTTAACCCCACGTGTATCATAGAAATGCTAAAAGTCATGACATAGATACTCTCCACCATTATCAGCCCGTAGGCATTTAAGCATTCTACCTGATGGAGAGGAGGTCTTAACGGAGAGTAACAAAGAAAGGGAGAACACCGAAATTGTGGGTGCTAACTCACCCATATCAAGGTAAGCTCTTATTATGTATGTATGGTACAATCTAACACCCCCCCTCAATGTCCACTCGTAGGTGAACTACCTAAAGATGACCCTGAAGCTGATCCTTCTTGAGTGCCTTGGTGAAGATATCTACTCCATTTTGCTCTGTTGGACAGTAGACCAATTCCACTATCCTGTCCTCAATCAAATCATGTACATAGTGGTACTGAATCTCTATATGTTTTGTGCGTGCATGAAACACTGGATTTTTAGCAATGGCCATGCAACTTTGATTGCCGCAGCTCAGCACACTTGCCTCATCCTCTTGCACTCCCATGTGCCATAAGATCCTCCTCAGCCACACTGCTTTACAAGCAGCAAAACATGCTACCTTTTGTACTCAACCTCGGTAGAAGATGATGCCACTATTCGTTGTTTCTTACTGATCCAAGAGAAGATACTTGAACCTAAAGAGAAACAATATCCAAAAACTGATTTCCTGGAATCAACATCTCCAGCCCAATTTGAGTCACAATGACCAGCCAAGGAAGTGCCTATACCATAAGTGATGCCATAATCAAGAGTGCCCTTCACATACCTGAGCACCTGCATCCCTGTATTCCAATGATTTTCTCGGGGCTTATTGGAGAACCTACTCAAAACGCCAACATCAAAATTGATGTCTGGTCTGGTGTTGCATAGATAGATGAGATTGCCGACCAACTTCTTGTACCTCCTGATGTCTGCTACTGATGGTGAGGCATCCTCCATAGACAGCCTCGCATTTACCTCCATAGGTATAGCTATCTCCTTGCACTCAGACATACCAAATGCGTTCAAGATCTCCCTTGCATATTTCTATTGAGAGATGAAGATCTTGCCTGGCTCTTGCCAGATTTCAATCCCCAAACAGTAGTGCATCAAGCCTAAGTCTATCATCTCAAACTCTATGCTCAATGCCTTTCTAGTCTATTGGATCATGTCTTCATAGTCACCTATAATAAGGAGATCATCCACATATAGAACAATAATAGCAGGTTTTCCACCTTTCCTGTACACATATAAGTTAGGATCTGAGGCACATTTTTTGAAGTTTAATTTATGAAAAAATTTGTCTATCTGTTGGTACCATGCTCTTGGGGCCTGTTTCAGCCTGTACAGAGCCTTCTTCAGCTTACATACCTTGTTCTTAGAATGTGGGGCCTCAAACCCGTGGCTGAGCCACATACACCTCATTGTTGAGGTCACGATTCAAGAATGCTGATTTAACATCCATTTGATAAACTGGCCACATTTTATGAGTAGCCACCGATAGTACTGTGCGAATAGTGGTCATTTTGGGGTAGTCAGAGCGAAAGATTCTTGAAAATCAAACCCTTCAACCTGCGAAAATCATTGTGCAACCAATTTGGCTTTGTACTTTTCCAAAGTCCCATTGGCCTTGTATTTTACCTTCCAAACCCACTTGGTGCCAATAACCGTTCTGTTAGGTGGTCGATCTACCAACTCCCAAGTTTCATTCTTCATGATGCTGCCATATTCTACTCGCATAGAGTTTTTCCAATATCGGTCTGCAAGTGCTTCCTCCAAACTCACAAGCTCCTTTACTTCTACAACAATCTCAGCCATCAAGGCCATATTGACTATGTGAGCAGAAGCCCTCCTCGATTCTCTAAGATCGCCTTGGTCCATCTGCATGCTGCTCAACAGATATAGGCATCTGGTTATACTAGTCGTAGAGTTGCCTTACCCATTGTGGCAATGGCTTTTTCGATGGTATAACAACAGGTTGGTGACTTATACCTTCATCATCTGATATTTTCTCCTCCTTTATAGCTCCTGGGACAGGTCCATAGTGAATTACCTCTTTGCTTGATGATAAAGTGGAAGAGCTCTTCTCTGCCTCCACTACATGTGGCTCCTCCCTGAACACCACATCGTGGCTCGCTATGATCTTTTTTGCCTCTCGGTCATACAACTTATAGGCTTTCTTCTCATCACAATAGCCTAAGAAGATACATTTGGTGCTTTTCGGTTGTAGCTTATTTCTCTCTTTGTCTGGTACATGCGCATAGCATTCACACCCAAACGTTTTGAAGTAGGAGATAGATGGCTTCTTACTGTTGTAAGCCTCATGTGGTGTTTTACGTTTGAGTGCCTTTGTATAGTTGCGATTAAGGATGTAAACCGCAGTATTGACAACCTCAGCCCAAAAGTGGTTTGGCAGTCCAGCATCTTTCAACATACACCTCCCCATCTCCACAGTGGTCTGCATTCGGCATTCAACAAAGTATGTTCATTCCTGTCATGATCATGTATCCCAACCGACAATGCCACAAAGAGACGAATGGCTGCTCGGTCACATTGATTACATTATCTCTTATGCCTGACACATGCATTGAGTACAGCGTTCCATGCTTGGAGCCTCTAGTAATCATAAGTGACCCTTTGCTAATTTTCCATGTATTGTTGCCAAAAAACACATGATAGCCATCATCATCAAGCTGTCCCATACTTATCAAGCTCTTTTTCAGATTTGGAACATGCCTAACATTCTTGAGTATAAATGTAGAACCATTATGAAGAGACAAGTGTATATCTCCCACTCCAACAATGTCACATGGATAATCATTTCCAAGTCTCACGGTTCCTTTCCTTCCTGCATCATAAATGGTAAACCACTCCCTATGTGGAGTGACATGGAAAGATGCTCCTGAGTCTAGTATCCAATTCGGTGACAATGCATCATCACTAAGACTTCACAAGAAAAGCATGCTCAAACATAGAGGCATAAAGAATGTCACCCTTATCACTATTGTTACTTATGGCATTCACTTCCTCTATATTGACCATGGATTTCTCTTCCTTCTTGGGCTGCACATTAGCTTTGCCTTTGCCTTTATCATTCTTCCATTTGTAGCATTCCTTTTTGAAATGGCCTTTCTTCCCATAATAGAAGCATTCCAAATCCTTTTTGGCATGGGATTTTCCTCTAGATTTGCTTCTAGACTTACTTGTATTTCTGTCATGGTATTTCCCCCTGGAATATGACCTCCCTCTCACATTGAGAGCACTTGAACTTTTAGTTCCAGCATTGTTCTTTCTACTTACCTCCTCAGTGAGAAGGCTACTCTCAACATCACTGCTTGTCAGGCCTCCTGCATGGGCAGAATTGCTTATAGCAGTCCTAAAAGTGTCCCAACTTTCAAGAAGGGTGACCAATAAGAACATTGCCTTAACGGAGTCATCAAAGGCAATTTTCTGAGCTGAAAGTTGACTGAAAGTTGTGTTAAACTCATTTAAATGGCTAGACATTGAAGTCCCTTCTTCCATGCGAAGATCTATGAGTTTCTTCAGCCAATACACTTGACAAGCAGCACTCTGCTTCTCATAAAGATCATGCAACTTTGCCCACACACCATAGGCACCACTTGCAGTATCTTTCACATTGAAATACACCGATTTTGAAAGTGTGAGCATGATCGTGGAGCGTGCAAGCTCATCCAATTCCTTCCACTTTTCATCATCTTTCCAATCCTCTGGCTTTATGCCTTTGCGTTTTATAGGCTTTACTTGCTTCTTCTGCTTGCTTCTTCTGCACCAGAACATTGTAGATTTGCTTCTTCCAATAGGAGAAGTTTGTGCCATCCAACTTCTCAATGTTAAACAATGCATTCTCTGATGCCAAAGCAATCACAATGAATGACAGAACAACCAGGATACACTGCACCAATGTACCAAAGTCAAGCTCAAAAAATATCAACTACAATGACAACAGCCACACTGTCACTGTCACAAATACATGTTCTGATGTAAGTGACCTCAGGGCATCCCAAAACTAGCCAATAGCTTTTGCACGGTAGCTCCGATGCAAAAAGTGTAAACAGAAGAAATGTAGCTTGTAGAAAACTCTACAACTTCTCAGTTTATATCAAGTCCAAAATTCTTACAGATTTCCTTATATCTGCTGTTGGATGCCACCACCTGCAAACTTTTACTGCTGTAATAACAGTCTGCAACAGTTTTGGCTTGTTTTGAACTGTCAATATCTTCCCAACCAATAGATCTACAAACTTCTAGTTTACTGCAGGTCCAAATTCATTATGGATTTTTTGATATTCATTGCTAAATGCAGCCCCCTGCTCACTTTTTCTAGCTGCTGTCATAAATGTCAAAACTGTAAATCATGGATATACCGGGCATCATAACTTTTTTTCTAAATCTTGAATTGAAATGCTTTCAAAAACAAGATTGTAGATTGTCCAAAAAACTAAAACTTCTTAGTTCAACTCAGAAGACAATTCCTCATGGATTCTCTGATATTCACTTCTGAAAACAACCACCTGCTCACTTTTTACTACTGTCACAAGACTGCAAACTGCCAATCACCAACTTTTCCTGAAGCATTTGAGGCATAAACCCCAATGAAATAGCCCAACAATTCTGAAAATTGTTGTCCAAAAAATTCCCTTCATGGGAAGAGTATTGCACACACAAAAACTGGGATACAAGACAGCTTCAGAAAAACACTGCTCACTTATGCTCATTTTCTCAAGTAAACAAAGGCTCAAAATGCATCAATTATAAGCAATCACTTTCAGCCAACCTTTGGCTTGATATGCATCAACTTGAAGGCATAAACCCAATTGAAATCTGAATGTACCAGCCGCCTTTGATCAACTAGAGTTCGCCACAAGCAAAAGACGTTTTTGCTTTTGAGCCCTAAAAAAGTAACTTCCAGTGGCTGGAATTGCAAAGCAACGGTCGTTTTTGACCGTAGATAGATAATATTCCTTCTCCCCTGCTCAAACAAGGCAATAGATTGCTTAAACAGTCAAGGCAACCTAATATATATGGCTGAAACAGTAAAAACGAGCTAATATACGTTAAAATCCAGCTCCCAGCGGCAGCCCACGGGCAGTAGGAGACTCTACGCAACAAGTTCGGGCTCTTGGCACAGCAACACTGCAATGCTATAGTCTCCTTGTTGGCTTTGCTCAACCAAGCTCTAATACCAGTTGATGGAGAGGAGGTCTTATCGGAGAGCAACAAAGAAAGGGAGAACACCGAAATTGTGGGTGCTAACTCACCCAGATCAAGGTAAGCTCTTATTATGTATGTATGATACAAAGGGGTATATACTAGGCCATTGGCCTTTACCCCAACACTACCTGACTGATTCTCAACCAAGGCCAGCCATTTCTGAAATACCTGGAACACATTACTCTTCCGAGCTATAGCATAAGCCCACACTTTCCTAGTTGCATCATCAATGAATGTCACATAGTATTCAGCCCCACTTAATGACCGTGTAGGCATGGGACCACATACATCTGAATGCACCAAATCAAGCTTTTCAAACTCTTTCTTTCCCCTTCTTTTATGGGCTGATTTAGTCTACTTCCCATAGAGACAGTGCTCACAAAATTCAAAATTAGAGAAACTTAAATGTGATACATAACCCAAACGGAAAGATCCCATTTTGGCTCATATGGTCCAACCGGCAATGCCATAAAGAAGTGCTTGGTTGCTCGGTTATTGCAACAACATGATCAAACACCCCTGATACATGTAAGGGATACAAAGTCCCACACTTGGCACCCCTGGCCAAAAGCATAGAGCCCTTTTGAATTTTCCAATTCCCAGAACCAAAGGTGGTCTGAAAACCAGCATCATCTAGCTGACCCGTTGAAATGAGACTCTTGGTCAGCTTAGGCACATGTCTCACATTTTTTAAAATAAATGCAGACCCATTTGCAAAAGAAAACTTTATGTCACCTACTCCCACTATGTCACATGCATCGTCATTTCCAAGATGCACACAACCTGTCTTTCCACTGTCATAAGTGGAGAACCATTCCCTATGGGGAGTAACATGGAATGAAGCACCAGAATCCAAAATCCAATCTTGGGAATATGCATCATCTGAAGTGGTAAGCAACTCTGCAGATAAACTAGACATGAAGAGAATGTCATTGTCACTATCATGTGTGACTGCATTGATCTCCTTGATCTTCACTTTTCCTTTGTCCTCCCTTGGACTCTCTTCCTTCTGCTTTGCACCCCAATGTTCATTCTTTTTCTTATCCTTTTGCTCTCTTTTAAGCTTGTAGCAATCCTTTTTCATGTGGCCCTTCTTGCCACAATAGTGACACTCAATGTTCCGTGCCCTGGACTTGCTACGAGACTTCCCTCTTTCTTGAAGCTTCCCCCTGGACTATGATTTGCCCCTTTGCACATTTAAGGCTGCATCCTGCTTGTTGCCTTCCATTGACTTCCGTCTAATCTCCTTGGCCAATAAGCTACCAAGCACATCATCAAAGTTCAATACTCCACTAGGTGCACAGTTACTGATAGCAGTACGAAAAGTATCCCATGAGGATGGTAATGAGCATAAGAGAAATATTGCCCTCATTTTCGCATCGAAATTCAGCTTTTGAGCTTGAAGCTGACTGAAAATAATATTAAATTCATTCAAGTGCAAAGCTATGGATACTCCCTCCTTCATGTGCAGAGCTCAAACAATCTTTTCATGAGATAGGCTTTGTTCAAGGCAGTCTCTTTCTCATATGTAGCACACAGCTTTTTCCATAAAGCTTCCGTAGCCTTTTCAGTGACTACTGTGAAATAAACTGTCTCCCCAAGATGAAGTCTAATGGTAGACTTTGCCAATGCATCCAACTCATTCCATTCATCTGTGGACATAGCTGCAGGCTTAGCTGCAATCCCTTGCAAGGGTTTTATCTACTTCTTTTGAATAAGCACATCCCTTATCTGTTCTTTCCACAAAGAAAAGTTTGTCCCATCAAACTTTTTAATGCTGAAAAACTCCTTTTCAGACATGGAAGAGGATGCCATGATGCAAATAAAGAAAAATCCCAAGTGCTAGTGCCTGCAAGAGAGAATCACACCAAATACCAAGTGCACCCAAATGTGCACGCCACAATAGAGTGAAATATCACCAAAACTCAAAGCTCAAAGCTTCAAAAGATACAGCTAACTCATGTGCATGTACTATGCATCCATATGAGCAAATCTGGCCCAAAAGAAAATGCCAACTATAATGGTAGGCATATGCATCAACAATATCTCATCCAAGAGAGCATATCACTATTAGTGCATCAACTGCAATGTGTCAAAGATGTCCCTCAGCATAAAATAGCATCCATGTGCAAAGCGTCCATAAAAAATAGCATCCTTTAAGGCAATTTGGGCCTATCAGTGCATCCAAATGCCTATAAATCATCCACTGCAACCCAATGCACACCATGAATGAGGGCACACAGCTCAAACTGCAACCAGAGTGATCTGCATAAGGTATGCTCAAGAAATCATGGTCCCACGGCAATGACTGCTATTGAAAATAGAACCTGAGATGCCTCAAAACATGGGCACCATTGCATAATCGGACTCAACAAGACAATCTGCAAATATCTCTCTTCTACTGGAACTCCAAAATCTCAACCGATGAGTGAGAAATGGGAATCAACACTTATCCACTGCCATGTGGCATAAATCTAAGGTTTCAAAACCTTAGAATGAAAAATGCATAATAGAGAGACGAAATCAAATACACAGAGATCTATAACTCTAAAAATACTCCATTGAATCATGCAAGAACTAACAGGTAGGGGTTTTTAGCCGTCCGGAACGCAATGGGACAAATGGTTTTGGAAACCGTGGTCCCAATCACTGGGTCCAACACACGGATTGAAAAACGTTTTGGAAACTGAATTATTTGTAAACTCCACCGGAGTGCGAATGATGAGCAACATAGAAGTTTTGGGACCTCCTGAGTCCACCTGAACTGACAGATCTGCAAATGGTTGCTCCAAACTTGAGTTCCAGCACCCGGGCACAAAAATGTTGAAACTGACAAAGTGAGTCAGAAATCCAACGAAATGATCCCAAATTCAAGAATGAAGGTGTTTCCAAGCTCTTGAAGTGAAATGGACACCAAAAGCAAGCAATGGTTGCCTCTACAAGTCAATACAAAGTCTCTGTCGTCGAACAGAATAGGGAAAAGCTTTAAAAAATGACTTTTTCTTTGAAAACACTCAAAACCACTTCGCAAAACCAAAGTGACTTTTCCAAAGGTTCCTTCAAGGTCTCTGTGCACTCGAATGCAAGTAAAGTCACCCACAAAGCTTCCCATAGAGGTTCTCCTTCCTCCCACAGAGCTACTGAGCTTCCAGGCATTCACACATGCTCAGCTAGATCACTCGGGCTCTGATACCAGTTGAGAGTGCTCTTAACAGAAGCAGAACGGAAGAGGGAGAGAGAGAAACAGAGAGCCATACAAGTTTTTTTGGTGGGTGCAGAACACCCTAATCTTCTTTTTCATTCATATATATATGTGTTTGATTATTGTACATAACCGGGGTAAAGGCACAGTGACCTTTAACCCCCACAATGATTGCGGTGGGACTTGAAAAAGAAAGGATTCAAGCAACCAAAGACTTTTTTGGGGATGTAAATCAAACGCTTAAATGAACTAGAGATAGCATTAGAAAGGATCAAGATAGTGCAATAATTTATGAAAACACACACCGTAGAAGGTTGAAGTTTGAAGTAAATGAGAAATTCTATCTTAGAGTGCGTGAATCTTCAGAATCCCCATAGACAGGTAAATGTCCAAAGTTGTCTCCTAGGTATTGTAGACATTCATAATACTTAAGAGAATTGGAGAACTTTCTTACAAATTAGCCTTACCACTATAGGGGTGGAAATACATCCAATTTTTCATGTAAGTAGGCTAAAAAGAAAATTAGGAGATCTGATCAAACTCATTCAAAATGAAGTCCTAGTTGAACTCATTGAACCTACATCTTTACCGCATGAACCTAAAAGAATGTTAGATAGACAAGAAAAAAAACAAGACACAATATATCGAGAATGTCTGGCTAAGTGGAAAGATAGACCTAAAGAGATTTCACATGAAAAATGGTAAGCAATCTCCAAACGAGGTTTTCCGATTTTGTTTTCGAGGACAAAAACAATTCTTAAGGGGAAGGAATGTTACATCAGCCATAATCATGGAAGTGTGTAGCTTGGTTATGGTGAGGTGGGGCTAAAGGATTAAGGTCTAATAAATGACACATGGCACTCAAATAGACTCCATGTGGTAAGAATTGTGTTTAGGGTAGAATTCTAGAGAAAGTTTCACAACCCTCAAGGGAATTGGAGGGAAGCAACAACAAGACACATAGAGAATGGAGCACCGAAATTCTATGGCTAAGAGATGAACACTTTGAACCCTCCTTTTGTGCAATCACTTGCTAAAATTTGGAGCTCTCATCAATCTCCTCAATCTACATCACCCTCAAAGGAATCTATCTCATCCTCATCCCCTCCTTTGGCTCCACCTCCACTAGCTCCAGATCTCTCACCCATCTCTAAAGCTACCACATGGTGTAGGTTGCATGCCTAAAGAATCTAATCGTATTACAAAAGTAAGAGTGGCTAGAGACTACCTGTGTTGCACCTGTAGCCAATCGAGCTATACTTCTCTCTCTCTCTCTCTCTCTCTCTCTCTCTCTCTATATATATATATATATATATATATGTATATGTATATATACATATACATACATACATACATACATATATATATATATATATATATATGTATGTATGTATGTATGTATATGTATATATACATATACATACATATATATATATATATGTAAATATGCATAGTTATACTCATCCTTGGTTGGTGTATGATGAACCACACGAGTCTACAAAAACAAGGGTTTTCCATGAGAAAAAAGAAGGGCAAGAATAGCTACAAAAAAGAAAGTACATCAAACAAAATGCATTAATTGACAAGATAGTAAGTAATAAAGATACTCACAAAATGCATACACGAACAACATAGTAAGTAATAAAGATACTCATGAAATGCATTGTGAGTGACCCTTGCTGACCGTCGCTCCTAAGGTGAACAGGTGAAACTTTCATTGTGAGATTTGTGCTATTTGTCACTACTGGCAAGATCTCTCCTATGCTCATCCTTTGCATAGTGCCACTCTTGGCAAGATACATGCAGAGAGCATGCAAGTACATATTTCACCGCATCTTAGATCTCTAATTTGTGATGGTTTATCACTCTTGGCGTGTAGTCTAACATCCACTTTCTATCAAACTCTAAGTGCTCAGGCATTGGGGACTCTCTATGGAGCACATCTATGAGATAGTCCTTCAATCTTATCAAGAGGTCATTTTCTCTAATCTTTAAATATGCCCTTGTGAAACATAATTCTCATAATTATTCACATCCCTGAAATGGCATGAGATCCTCTATCATTGTCTATGATCCATATCATCATCCACAAAATACGTGGGAGCCTTGCGATGAGAAGATGTCAAAAATGGTGTCTTGGGGACCATGTGGCTAATGGCTTTAGGACTAGTCCTGGGGTTGCGATGTGCAATGATCTCAGGGTGGACAATTGAGTGAGGGTGGGTGAGGGTCTGAATAGTAGCTTGGACGTTATGCTAGCTAGCTACATACTATAGCAATTGACACACATGGGCTCAACATATTGTAGCTAGCTACATATTGCAGCAATCGACACGCATGGACTCAACAAACTTAGTGGCCCCTCCACAACAAGCACCCCAAGGTCCTAGTCATCTTCTCTATAATGGCGACATGGAGCACCCATGATGACATATCTGTAGGAGCCATCCCTCTCAATTGTTGATGGTGGCAACTAGATTCCCCTTGGGAAATTTATTGAGCCTAAAACCAGTTTGTTCCTAAGTTCCAACTCTAGGTTTCCTTGTAGGATCATCATATATCTTGGCATACTTGATGGATTTCCCAAAGGTTTTGGGAGAATTTCTTCTCACCTCAACCTTGTAGGTGTCTTTTGAACCCCTCATGAAACCTCTTATCTTTTAGAATTCATCAATTCCATTTAAATTAAGGAGACAAAAGTGTTTTTGCCAATACTATAATTATCCCACACCTTCCATGCCCTTTCTAGCTCATTTTTAGGTTAAAAGTCTTTTAGGAAAGCTTGCTCAAACTCAACTAAAAAATTTGGAATTCCATTGAGTTTCATTGAGGCTCATCTACCATTTATATGCTTTGTTTTATAAGGAAAGATTGGCTTCCATGAGTTGATTTTCAAGAGGAGTATTCTTGAGTTGGTGGAAGTCTTACCACTTTTGCAAGAACATATTTATGGCACTGTTGTTTCTTGTTTTTCTTACCCATTGAATATCGGTGGGTTTAAGGTCTTCAAAATATTCAAGCTTTCTTAAAGGCAAGAACTGATTGCCTCAATTGGACTTGGAGGAGCTGGAGATTTTACTACAAGAGATACTGATTGAGAATTAGAGATGACTTTAGTTACATTTTTAATGAGCGATTAACCGACTCTTATTGTGTTTCTCCGCAATCACCATAATCCACGTCCTCCAAATCCAAGAGAGATTATAAATCCTCCAAATCCAAGAGAGGATTACAAATAAAGGGCCTTGCACCTTGGAGAAATGGAGAGTTGGGTATAAAAGCCTTGATGATGTGGTTTTTATGAGACTTCGTATGACATGGCTCTATATGATCACAAGCTCTGAGTTTTCTTTTTTTTCTTTTCCTGTACAGATCAAGTTGCATCACTTTCTAATACTTTATTCTTGGTTTCGAACAAACTCACCCTTTCATGTGAAGAGCTTTTCCATTCATAAGACCAAAATATGGTAGTCCCTATGGAGGCACAGATGAACTAAAATTCAAGACGAACTTCTTGGCTTCTGTTCTTCTCTTATTTTGTCGTGCTATGCCTCAAGTCATCGCTTATTCCTATTCAAGGCTTAAATCACTCCTTAGCTTCCTTGCAAAAGTAAAATTCCAAATCTATGCACTCTAAGAGGAAGGATGACCAAGTGAAGCAAGCATATGAGTAGCTACATGACTTGTGTTTCTTCCTTCCAACTAATCTATGATGCATCACTACTAGTAACGTATTTGCTCTCCTCTCCTACACATGTATTGCCCACAATAGGTTGTCCGATTTGATCTCCAGCCCATAAATGGTTTCTAGGCAGAGATTCAAGAATCGATGAGCGAGCAAGTATAGCTTAATAGTGCCGACTATGTCACATTGCAAGACAGGCTATATGCGATGGTGACACTAATCCAGGTAGGAGATCTGATGCTAAGCTTTGGCTCAACATGCATGGTGTTTTTGAATGTGCAAGGGGTTTAGAGTGTGAGCATGGCATCAACAAGGCGGCAACAAAGTGCTAGCATGGTCCGCAATGGAGTGCAAGTGTTGGAGGTCTTTGGTGCTCTACCCATCGTAAGCCTCAGTGAAAGGAATCCTTCAACAGTCCGACTCATATTACATGTTTTATAAATTTGAAGAATCTTGAGCCAATGCATAAATAGCTTCCAATAGTCCCTGCTATCAACAAACCATGAGACGTGAATTGATGGACAAAGTGGCTGATGGACAAAAATGGATAGACTACTTCAAGCTTGGCTCTGGTACCAATGTAAAATTTGCACAAAAAGAGGCTTCAAAGTGTTCACCTCCTAGCCATAGAATTCTAGTCCTCCACTCTCTATGTGTCTCATCATCGGTTTCCTCTAATTCCCTTGAGGATCGTGAAGTTCTCTTCAAAATTCTCCCCTGAACTTGGTGCTTGCCACATGGAGCCTATTTGAGTGCAATGTGTCCTTCATTGGACCTTAGTCCTTTCGCCCTCTCTTGAGCCTACTAATGCATCCTTCAATTAATGCCTTAGACATAGGGATCCTCTAGGTCTTAGCCTTTGATTGTGCAAACACTATCAAACCCTCTGGTTTCCCACCTCACCATAACCAAGCTACATGCTTCTGTAATTATGGATGATGTAACATATACCCTTTTTGGGATTTAGATTGTAATTTAATCTTGTGCTCTTATACATTCAGGTTGCCTCGAGGGACTGCATCTTGCATTACATGTTCATGTCCCATCGAGGAAAATTGGTTAATATGTTTTACAATATATATTCATGCCCCTTTGAGGGTTCTTTTTGTACACATATGATCTCTTTTATGTTAACTTACGGAGTAGTAGAATGGGGTTAACAAACCCTCATTCAACCCCCCTAGTTCTTTTTATAAATTCCATAGCGTTATCCGATGCATATACCAATGCTAATTTCTGTGTAATTTTTGTATGTGCCCTAAGCATATATTGACAGTCTTGTATTGACAAATATATCAATGGAGGTATCGAGGCCTTTAAACAGAATTTTTTTTGTTTCTTCACAAATTCCATCAATATTAATGTCAAAAATTGTCTAATAGCTCGTAGTGTTTGTAATCAAATAGGCCTATCCTCATGTACTCATACAAAAACTACCTATTAATTCATTTGATTTCATGCCATAATCTATGATCAAGGGTCATGCATATTCCACCATGGAAAGGCCAACTGGAGATGATTGTCATAAGAAATTCCTACTATGTGTTATCTATCAATGGACATAACTTAATGGAAAGCCGCTTGTAGGCATTTTACATAACATGCACCTTTCATTGTTCTAAGATGCTAATCATAGCTGCTTGCCTTTGATTTGCACCCAACACCAATCTCATCTCTCCTTACATTAAGAATTTCCTTGGTTTTGTTATGCATAAAGATGTAGATCATAATTTTGTAGGACACTCCAGTAGTGAGTTATGATTCTCGAAATATGAATAGTTTAGATATGTACTGTTATGATGTTTCACTGACATTCATGGCTCAATGGAAAGCCACCCTAATAGGCCTATAAACATGGGCTTGTATAACATCATATTTCTTGGTTGGTGCCCATTAGGCCCACTAGAAAGCCAAAAGACCAGCTATTAGGCTACATCCATCAAACTTACTTAACAATTGATACTAATGAGGTGCATCCTAAAGCTTACAATGAAAAGGATAATTCATATCCAAATGGGTAGCTTATTTCTACTTTTATGATTGAACTTGCTCTACATGATCCATGTGCCTAACCTATCATAAGCACTTGCTCGTGATGTAAGGCCAATTTGGGTGAAACGAAGAGTATCCCCGTCTGGGTGCTTATGCTTTACAGACCTTGTCCGGACGGGATATAATATTTTTGTGAAGATAAACAAAGCCCTAGCTCAGCATGATTGAGATATGGGAGTATGTTTGTGTAGCATACGACCTCTTACTGTTGGATGAGTTTTCCCTCATTGGACATCTTGTAACAATCAAGGCTATGTATGGGATGGGACAACTTAGTGAGATGCCTTTGCATTGCTCTCTCTTTGAGATAGTTGTGAAACCCGCCTTAGGTGAGAATTGGTGATCGCATGGGAATATGCATATGCCACATGTCGAAAGGTCAGGGGGAGCAATGCCAAACGCATAGCTCAAGTTGTGTCTTCAAATAAGGCTGGGTTCACACCACCCGTGCGCCATTTTCCAAAAGGCGGTGTGAAGGGTTGCTGTCCAAGTTGGCCCAATAGGAAGGAGGGGCTCGGACACCGACTCAAAATATTAGCATTTGGCCCATGAAGGCCGCTCGCACGATGGCCAACTCGTCCAACCGCTCCATCATTGTCCTATTTCATCTCCTCCAACCGCTACACAATCACACGTTGGTGACAAAGTAGAGGCGCTTCCCAAGTCTCTGCCAATACGACATATTTTCCAAGAGGTTGCTAAATCCAAGTTTTGCTCGGCACTCGTTCTCATGGGTGCTGTTGCGCTGCTACTTGCAGTGGTCAGATCGTTCGGTCTTGCATAGGCAGCTAAATCTTATGAAAAACACCGAATTCAAACTTTGTTCGGCCATAGCCTCGAGATGCCTCGGTGGCGAGGCATTTTCTCGGTCTTGAGCGACGCAGGGAGCAAATGTAGCAACGCATTTCTAGGGGTGAGATGGGAGAATGGGGGAAGTTGAGGGAGGAGGCGACCAAACTCGAGTTGGATTTCCTTAACCATAGTCGAGTGTAGTTTTCCTCAAGGCAAATATGTGGTGTGAACCGAGGCTTATAAGCACATAGCAATTCGAAGAGAGAGTCATTCACAAACAATGAGAGCAACGCAGCCGCACCTTTCGCAGATGTGCTCCTCCTTTCCTTTACATGTGAGCCTTCCCATCCTCATCATCTTCATCGTTTACAAATTACAGCTCTTTTTACAAATCTGAGCTTTTTCCCCAATCCCTTTTTGTATCTCATTCTCCCCTATTCAGTGATTCTTATTGCTTCCTTCGTCCACCTCTGTTGCTTTGCGTTCTCAATCATAGACGCTCGCAGAAAACATTGAATCTCGTAGGTCTTCCAACCTTGCATTATTATTGAATTTGTCGAAAAGATTCCATGTCGTAGTCTTCCAACAGTGCATTATTGTTGAACTTCTAGAAATCAACCGGCTACCAGAGATTAATGAGAATGCAGGATTCTGAGCTTTGCATAAAACCTTTCTCGTAGAATAGCGGAACAGCAAAACCTTTCTATAATGTGTCTATTCGTGGAGACTTAAGATGAGCTTGTTTGTGGCATTAAAGAACATGAGCTGACTTCGTTTAGATGAGACTAGTGAGTTCTTGCTTATATACGTTTACATTTTGATTGGAATGGACTTGTCTTCTAAAGAAGCTACTGGACTTGTCTTCTCTTCTCCATAACTAATTAATTGGAATTTCCCATTTTTCAATGTATGGGGGCACTACTCTTTCACTCAATTGAATTGAATGTAACAGGATGCTCAAATCTTCGTGTGCATGTTTTGCAACTTAGAAACATATGGAATCGGACAAACTAACTTGTGCCTTATTGGATATCGCAGATGAATGGGGCCTCAGCTAAGAAGATCGTTGGTACGCTGTTCTCCCGGCTTTATGGCTCTTCATTGAAAGTCCCTTTGACAAACAACCTGCACAATTCTTTTTCGCCCTTGCCACACAGGAAAAGGTGTTTTAGCAGCCAAATGAGAGCAGCGTTGCAGATCGAGCTGGTACCATTTCTAAAAATCGTTAATCGTAAGAATATGCTTCTTAATATTCACTTCTCAGAAAAGGAGGGGTTGCCGGATCAAGGAGTTTCAAACCGCTAAGGAACTCAGCCCAAGTAACGTAAGCAAGAGTAATATTATGCTTCTTTTATAAAGCAGGATGCGTTAGCTTTTAAATCATTGTGCGCACATGACGGAAAATGGAGGACGGGTTGATGACGTTTGTAGGCGTTATTGTAAAGCATTGCAAAAGAGTTACAGTTTAAGAGAGCCATGGACACTGCTGTGTGTCGTGTTTTAATGGGAGCAGGAATTGGTGAATAGTGTTGACCCCTTCTTTCTTATAGAAGCAGGCTGCGGCAGTGTAGCTAACTCCTCTGCTAGGAAAATCTGTACGAAAACTGTATTGTATTAAGAAAACATCTGGAACAGTGGTGTGAGGCACATGTACAAGCTCGTAGAGAGGCTGTTACGGACGTCAACAAACCCTAAAGCCCACTAAGGAGTTGTCTGACATTGTGAGGTTCATCACAGTATATCATCCATAAGGTCTTGAGGATCTGCATGTCTTACAATGCATGTAGCTTTTTGTGATAAGATCTAACATTAATTACTGAGAAGGGAAGTCCGTCCTTGACAAGCTAAATTTACTTCATGTGAAAGGCCTCCTTGACAAGTCTTAACCATAATAACAGTATATTGTCCATAATTCAAAACTTAAAATCTTACGTAAATATTACTATGAACTCCATTAATGAAAATTTCTGTCTATATTAATCCTCTTGATTTATCATTATTAAAAGCTGATTCGTTACGAAAGCTGACTTAGTAAGGGCTGTGAAAGTATTTGGGTTCATCATCTCTTTGACGCAGTGAGCAATCCACAAGCAATACACTGCCCATAGTCATGATGATGACCTTTCCTAGTTATATGACGCCACACGACATCTCATTTGTTTCTGAATTGAAATTGGCTAAGGGATCGAATGAACATTGGGTGCTCTATTTAAAAATAGTGATGTTTTGTCTGCGTTGAATCCTTCCAAATCAAAGGCAATTTTCCTCACCTATTGTGATTTGTCTCGACGAAGAGCAACTAATGTTTAAATCTTTCAAAAACCACTTTAGGTCCACTCTTAACATAAAACCAAGTGAGATAAAACTGGTATCTAGGCTATTCAGAAAATTTGAAGAAAGAGAAGAAAGAGAACAAAATGCAACAGAAAAAATAGAATCCCAATGTGCTTCGTGGTTGCTTTAAAGGAAACTATGCTGACCATTCATCATGCTGTTGAAAAACATAGGGTAGTTGCCTGCTTAGGCCAACTCCCTCACAGCGGAAAATTTATCCAGGGATCACAAGACACTATAAGAAAGACACAATGCAAGCGTGCATGCTTATTGAACATTGAAGAGAGCAATGGAGATCAGTAAGAGAATTCAGATGTACAGCCAAACAGAAAATATATGAAGGTAAGTACCAAGTGCAAAACCGTCTAACAGATGTAACAACACGTTCAGCAAACAACCAATGAGTTAAGGCACCAAATCTGGCTCTGATAGCTGCAACTCTCTGACACGGACAACTCCTCTTCTGCCACGTGCCTCTGTGTAGGCTTCAGTAGCTGCTTAAAGGTAGAGCATTCCTGCAAAGTTTTCTCACTTCAACGCACCTCCTTATGCTCTCCTACAGAGTGTAGATCTGTATGCTCCAGAATGCTGGGACTTCCGCTCCTGCAAGAACTCGTCCAGGTTGAACTGCCCCCACAATGGAACTAGCTATAGGGCCCAAAACCAGCCAATCTGTAGGGCTAATAGACCAAGGTCAGCCAACTCAGTCTGTAGGCAGCTGACTAGCAGCCAGGTCAGCTGAACTGCTGCTACAGGTACTTGGCCCATACAAGGCTCTTCATACAGGCTTCTGGTTGGCTGTTTGCCAAGCCCATCTGCCCTCTCCAGGTCCTTGTACCAGATGCCATCCGTGCTGTACCTTTTCAACCAATAGCTGCTGTACTTGCCGACTTGTACCTGCTGTATTACCAACCTGCACCTGCTGTAATTCCAAACTGTACCTTCAGTCCTGTTGCACTGTACCTATGTGCTACCCTGCCCCAATCCTTTGACCCTGTCTGTGGGCTCTTGGCTGGGCTACATGGAACCCTAACTCTGCCCAAACAGTGGGCTTTCTGTCTGCCCTCCATGCTGACCTTGATGGCCTCATGGGCTGTGCTAAATCTATTTCAACAAGGATGCCTGTGTTTTCTGCCCATGTGGCAGCCAATTTGCTGCCCACATTGTAGCCATAAGCAAGCCCTATCCATCCTATACTGTATGTCATCCTGCCCCATGTCTTCCTCATATGGGGGCTCACATGGGGGGGACCCTAATATTCCAAAATCCCCTCTCACTGATCCACACCCCCACATTCGATGCAGATGCTCCATCAGCTCCCTTGGAGCAGCTCTTTGCAACAATTTTAAGATGTCTCTGAAATCAGGTCCATGATCTGCAGCCCCTGCTTCATAAGGTCAGCCTCCAAACATGTGAGCCATCTCGAAATGTAGGCTCCATACATGTAGCACCTACAAACATGTCAGCTTCTTCACTCAATCTGGATATCAAGAACCTATCCATCTAGTTGCCCCTCTTGTAAGTTGAGAACACTCCGAATCTTGCATGGGTAACCATGGTGAATCTTCTCGATCACGTGTAATGGTTAGTGCTCCAAACTTTGACAGTCTACACCACTAATGTCTAAGGAAATCTTGTAGCAGGTGCCTAATGCCTCCAGAATGAGAACTCCCCATTTGTGCATATGGAAGGCTTTCATCCTCCATATAGAAGGTTTTCACTCTCCATTCTCCTTGCATTTGAGAACTCCTGTACAGACAATCAACCCAAAGCAGTGTCACCAGAGATGTTTCATGAAATACGTTTGGCAGGTTTTGTTTAGAATGTTCTGAGAATTTGCCTGGGGTTTTACCTAGAAATGCATAAAATATGGTATGTAATATAATTTATTGTTAATATATAAATAATTATTTACTCTCTCTCTCTCTCTCTCTCTCTCTCTCTCTCTGTGCGTTTGTCTGTCTGTCTGTCTCTCTCAGACACACACGTTCTTTTTTGGTGAACTCCATTTGTCATTATATTACGAAGAACAGTCCCCAAGAAAGAGACATGCAGCTAAAACATCCAAAGGTCTCATTATATGACCAAAAAGCAAGATAGTCAAAGTTTTGCGCATTCAGGCAGTCAAAGAAGATGCCGAAGAGATGGCCGGAAGAAGTGATATTTAGCTAGGGGTGGCTCACCAAAGACCCTATGATTTTTGTCCTTCCATAGAGTCCATAGTCCCCAATAGTGAACCCAATGAAAGAAAAGTTCATACCCCTGCCTAGCAGGATGACCCCCAATAGTCAGAACAGCTTGCCAAAGCAAGTAGTAGGGAAACGGGCCTGAAGATGCTGCTTTAGCAAGAACAAGAAGTCACGAGAATCAGGGCAATGCCAGAATAGGCGAAGCATAGGCTCCTAAAAGGATAAACATTGGCGACTAGCAGCAGGAGCAATATATTGGTGAGCCAAAAGCTGTCCAAAGGGAAGAACCCCAAGCAAAACTCGCCATAAGAAACCTGTTGGCGAAGAGGGAGTTTGCAAGCCAAATTTTCTGCAATCTTTTCTTCCACCATTGAAAAGTACGTGTCATAGACCAGATGTCATTCACATGAGTGGAAACCCGAGGAGGAGGCAACACAACCTTATACAACGATGCAGCTGTGACATTAGCTAGGAGCAATGGCTGAAAACCAGAATCATCTGGGTGAATAGCCCAGTTTTTGAGGCGGTCCGGAAGCTCAAGACGAGGCATTTGGCTGAAAGTCATGAAGCATCTGCTACAATAAGTGCCATAGGGGTCTAAATGCTGTCCCAAGCTAAACTGTCTGACTGCTGCAGGAAAAGATAACCCCATCCCAGCATTATCCTGCACATCACCCCACAAGGTGGACCAAATAAAGTAAGAGCGACGGGGCTCTTGTATTGCCAATGGATGTGCAAACACCTTTGACATATGAAGGCATTCAACATGCAAAGATTTCCAGAAAGTGAGTACCTGCCAATCCCTTTAAGGTGAGAGAGTACATGCTTTACGTCAGAAACAAGTGAGAGACACAAGGGCATCTCTTAACCCTGCCATCAATGTGCCCCAAGAGGACATTTCATTGAGGAAGCTGCTAATGACCAAATGCTAAAGTAGACAAATGCAAAAGCAGATGGCACATCATGTATACCCATGGATGATCACCTTGCATGAACTGAAGCATTATTTCCCCTTATCAGCTACAACATGCATATGAATATTTAGAATATTCAATCCCCCATGCATCTTAGGCGAGCAAAGATGATCAACAAAAAGTAGCCTAAGCACTTTACCTCTATGATGTGACTGCCAAAAAACCTCCATGATAGTGGGCATGAAATGACTGGGACTTATGCACGTTGTCTAAGCAGATAGGAGCATTTTTTTAATAGCGTGCAATAGAAGCACATCTATTCAGCCAGGTAGCTCTCTGACATACCTCAATACCATCACCTCTGTTTTCAGACTAGTGGCCATTTTCTATTGTACTTGGGGCATTTGCATTGCCTGGTTGGGATATTCCACTTTTTCTTGGAATTCAGTATGAGGAGATTAGTATTATAATGCTGAATGGGATGATAAGAGAATTTGACACAAGTCTCTTACCTGAAATGAACTAACAACATTGTTGAATATAGTCAGTTATTCAAAGTCATGCGACCAAAGGTTGAATCTACAATGTGGAAAGCAATGGAAGATCTAGTTATGCCTTTTTTTTAGAGTGATAGACAAGGACACAGAACAAATGTTAAGAATAAAAGTGTAGGGATGGTTTGTCAAAGGAAGGATTTTCTGCAACCAAGGATGATTGATAAGAAAAGTGGATGTAAGCGGAATCACCGAGAGAGAAATTGCAAAAAACTTTTCCATCATAGGTACAGAACAGTTATGTGTTGGCTCCTATTGAAATGTGAAGATTAAAAGTAACAGCTTTTTGCAAGTAACATAAAACAAAGATGGCTTCGCAGTTTTTTGTTGATGAAAGAGAGCATGTAAGGGTTGGATTTTGGTGACTTCCATCTATGTTTGTCTTATAACTGTATTTTTTCTGTCATTGGATTTCTCCATAGATGAAAAAAGAAAGGGTCTGTTTTGTAAATAATTGTTTCACTTACTTTTAAGTTGTGCATGCAGATACCCTGTTTAAAAGACAACTATGCATATCTGCTGCATGATACAGAAGCCCGTGTTACCGGAGTCATTGATCCCTCTGAGTCTGGACCTGTAATAAAAACATTAAAAAATAAGGATCTTCATTTGACATATATTCTCAATACACATCATCATTGGGATCACACAGGAGGCAATGTTGATTTGAAGAACAAGTTCAGTGCAAAGGTAATGTTTGGCAGGTTGTATATGCTTTGACTCATTGGATAAATTTGATTTAACTCAGGTTGTACATGCTTTGACTCATGGGATAAATTTAAAAAGCAAAAACTATGTGAGTATTTCCCTCTGGTCTTCAAAGATGGAAAAATTCCAGTTAACGAAGGGGAGGATAGGGGTTGAAAAGAATGTGGCACTAGGGCAACTAAACTAAGGCGCCCTCTTCCAGTAAAAGGACGACTACATTGTCAGATCTTGTTAGATAGGGTCTGTAAAGAGAGCTCAGAAAAAGACTTGAGCTTGCTGAAAGCTAGACTACGACCATTGGATATGTCTAGTTATCAAAAAACCAATAATGAAATCCGAAATAAAAATGTAGTAGTATTTATCACTAAAACACTGTTTTAGAGTCTTCAATTTTTGGATAAAATAGAGGGCTGGCCACTGAAGAACCATAGCTTACTAAAATAACATGTGGCCAAAATATGCAATTGACATGCCACTTGAGATGTGGCACAAGTAACATGTGGCACCTTCCTTGTTGCAACAATGACGGCTTAGTGATTGGAAGAATTTTCACGATGCTGTCCTTGGAGGTGATAGCACCACTATCTATGGATGGGACAGCACCAATGCCGGAGTTAGCAGCATCCTCATTGCTGGTATCAGGGGCAGCCCCATCATGCCCTCTTAGCCCGACCCTCTATGCCTCACCACCACAGTACGCCTCTTTTTTGTCACCCTTACACATCAGCCAGCCACCGTTCCCCTCTTGTGTTGGACTCACCGCATCCACATTCAGTTGTCCCCTCACCACTCTTAGTCACCTACCCTCTATTACTCAGCCCTTGTTTAGGCCATATCCATACCGTCCATGGTAAACACGATCCCATGTGACACATGGGATCACCTCCTCATGGAGGTACACCGTCTTCGTATGTGAGGTGGAGCAGGACCACCTCATCCATCGCTCTGGGTAGGTGCTCTGTAAGGAGATGGCAGCTGTAGTGACTGCCTCGAGTAGGGGCCAACAGTCGAGGCTGTAGAGGCACAGATAGCCACCATGCAGTCGGCCCTCACAGAGACTTCTAGATGGGTAAATGTCGCAAAACGGGATCCTGCGAAGGCCACCATTTCATTCTGGAGTAGCGGCAGAGAGCCAAGAAGGCTCTCAAGTCTCAATGTTAGAATACGACGCATTCCTCGCACATTTGCCACTCCCATTGAGGATGTGATCAGCTTCGTGACTTCCACCCTGGGAGTTCAAGAGCATGGGATTGAGGGGGCCTGGTGTATAGGGCGGGACCCCAACTGAGAGTGGCCTCTCATCATTTGCTTCAAGGATGCTTAGGCTCTCCTTGCATCACTGCGCAGATGATCAGCTTTATGTGACCGCCTAGAGTTCTACTTGGATGAGGACCTTGCACCTCTATAGGTTGAGGAGAGGTTTATCCTCATACAACAGTGAGAATCGCCCACAAGAAGGGAAGTGGGTAGTAGTTCAAGAGGGGCAGCTCTTGACAGATCCCCAACAGGCATCTTGTAGCTCCCATACATAGGGGGTTGAGGTCTTTGAGACTCAAAACTGAGACCCTGACCTTTAGTGTTTGGAACTTTAATGGTACCTTATGGTCAGATGCAGGAAATTTCTTGGAATCTTACACAGGTCGAGACATATTAGAGCCCAGAGAGCCCTTTGCCGATTGTTTGTGGATACACATGGGAGGCAACATACCGGGATGAGACCCGGGAGATAAGAGTAGTCCGGGGATCGGGGGAGTGGCAATACTAGACAGATCATACTTACCGGGGCAATCTTCGTCGAGAGGCGAGATACATATGCCAAGTTTCTGTGGGTTCAGATCCGCTGCCCTCCTTGAGAGGACCTCTGCATTGCAATCTGTTACTTTCCTCCTGAGACCTCACATTTCTCTCGAGGAGACTGAGACTTTACCATACATAGACATCTAACCGAACATCATGGATTTCTCAAGCCATGGGAAAGTTCACCTTGTTGGGGGCTTCAAAGCGAGGACAATGCTAGGTGTCACTTGAGAGGGAAAGAATGAGGGAGAAGTACAACGGGGAGAGAGTGAGAGAGAGGGGTGACACAAAAGATGTGGGTGTGAAGTGATGAGCCACACCACAAACTCATAGGTTTTATTAGGATTAGGTTTTTCACCCTATGACTGTCTTAAGACAGTCATAGGTGTCATATCTTTAATAAAGGGGTGGCAATGTGCCTTTACCCCAACAACCTCCCACCTAAAGGCCAATGTGCCTAAAGGGGAGAAAAGAATAAAAAATTACAGCAATATACAGTTACTGTATACAAGACCATAAAATAAGAATGGTCTCATCCTAATCCCATGATGTGGCGGCAATGTGCAAACCGCTCTGTAGGCAAGCTCTTAGTGAGCAAATCTGCAGGATTATCATCAGTATGCACCTTCACAAGCTCAAGTCGCTTGTCTTCCAGTACCTCCCTGATGAAATGATATTTCACATCTATGTGCTTGGTCTTTTGATGAAAGACCGGATTCTTTGCCAACATGATAGCACTCTGACTATCACAATGTAAAACTGGCATATCTCCTGTAATGCCCAAATCTCCCACCAGCCGAGTAAGCCATATTGCTTCTTTGCAAGCCTCAGTGGCTGCAACATATTCAGCTTCAGTAGTTGACAGTGCAACGCATTTCTGCAACCGAGACACCCATGATATAGCACCTCCTGCAAATGTGAAAATATAACCGGTAGTAGATTTCCGGTTATCTGCATTCCCTGCATAGTCTGAATCTGTAAAACCATGCACCAATGCATCCTGCCTACCATAGCATATGCACAAGTCTTTGGTACCCTTGAGATACCTCAAGACACCTTTCACTGCTTCCCAATGTTGCTTGCCTGGATTTGCCATATACCTGCTGATGACTCCCACCGCAAAAGCAATATCCGGACGAGTGGCAACCATGGCATACATCAAAGAACCAACTGCAGATGCATATGGAACCTTGGCCATTTCAGCCTTATCATCATCTGATCTGGGGCTGTCCTTACTGCTGAGTTTTAAATGTGGAGGCAACGGGGTACTAATAGACTTCCCCCCCTCCATTTTAAACCTCTGCTGTACTTTGTCAATGTACTCCTTCTGTGACAGAAACAAAAGTCCCTTGGACCTGTCACGAGTAATCCGCATGCCAAGAATATGGTTTGCATCACCCAAGTCTTTCATGTCAAAAGACTTATGCAGTTGTTTCTTTAAAGCACTAATCTCATGCTGAGATTTACTGGCAATCAGCATGTCATCCACATATAGAATGAGTAGCATCAAACTGCCATCCTTTGCCCGTTTGGTGTACAAGCAATGATCGGTCTCACACCTATGATACCCTTCGGACTGCATGAAGGCATCAAACTTCTTGTACCATTCTCTTGGTGCTTGCTTGAGTCCATACAAGCTCCTCTTGAGCTTACACACAAGCTGCTCTTTCCCTTTAACAGCATATCCCTCTGGCTGACTCATATAGATCTCATCATGGAGATCTCCGTGAAGAAAAGCAGTCTTCACATCCATCTGACATAAATCCATGTCCTCATGAGCAACAAGAGCTAACACTGCTCTCAAAGTAGTCATCTTGACTACAGGGGAAAAAATCTCATCAAAGTCAATGCCCTTCTCCTGCTTAAATCCCTTGGCAACCAATCTGGCCTTATACCTCGGTAAAGCATTTGAATCCACTTTGACTTTGTAAACCCACTTGCATGGCAAAACCTTTCTGCCTGCAGGTAGCTGCACCAAGTCCCATGTATCATTTTGAAGTAGGGAGTCCATTTCTGACTGCATGGCTTTCTCCCACTTCCTTTTCTCTGTTCTTCCCATAGCTTCCTTGAAGCTGGAAGGCTCACCACAATCTGTTAGCATGATAAAATCAGCCACATTATTGGCTCCTGGAACAAACCTGTCAGGAGGCCGTTGTACACGGGTGCTCCTCCTAACAAAATGTTCCGGATTAGGCTGCTGTCTAGCCTGTTCGTCATGCATGACGGGTGGCTGTACCACCATATTTGGCTGTTCTACAGCCCCATTTGCTGGCATATCCTGTGGTGCATCATTGGCAAAATTATCTGGCTGATTTTCAGCCTGTATACCCTCTTGAACAGGGTTATCTGCAGCAGCCTGCTGCTGCATATTAATGGGCATTCTTTGCTGTCCGACATCATCATAAACAACCCTCCTGTATTCCACAGGTTGCACGGGTTCTTTGTGTACACTATCCTCTTTAAAGATGACATCATTGCTGCGTATAATCTTCCGTTTAACGGGATCCCATAACCTGTACCCCATTTCACCTTCGTCACCATAACCCATAAAGATGCATCTGGAAGACTTTGGCTCCAGTTTGGTGCGCAGTTCTTTGCGTATATGAGCAAAGCACTCGCAGCCAAACACACGTAAGTGCTTATATGAAGGTGGCTTGCCAGACCACACCTCTTCTGGCACTTTCAACTCCAAAGCCTTGTTCGGCGACCTGTTAATTATGTGAACTGCTGTTTGCACGGCTTCTGCCCAAAAGCCATGGGGCAATGCAGCATAAGACAACATACATCGAACCTTCTCCTGAATAGTTCGATTCATCCGCTCACTCACACCATTTTGAGATGCATTAGGAGGGGCTGTGAGTTCCTGTTTAATGCCCTTAGCTTCGCAAAACTGTACAAAAGCATTTGACACATACTCACCCCCATTATCGGATCTGAGGCATTTCAGCCTGCGACCTGTCCGAGATTCTCAACCTGAGCGACAAACTTCTTGAAAGCATCTAAGGCATCGCTCTTATGCTTCAAGAAATAGACCCACACTTTGTGTGTGGCATCATCAATAAAAGTAATGAAATACTTTGCACCCCCTAGTGATAGCTGTGGCATCTCACACAAATCAGTGTGCACTAGATCAAGCGGTGCTCTATTTTGGGGAGTTCTCCTCTTATGAGGAGTCATAGAATGCTTGCCAAATATGCAATGATCACAAGTAGGCAAATCTGAAAATGAAAGAGACGGCAGATAACCCAAACGTGACAGTTCTTGCATTCCTTTAACGGACATGTGTCCCAACCGGCTATGCCACAATGAAACCTTTGGCAGCTCGGTTATGGCAACAACATGATTACCTACACTGGAAACATAAAGAGGGTACAAGGTATCACTCTTATAACCCTCAGCCACTACAACCTGGCCATCAGTAATCACCCATTTGGAATCCCCAAATGTGGTGTGGTAACCACTGTCATCCAACAAGCCAGTGCTAATCAGATTTTTCTTGATTTGCGGCACATGGCGAACACCATCAAGCATAAATGTGCGTCCATCAGGGAATACTATCTGTATATTGCCAATCCCTGCAATCTGACATGCATAGTTGTTCCCAAGGTGAACAACTCCATGAGTACCTGTGTAGGAAGTAAACCACTCCCTATGAGGAGTAACATGAAAAGAAGCACCTGAATCCAAGAACCAGGTGTGCATGTCATGGCCATCAATAACCAAAGTATGTGCAATTACAGCAGAAGAGCATAAACATCATGCGTGTCACTTTCACTGTCTTCTGCTGCAACATTCACTGCAGCCAAGTCATCTGCCTTGGCCTTGCCTTTGCCTTTGCTTCCACTGCCTGCATCCTTTGCCTCAGCCTTCTTGGCTTTCTGATCCCGTATAAACTTGAAGCACTTAGACTTCACATGTCCCTTCTTGCCACAATAAAAGCATTCAATATCCTTTTTGCCACGGGACTGACTGCGGGATTTGGACTTACTACCAGATCTCCCCTTCTGCTGAGTCCTGCCTCTTTCCTGTACCTGCAAAGCATTTGAAGACTTGCTGCCCGCATTATTCTTCCTGCTCATCTCCTCCATAAGGAGAGAACTCTCTACATCAGCATACATAAGAGTGACATTTGAATTAGACAGGGTGGTCTTGAAAGTGTCCCAACTCTCAGGGAGGGTACACAACAAGAAAGTAGCCTTGAACTCCTCATCAAGGTTCAACCCCTGTGCAATCAGCTATGTAAAGATGGCATTGAACTCACTCAAGTGTGAGGTCATAGCTGTACCTTCCTTCATGCGAAGATCAACCAGCTTCTTTAACCAATAAACCTTACTGGCTGAACTCTTTTGGGCATACAACTCTTCTAGCCTCTGCCATAGGCCATAAGAGGTCTTTTCAGCCTGAACATTGAACACAAGAGAATCACTGAGAGTAAGCATGATAGCAGCCCTTGCGGACAAATCTAGCTCCTCCCACTCATCATCTGACATCCCAGATGGCTTGACACCCTTCACCCTTATGGGCTTAGAAATCTTCTTTAGCAGAAGTACATTCAAACACTGTTCTGCCCATAATGCATAATTGTGTGCCCCTTCCAATTTCTTTATGTTCAGAATTGATGATTCACTTCCCCCTGATGCCATATCAGATAAAGAAAGTACCTGACTCCCTGTAAGTCAAAAAATGACTGAATAAAATTCTGATTTCTCAGAAAAACCTGCTCTATCAAGAGCCAGGGGCACTCACAATAGTGCTGTTTTTACTGTCAAAAAATCTGCAGCAAAACAGAAAATTTCCCTCTAGTTACTGTACCTTCTGACACACTGTACCGTGCTCAAATAGGCATAAAACAGTAATTTCAGAATGCTGCAGCTGTTCCACAAGTGCTTTAACAGTGCATCATCAGCTGACAAAGCACAAAACACTGCTGTCCTGGACACTTCTCCCACCTCAGATGAGGTATTGCACTGATTTTATATGCATAAACCACTTGTCATACACTGTTTTGTTCACTGAAAAGAGGCTCTAGACACTTCAGCCTGTCACAAACCTGCAACAGAAAATGGGACAAATCCCAAGCAATCACCCTTCTGCCAAGGGGATAAAAGGCATTTGAAGGTCTCAAACAGTAACTTAAGTGCTCTCAAGCAAAATCTGGGCAAAAGCCCCTTGATTTGACACCTGTACCAAGTGAAAAACACCTCAACACTGAGGTAGCATACAAAATACAGCGCTCTCCTGGCACTTTCACCTGACAATGCAATGCATAAACAGCCCTGTGTACACAGTAACAACACAGATCCCAACGTACAAACACTGAAGAGAAAATCTTTTGAGCACTGTCAACGATGGACAGTTAGGGACCGAGTAAACTCGATGCGCAATGGCCAAGCGTGGCTCAACTGAGATTTTTCAAGGTGTCGTACACAAAATGTGACCTGCAGAAATGTCACTGAATACACTGCGGAAACAAGACCAATGTGGGCTCCCTGGCTCCACACTGCCTCAAGGCATACACTGCATAAACTTCCAGGCAAAAGCCCTTTGAAAATGTCACCCAAAAGCTGAGATTTGCACTCAGCAAAAGCATAAAAGCCCTCTGCAAAATCAAGGCATTACCTTCCCGAAACAAGATAACTGTGCAACCACCACACACTGTGGTACTAGTCACCTCAAGCACGAGGGACAGGAGGGTACTTGCTGTACCTTCAACACACAGTTTTAAGAACTGAACAGCCGGGAATGCTCTCTCTTTTTCTTCTTTCCCCAAAGAAAAACTGCTGTACTTTCTGTATTTGTGTACTTGTGCAGGGTACCACTGTACTTGCTGTACCTGTGTAGGGTACAGATCCAAAACTGTTGTACTTTTTGTACCTGTGTACTTGTGCAGGGTACCACTGTACCTGTGCAGGGTACAGATCCAAAACAAAATTTCGAAATGCACTTGCCTGACGCAGCTCGTACGGCGGCGTCCGTACAGTATGGACGCCTGTACGGTGTCCGTACGGCAGTACGGACGGCCGTACGTCCGTACATGAGCTCCCTGCGTGCGCGCCTGCGCGCCGCCCTGCTCGATGCCCTGAGGCTGCCCCGTACAGCTTCTCCCGACGCTGCCCAGCTGCAGTCCGCGCTGCTGCTCGTGCTGCCCGCGCGTGCACTTGCGCACCGCCTCTCTGCCCGCGATGCCCAGCTCCACCCGCGCTGCCTGCACGCTGCTCCGATGTGAGCTCGCTGCTGCTGCTGTTGAGGGCACGAGGCCCGAGGGGATAGGGAGGGGTAGAGGTAGGCAGGAGTGGAGAGGGAGAGGGAGAGATGAAGGCTCTGATACCAGTTGAGAGGGAAAGAATGAGGGAGAAGTACAACGGGGAGAGAGTGAGAGAGAGGGGTGACACAAAAGATGTGGGTGTGAAGTGATGAGCCACACCACAAACTCATAGGTTTTATTAGGATTAGGTTTTTCACCCTATGACTGTCTTAAGACAGTCATAGGTGTCATATCTTTAATAAAGGGGTGGCAATGTGCCTTTACCCCAACATCACTCTCGTGATGATTCTATCTTGTTACTTGTGGTTGATCTAGACGAGGTTCGGATGTTCCTAGTCTTTGCAGATAGACGAGCCCGTCACATCTTATGGGCATGTATTGGACATGGGTAGGATGCATGATCTTATCATCTATAATGACCTGGATAGTTGGCCCTCAGGTGGTTTCACTTGTTTCCCCCATGGGGGGGGGGGGTTGCAGTGTAATTGACTATCTTATCAGATCTCCTACCTCCACTTTATTTATCACGGATTTCTCCATACCACCTCCACCTCCACCTCCACCTCCAGGAGAGAACTGCAGCTATTTTTTTAAAGTATACCACCCCATGGTTTACGACACACTACTTACCATGGCATACACTTTGATCACAACCTAAAACCCGAGTACTCCGCATGGCTGTCCACTCTACTTGCATACATCAACCACATACTGCTTCTAGAGGATTGAGCCGCCTTGATTACATGCTCTCTCCATGAGGCTGTCCTATACATTTTTTCACACCACCAATTCCACTCACCCGCTGCCTCTTGGCTCAGTGTTTTGTAATCGATGGTATGATGACGAGTGTAATGCTTTACACCGGCAACTCCAATTCAAGGCTAAGCATCATCTTCTAAGTGAGGCAGATACGATACACGAGTATCGCAGTATAATATTCTAGAAGAAGTAGGCATTCGCTCGCCAGAATGAGGAGGAGTTAATAAACATTTTTTTTGTAACAACTCTAAAGACTTTTGTTCATTATTACCAATCGTGTTCGGCCTTTATATAGATGAGATTCCAATGTTCATTGGGAGTCTAGGGGGGACTGGCTGCTCTTTAGCCGGATCCTTACTCTAGATTCTCCTGTACGAAGAGGAGTAATCCTTGCTCTAGATTCTCCTATACGTAGATGATGTGATCTTACTCTCCTCCTCAACAAAGGGGCTCCAGCGACACTTGGATGAATTTCATAATTTATGCAAGCATACTTGTAGTGGTTAAAGGCATGAGCATTGAATGTGCCAATACAAGACAATTCACACTAGTAGCTCCCCATCATATTGGCAAGGAGGTGCTTGGCACATGGAGATTTTGTAGGCCCCAAAGTCAACAACTGGTCAATCGTATCAAGTCATCCAATGAGGTTGTGAAAAGTCAAATATAGGTTTATGGGAATCCCTTGACCCATCTATTGGTTAACAATCTGATAGACCATATCCGTCTATTTGTAAATGGCCTTGGCTTGTCAGAATGTGGTGCCACCCTCTATATGAAGGCCCCTCGGGGTAGGAAAAGAACAAAGGGCTCCAACAACACTTGGATGCACTTCATACTTTTTGCAAGACACATGACTTGAAGGTCAACCTTAGTAAGAGAAAGGTCATGATTCTCAACACATCCTAAGCAACCATGCACAAAGAGCACTTCACAAGTAAGCCTTCAATCCTACATCAGATAGTCTTGACTGAGTTTGGAGCATGACCTATCCTCATCCATGGCTTTGGCAGCCAAGAGTGACCAAAGGTGTTGGTATGCACGTACAAGAAGATGGTATAACACATTACCCCCCTTCCAGCACAGCCCCCTTTATCCCGCTCACATGTCATCATGACGTAAACCAGGTTATCTGAGAGGATCTCTTATAGTTACACACATTTACCCACTGTTCGATAAATCCTTGGGGATAAGTCATTCAGTCAAAAGTTAGACTTTGTTGGTCACTAAGGTGATGTGGAGTTGGTGCTTTGGAGTGTGGATTCACTCTAGCCTCAACTAAATTGAGGGGAACTTCTTATTCTCAATTCGTGTGGGGCTTTGGACTGAGCACCAAGGAAAGGAATATTGAGTACCGATCCTAAATGAACTATGGAGTTCTCTCTATATGCTCTGCCTGGTGTTGGCAGGTGTATCATAAGTATAGGTAACCCTGCATTAATATGTCATAAATGCTGGAGCCAATTTTCATAGAAATATAAAAGAGTCTACTTGGTGTGAGTGAACTCGGTGGATATGAATGTGGCTAAGGTTACTCCTATAAGAGTAAACTTTGTAGACAAGTATACTCACGTCAGAAATAGGCACTGAGTGAATCTTGTGTTAGGAATGGACATTGGAAGCCAAACTGTGCATTTGGCTGAGTTTCCACCCGTTCTTCTTTCTGATGGCCATGGTATTTTGGCTATGGACAGCTCTGGACAGCCCTATTATTATTTGGAAAGATTTTCTAGAATGTAGCAATGGATTCACTATTTCACAAGTCCAAGATGGAATCGTTTAGACCTTAATTTTAACTGTGAATCCTACCAAGGCTATGTTTGTGATGATCCTTATAGGTCTTCCGGATGGATGGTCTGTAGTGGTATGGGACACTACAGTTTCTATTGATGGATGTATTGAAATTCCTTACTGATAGGAATTAAAACTAATACCAAGGGGCTCTTAATTTCAATTAATGGTATATGGTTTAATATCTTCTAGGTGGATTGGTATCTAGCTAAAGAACAAATGTTCTTTAAGGTTATTTGGCCAGTGTTTAGTAAAGCTGACCACTTTACTGTGGCCAATGTAATTATGAAAGAAGTTATGGTTGAGAGTTTTGTTTGCTTGATACTTCATAATATCGTAGTCTGCCTTTTGGCAAGAGTCTTGTGAAGAGACATACCCTTGGATTTGGGGTAATGTGACAAGTGGTTTACTGATAGTCATGGATTTTTAGTAAGGTTCTCACTATTGTTTTATTTATCTTTCTGTTAATAAAGTTAGTAAGAGTGTAATAATAGGTTTCTGAATGTGCCAAGTGCATAATGGACAAGGGAAGTATAGTTTGGTGAACTATGGCTTGACATTAAAAGATTACAATACAGATAGTGTTAAGTCAAACCTAGATAGACTGATATTGTTTGACAGAAAATTGTTATGATTCTGAGACAAATAAGAATCAGGATATTCAACAGGATATTAACAGAAGATTCTTATGATTCTGAGATGAATCAGAATAAGGATATTCAATAGGATGTTGAATGTCGCCTTCTCAATCTTTAGATGAGAATTGAGTAAGCGAGCCATAATCAATTTTTGAGTTCACTCAGAGGATTCTAGATGGATACTTCTTTTTTTTCCCGAAAAAACAGTGCTAATTATATTACTTCGAGAACAAGATACAAGAGGTCAGCTTATAGCTGACGGGCTGCGTTCACAAACCGGACGCAGCCCTAAAAGGTAGCATAATAAATCATACTCTCACGGAGGGATATGCTGAGTGTGAATGAACAGCCATCGGGGTGGTGAGTAGTGCCACCGAAGGCCCTGCGTAGTCTGCTCGAAGAAGAGGCCCTGTGTGTCCCAAGCCCGGAGGAAGCGTCTCCGCTTCTCCTGACCAGCCCGGGAGTCTCCCTGAATCTGGTCCCACTGGCCTCTGAGGGTATGAATAATCTCACTCCAAATCTCCGCCATGATCTGGGCAGTCGATAAGGAGGTGCCACCGAGGATCTGCGCGCAGCGCGAGGTCCAGATGTGCCATCCTGTAATGCTGCTGATAATCTCCTAGACTGGCTGCCTCTCCCGAACTCCTGTATCAGCCTCTGCTAGGTGCTGTGGGATACCCTCGAGCGGCCCCCACGTCCCCTGTGTGATAAGGAAAGTGGGGTCCTGCTGGCATGCCTCGAATAAGTGATGAAGACCAGGTGCGGTGCTGCACCAACAGAACGCGCCCCAAGTGATCAATCCTAGCTCTGGTGCTGCGCGAGTAAGAAGCCCGAAAGTCCACCTCCACACTTCCTGGGCGCGAGTGCAGCTCCACAGGCAGTGTTTTGGTGACTCCTCATCCGCATGGCAAATCTGACAGCATCCGTCCTGGCCTATCTGCCTCAACCAGCTCCCCACTGGAAGACCTTTGTGGGCAAGAAGCCACAGGAAGTATGAGATCTTCCGCGGCCGCCAGCTCTCCCACAAGGCCTTCCAGAATGCCTGCAAAAAGAACCTGGAAATACCCTGCGCGTACCAGCTGGGTCGCTGGGTGGGGGGGCGGCTCTGCATCCTCCCGAGAACTCGCTTGCCCAGAGTCGTGCTGTAGGCGAAGAAGGAAGTCGGCCCCTGTCCTGTCACAATCTCTGGCCACCACCACTCTCCTGGGTCCCAATCAAGCTCTGACAAGGCCCGCCCCTCCCAGAGCCAAAGACGCCAAAGCTGCAACTGGTCCTGCTCGATACTAGGATCGGTACGCCAGACCTTCCCCAAAAGGCCTACGACCCTAACCCTCTGCCACGGGAGTAGGGGGTCGATGAGCGCATCCTCTCTCCTGAGTCGTCCATCCCCTGAAACCGCGAAGAAGGAGATAGAGGAGTCATCCATACGTCCTGCGACCACCAGTGGGATGCCACGGGGGGTGAACTGTCCCAGCCAGTGGGTGTCACCAGGCATGAGGACCTGAGGCTCAGGTGGAACCAACCAAGCAGCTGGGATCGCACCGTCGATCTCCGTGCGTCTCGCCTGGACTCCACGTGCACCTCCAGCTGCGTCTGCAAGATCAGCCATCTCCAGATGTCTGTACGTATCCCTCCAAACTCGAAGGGACCGGGCTGGCCCCCTCATCTAGCCGTCCCACCTGATATGTGATCTCTCCCCCAACTGAAGGCCCTCGGCATCTCTGACCTGACCATTCCAGACGAGCGGCTGGCGATCGATCTCCTCCTGACAGCTGGGAGGGGACTGAATGAGACTGAGACGGAGCCACCTCCAAACCATGAGGAGGCTACGAACGAGTGGGGAACGGGGCTGAGTGAGCGGGGCGGAAGTGAAGATCCACCTGAGGGACGGTAGCCACTCTCCACCTCGGCGCGGGACACAAGAGCCGACTCCCTGCTGAAGTAACATCTTCCACGTCTGCCCCCCCGGGGTCAAACCGGATGACAAGCTTGCCTAACAAGGCCTGACTCTGAAGCTCTGGATCGATAACCCCCAGGCCACCCTCAGCCTGCGGAAGAATGACTGTCTGCCAAGCAACCCTGGCTCTGGTATCTCTAAGACCATCCTCCCCAGACCAAAGGAAGTTCCGAACCAACCTCCTGAGCTGTGCCACGCTAGATCTCGAGAAGCACCAGCAGGAAGCCACATACCAAGCCGTGGCTAGGAGGACCTGGTTAACTACCAGGGCACGACCTGCAAGAGACAGCTTAGCAGTGCTCCAGAAAGCCAGCTTCCGTCGGATGGAGTCTAGCACCGGGAGAAACTGCTGAGCTGGCGTGATGTCTAGGCCTACCTGGAAGCCAAGGTATCTAGCTGTCTGTCCCCGTGGAATCCATCTGAAACCCAAAAATCGCCCCCACTGAGAACACGACCCAGGGTCTGTGAGAAAACCAACTGATTTGTTCCAGTTGATTTTCGCACCAGCGGCCGAGCAGAAGACCTCCAGGGCCATCCGCACCCTCTCTAGCATCCTCTCATCGTCCTGGACATAAAGGGCTGTATCATCTGCGTACTCTGAGTCCAAAAGCTCCGTGTCCTCCCGGAGTGGAAGGCGAACACCCCTGATCCCGGTAGACCTCGCCCGAAGGTAGTAAGTCATGGCCTCGGCGAAGAAAAGAAACAGGTAAGGAGCAAGGGGGCAGCCCTGACGCACTGATCTCTCCAAGCTAAAGCGCTCACCCATCCTGCCTCCAATGATGACCCTGCTAGACGCTATCCTGTACAAAGCTGAGATACCCTGAATCCAGCCTGTCGGGAAACCTAGCCGCTCCAGAGTCCCCTCCAAAAAGGACCAGTCCACGCGATCGTAGGCCTTCTCGAAGTCGAGAAGTAGAATGGCAAGGTGTGATCCACTGTGCTGAGCCCACTCCGCCGCCTCTGAAAAGGTGAAGACATTATCCAGGATACTGCGATCCTGGACAAAGCCTGTCTGAGTGTCATGAATGAGGTCTGGGAGTAGAGGCCGAACTCTGGCACTGATCATCTTGGCGAGGATTTTGTAGGCGGTGGTAAGGAGAGTGATCGGACGCCACTGGCGGATCTCCTGTCTATCTCGTCCCTTCGGGATGAGGCAAATCAGTCCCGAAGAGAGGCTCTCTGGCATCTGACCGCTACTGAAAATCCCCTGCAGAGCTGCAAGGAGGGGCTGATGGATCTACTCCCAGAAGGAGGTGAAGAATGCTCGGGGTAGCCCATCCTCTCCTGGGCATTTCTGTCCGTCGATAGCCATCAAGGCCTCCAGCATCTCATCCGAGGTAAACGGCGCCAACAACGTCGCCTGCATGCTAGGCTGGACCAGGGATGGAATGTGCCTCCACACCTCCTCACGGGCACGACTAGCACGAGGGGCAAGCGGCTCCTGCTGGAAGAGGGTCCTGTAGAAGTCAGTGGCCAACCCCAGGACCTCCCCCGGATCCATAACGATGTGACCATCCGCTGTCCTGAGACTCCGAAGCTGATCACCTGCAGCTCTCTGGCCATGCGTCCTGAAGAACTCTCTGCACATCCGGTCACCCTTCCGGGCCCAGAAGGAGAGAGAGGCGTGATAGGAAAACTCTGAGCGGCGCTGGAGTGTCTCCTCCAGGAGGGCTCTGGCTCGAAGGGCCTGGATCCGAAGCTCCTCCGAGCCCGGGGAAGCCTGCTGGAGTCGCTGAATGGAGGCGAGGTCCCTTTGAAGAGCTCTCTCTCTACTCCACCAATCTTGTCGAACCTGTAGGGCTGCTAGCTGGCAGATCTGGCTGGACTCCTGCAGAGCCTGCGCAACTGAGTCCACCAAATCCATGCACTCCCCCCAGTCTCTGTCCCAAAGACTGCAAATACTGCTGCGCACGTCCTCCCTCGAGAAAATGGAGTCGGGAATCCTGCATGACCGGGGGGGAAGGGTCTGGGCTGCCAAATCTAATGAAAGGAGCACCGGCGCATGGTCGGAAAGTGTCGTCCCTGGAACTATACCCGCCTGACCGCCTCTAATGATGGCCCAATCACTGACATAAAATCTATCAAGCCTCTCCAGGAGTCTGCCTCCTTCCTTGCGGAAGCCCCAAGAGAAGTCCAGGCTCACGTGCCAACGCCGGAAGGATGGGTCTCTCCAACTGTCCCTACCACCTGTCGCGAAGATGAAAGAGTCCCAAGCTGACTGCTCTGCCTGAGCCATACCTGTGAACTCCGGACCTCTGCCCTGCTGGTCCTCCAAGGTCTCCAGATTGTTGAAGTCACCTCCAACAATCGAGGAATCCATGTCTGGAAGAATCCCTGTAAGTGTCCTCCAGAAGGTGGCTCTGCATCGGAGGTCTGTAGGAGCATAAATGTTGAGGATTCCAATTTTGGATCCCTCCAAATCCAGGCCTACCCAAAGGGCTCGGCCTGGGATCAACGTGCCATGACCGAAAACTCCCTGGGCTAACTGCTCGCACACGGAGGTACAGACACCCCCACTCCTCCCCTGTGCGCCGATCGAGGGCTCCCAGTAAGTGTAGGAACGTCCAGGGAGAACCTTCCCGCAGCTACGGGAATGAGCCGCAGAGAGCTTGTGCTCTTGGAGCAGAAGTACATCCAAACGACCAATCACTGCAGGCTGAAGTTCCTGTCGCAAAATGAGCTTCCTGGGACCACGGGTGCCAGAAGAGTGAAACCCGTTCACATTCCAGGATACGAGGTGTAGGCTCATGGAGAGGGATGGGGGGCTGCGAACAACTGTCTGCTCGCGGTCGAAGTCGATGAAGAATCAGACATGTCGGAGTGGAGGCGCTGCCGCTTATGAGAAGGTTTGGAGGGGGAGACGGGGTCGTCCTGCCCGTTCTTCAACACCTTCAGCAAAGGCGAGAGGCCTTTGGTGCCATGAACAAATGCTTTCTCGAGCCAGCTCGAGATCTCTGAAGTGGTCATCCCATAGAAGGTTCGGAGTTTCTGATGGGACCAAGCTCTGACATCCTGGGGGAGAGGCCATGACAGGGGAGGTCTGAGGATCACAATCAGTCGGAAGCGTTTGGCGGCGCAACGCCACCGCAGGCGCACATCGCCCTCGGACCACTGAGTCTCGAGGAGCTGCCCACCGGACGGGCCTATCCAGGAACAGACCTGGGCGTGTGTCTGCTCTCTGAGCGCCTCCCAAACCGAGTCGTCTGTCCAGGTCTCGATGCCATCGCTGAGGAACGTGAAGGCGAAGCTAGGGCCATCCCTAGGGGCCAAGGCGACAATCTTCCCATCCGCCCCTTTGCGGAGCAGGAAGATACTGATGTCGAGATAAGCCGGGAAGGTCCCAAGGTCGGCCACGTCCAAGTAGTCCCAGGGGCCAGATCTGTAAAAGTCTCGAGGAAGCTCTCTCTCCTGAAGCTGAGACCCATCAGAGTCTGCCACTGAGGGGCTAGCGGCCATGGAAGCTTGCTCCAGTGGTGGTGTAGACTCCGGGTGTCCTGCCAACGGGGGGGGGAGGGGGAGGAGGCTGAGGGGTAGGCGACTCGGACTCCACGGAGGCGACTGGCGGAGAAGGTGGAGGAGGCGGAGCGGGGGCTGCCCTCGGCTGGGAAGCCGAAGGTGCAGCTAACACTATAGGGGAGTCGAGGGGAACGGAGGGAGGGGGGGGATGGGGATGCCTCTGGAACTGGGGCTGAGAGGGAGGAGGAGGAGACTGAGGAGGAAGAGACGGGGGCTGAGGCTGCGGGTCGGGCGAAGGGAGGGGAAACTGGAGAAGGGGCTGGGACTGAGTGGAAAGGGGCGGGGGAGCGGGAGAGAGGGGGATCTGAGGCTGTGAAGGGCGGGCTGCCGTCGAAGAAGCTCTCCCAGATCCCTGGGGCGGCTGCCTGTCAGGTCTCTGGGGTGCTGCTGCAGGAAGGGTAACCTCTGCCTCCTTGCCTTTATCCGAGATCTTCTTGTTCTTTCCTCTTTTCCTTCTAACCTCGGTCCAACCACCCACTAACTCTGGACCGGGCTCCGACTGCCTCGGCTCCTCCTGACGTGGCTGTCCGGGGGGGGCGGGGGCGGAGGGGGCGGGGGCGGGGGGGTCGAGGTGAGCTGGCGAAGCGTGGACAAGCAGCTGCCAAGTGCCCAAAGCCGTGGCACCTCAGGCACTGACCTGGTTGTCCGGTGACTATCATGCTCTGGGTGATGCTGCCGGCATCTGTCACAATCTCGATCACTGCAGGGAGAGTTGCAGGATCTGCCACAGCCACACGGACTCGGGGGGCTCCTGCCGTGGTCACCGCGTCGGCGAAAGTGTCGTGCATAACCCAGCCAAAATGGGAGCCCAAGTCCCTGACAATCGGCCGCAGCTCAGCAGCAAGACCTGGAAAAACTAGTGTCACTGGGTGGCGAGGTATACGGAACCGAACATCAAAATCTGCTGCGCCAAATCCACGGTACCACGGAACTATCATGATAATCTTTCCATCCACCGATGTGGGGGAACCGGCAATCAGGTTGCTCGCAGCTTTCTCATTGGAGAGTTTGAGCCAGAAGATGCCCCTTCCCATAAGGGCCACCTCCTCAATATGGCCATCCTTTAGCAGGAGAGTGGACTGGAGCCAGTCCCTGATGGCTGATCTGGAGGGAGAGTGTCCAATGACTCTACCGTAAACAGAGGTACGGGCAAAGTCAATGGCAACCTCCTGAACACGAGATGATTGTTGCTCTGTCAGGATAACACGGTAGGCATCTGGAGAGGGAGGGTCCGACTGGGCCTCCGGATCCGGGCAGGGGGCCGCCATACCGCCAAGACTAACTGCAAGCTTCCGATGAGGAATAGGCTGCCACCCCAAAAGGGAGGCGAAGCGGGAGGGTGGCGCCTGGGTGTGGAGAGGACGGTTGCGGAGGCGGAGGGTGGAGGCGGGGTGGAGAAGTGGAGCAGAAGGGCGGGCGAGGCGAAGTGAGGGGGCGGGGGGGTCGGGGCGGGGCGGGGTGAAAGGTGCGGGGAAGGCGGGGGGCGCGGAAGGGCGGGGGGGCGGGGTTGGTGTGGCGGGGGCGGATGGGTGAAGCGGTGGGCGAGGGAGCGGAATGGAGGCGGGGGGGGCGGAATGGGGCGGGTGGAGCGGAATGGAGGCGGGGGGGAGCGGAATGGAGGCGGGGGGGGCGGAATGGGGGCAGCGGAGGCGCGGGGGGCGGGGGGGAGCGGGATGGGAGGCGGGTGAGCGAGGGGGTCGGGCGGGAGAGGCGGAGCGGCGAGAGGGGGGGGTGAGGTGAAGCGAGGGGGGGGTGGGATGAAACGAGGGAAGGGGGGGGGAGTGGAAGCGAGGGGGGCGGCGAGGAGAGGCGAGGTGGAGGGGCGAGATGGAGAGGCGAGGCGGCGAAGGAGAGGCGGCGGGTGAGGGGGAGGGCGGGCGGGGGGCGAGGGCGGAGAGGCAGGGGGCGGGGGTGGTCGCGGCGAGGGGGGGGGCTAGGGAGGGGAGGTAGAGCTAGCGGTGGGGGGGAGGGAAGCTCGCAGGAGCGTTTTTCACTGATGTATGAGTACACAATAAGGGTCTTAGATATCTAGATGGATACTTCTCAATTGACCTTGTATCGTAATTATATAGATTCCAAGTTCATTACAAACACTACATTACAGATACTAGTATTGGAATCTGATTTTGGATGGTAAGTATAGCCTAAGAGTCATTGTTGCATGGCGAAGAGAGCAGGAGATTCTTTCTCACTCCTTGTGGAGCCGCCTTTCAGCGCAGGGGATTTGAACATGTTTGCTCAAGATAATATTGGGTAGCCTGGCTGATGGTGAGGTGGCACACCTTTTGGTTTCTCCTGCCTTCTTGGTAAGTGGGGAGACAATTATATACCAGAAGATTTGTGATGCCACTCCAACATGTGGCCTTCACGTTTGCAGAGGATAGTGTTTTGGAGACCTTTCCAACATCATAGCCTGGGACATATGGGTAGCACATTGTAGGCTCGTGCTGTGGGGAAGCAGATACAACCTGCAGCCACTCTCACCAATATATGACTGGACAGTATATGTAACTTGTGTGGAATTTGGGAGCAAGGTACAGAGGGTTCCAGGAAGACCATCGTGAGTATTGTGAGCTTTTCTGCAAGGCCTGGCCTGTAGGTATCTTCTATATTTCCACAGATCAAGAAATTACTTTGGTTATATAGCCCACCACACTTGTTGTTCACACCACTCCAGCCTACCATAGGTAGTGTGCAGGCATTCAAGGCCTTCCTTGCTACGTTTACAGGATTTTATAGAAAACCTATTGCTTTCATTTACATTTCATTGGTTTATAGTAGAATCCATCCATGCATTTTTTTCCAGTCTCAAAGGTTTTACAAAGCTGAAAAATAGTAAGACCCATACAGTGCCACAGCATCCTGATGTGGATCTGCATCATATAGAACACTAAGGGTTAGGTTGACACATATATTTCCGTCGTTTTCATTTGGGGTCATGGGATCTTGCCTGAAATGGGTGCCAGACAAAATGTGATAATTCTACCACTTTGTACATCTTTTGAAGCAGAACATTTTCCTTTATAATATAATGAGGGACGCAAAATGTTCCCTTGCAAAAGAAGCTTATTTCTGAATTTTATATTTCTTTCCCTCTGAAACTTCCATGAATTTTCTGACATGCAAGCAGGTCATTGGACCCTATGCCGACAAAGCTAGAATTCCTGGAATTGACGTTGCACTGCAGGATGGTGATACATGGATGTTTGGTAATCATAAAATGCTGGTGCTAGATACACCTGGTCACACACGAGGTGAGATATTCAACTTGATGACTTGATGATTTTTTGATTGCTTGCATTCTTTGATTGCTCTTTCTACAGCTGGTTTTCATTGAGAATAACGATGGAAGAACCAGAGAAATCTACTCACACTGGTAGAATCTGTGCTCATACTGGTCTTGCTGACTTCTGATAGCTATTTGATATATGCCATCAAATCTTCTCTCATTTGCAAGTAATGGACTGATATACTTATGCCTTAAGTGCTGTCTTGTTAGCAAATGTTACTGTCCAGACTCTTCATCTGTTAGCGTCCTATGCCTTGACCACTAATGCCTCAAGTTTTTGGACCCATTGTTGCCATGTGATAGGAAAAGCTGTAAAGTTTGCAGTGTTGAGAAGGAGGCGAGATCTTCAACTTGATGACTTCATGTGTTTTGATTCTTTTTTCTACAGCTGCTTTTTTAGTGAGGATAACAATGGAAGTAAAACTAGGAACGCTACTCACACTCGTAGAATGTCTAGTCATAATAGTTGATTGCCATGTCAAGATCCTGGCTAACTTATGATAGTGTGCTGTTAGAGTCGTGCTATAGGGGAAGCGTAATTTTCAGTTAAATTGCTTAATAGACTTAGAATTTCAAATAGCGATTAAACAGGAATTAACAATTACACACATATCATTCAAAAATTACACAGGAGATAGGATAGAGAAAAGAAAAAGACACCAGCACCCCGATGATACACCCCCTACTTGGGCTAGTCCTAGGTATATTTCTTTATTCCAATGATGCAAGGCTTTAACGACAAAAGTAATCCAGATCCTCAGACAGGACCCAAGAAAACCTAAAAGTTGTATAGCATATACATTAGGAACATTACAACGGTTGCCCACCCCAAGTGACGAAATATAAAGTATGAGAACCCTAACTATTAAAAAGTAGCCACTGGCCGTCCCTAAAGATGTCAGATAAAGAAAGGCCCAAATATTCTCCAAGGAGAGTCAATCTCAGCTAAAAACAAGGCTAAGATCTAACGTCTATAGAAAACAAAAAAAGTCACGTTAGCAATTCTAGTTAGAAATTCGCTCAGCCCCCATTCATACCAGCCCCATTTCCATCTCTTCAGGTGCATGTGATTCCATCCTACACATAGTCACATGAAAACCTGTTTCGTCTTGTTCGAAACCTCGAAATGCGAAACAGACAAAATGTTTTGAAAAAGGACGAAATGTTCTCAATGAAACCTTTGTTTCGCCCAAATCAAAGCACACATTTTTGCCCCGTTTCTTCTAGACTCCAATGTATTGTCTTTTGAATTTCCTTTTTAGTGTCTTGACTTGTATTTCTCTTTGTTCAATCTAACTCAAATATAACATACCTTTTTGTCCCTATAAGGGTGTACATTAAGTATCAATTCGAAACCTATCCGTTCATCCAAAAAGTTGAAACGAACCGAAACTAAACTTGTCGAAACGACGAAACGATGAAATAGATGAAAGGTTTCTTGTGACTATGATTTGACACCTAGGAGTCTCTCGAACTAGAGGTCCATCGCTTATATACATGTGAGATGGAGCTGGTCCACACAAGAGTAGGCTCGTTTCGCACAGGAGCAAGCTCACACCACAGGTGTCATATAGAGTCTAGGAGAGGATATATCCTAGCTCCTTAAGGAGACGATGACTTTAGCAATGGCCCCGATTAGTGTACGAGTGGTAGATGACTAGATAGCCACCATGCTGTCGGCTATTGCAGAGACATCCAGGTGGGTGGCCACCATCCTGGAACAGTAGCAAAGAGCCGATAAGGCTCTCAATATCAGAGTTTAAGGAATCCCTCATATAGCTACCACACCCATTGATGATGCGACCAGTTTCGTGTAATCCACCCTATGGGTCCCAAAGCATGGGATTGAGGGGGCTTGGCATGTAGAGAGAATCCCAGTGAGAGTAGCCTCTTGTTAGTCGCTTGAAGGATGCATAGGCTCATCTTGTAGCATTGCAGAGATATCCATGGATGAGGACCTCATAATCCTACAGGTGGAGAGGTGTACCTTGAAACAACAGTGGGACGTGGCTTGCAAGGAGGGGAGGTGGGTAGTGGTTCGTGATGGGCGACTCCTTATAGGCCCCTGTCTGGCATCTAGTGGCTCCTCTACATAAGGGAGCGGGGTCTATGAGACTCAAAGCATTGAGACCCTGTCGTCCACTATTTGGAACTGCAATGATACCTTATGGTAAGAGACATGGAATTTCTTAGAGTCTTACATAGGACAAGACATAGCCTTGTACATAGAGCCTAGAGCGCCCTTTACCGGTGGTCAATGGATACACATGAGAGACAACATACACGGATGAGGCGAGGGGGACATGTGGAGAATGGTGATTAGGAGGAGTGGTAGCACTATACAGATCATTACTCATTCGGGCGATCTCCTTTGGATGTGGGACAAACACTCTAGATTTCAATGGATTTGGATCCGACGTACCTCTTGATAGGACCTATTCATTGCAGATGCTACTTCCTCCTTGGGACATCTCATTTTGCTACAGACCTGTGAGAGGAGGCCGAGCATCACCGGTACACAATTCTCTATACCTGGACATCATGGATTACTTGAGTTGCAAGTAACTTCTTCTTGTTGGGGCTTTCAACGCGAGGACATGCACGCGCTAGTTATGACTTTTGGATTTTTGCGATAGTTCTATCTTACTTCCAGATGTTGATTTAGATGAGGCAAGTGTGTCACGAATTTTCATAGACAGGCGAGCCCTAGTTACATCATATGGGAATGCATTCTTGGACATGGAAAGAATACATGATCTTATCATCTATAATGGTTTAGATTGATGCCCTTCTCAAGGGGATTCACTTGTTTTCCACACCGGGGAGGCCAACATAGTTGACTACCTCATGGGATCCCCTGCCTTCACCTCACATGTCTCCGATTTCTCTTTCTCAGCACCTCCTCAAGAAGTGATCACACTTATGTCTTTTTAGTATATCCATCCCTCTCCTCATGACATAGTCCATGACGCTGCCCACTCACGCCACTTATCATAGTATACACTTTCACCATAGTCTCTCACCCAAATGTCTTTCAACATACTCACATATACCGCTCCTAGAGGACTGGGCTGCTTTGATCACTTGCTTGCTCCACGAGGCTGCCCTTCACACCTTCACACACACCGCTCATTCCACTCGCCTACCACCTTTTGGCTTTGTACCCTGTAATAGCTAGTACGATGATCAGTGTAAGGCTCTCCGCTGCCAACACAGATTCGAGACCAAGCATAACCTTCTGAGTGAGCCAAAGACGAGCGCAAGTATTGCCGTCTTGTTCGCCAGAAGAAGTGGGATTTCCTTCGCCAGAACGAGGAGTTAATAAAATTTTTGTTTAGCAACAACTCTTAAGGACTCTGGCGGAAGCTCTTTGGTGGCGAGTCCCATCTCATAGACACCCATCTTAGATTGCATATGGAATAGATACTATGATCCCCATCTTAGCAAAGCTCTTTAATGAAGCAGTTTGTTTAGGCTTCCCTCACACATGGAATCTTAACACTCTCACTCCCACTCACAAGGCAAGGGACTCGGAAAACTATAGGACCATTATGATTGGGCATGCCATGTTCAAGCTTTATGCATCAGTACTCGACGTAGAGGTCAGCCGTTTACATAGATGTAGTGACTTAGGATTGAGGGATGGGCTGGAGTTTGACACAATCATGGGACTGGCATGCATGGCATAAATGTCCTATTCTATTGGGCCAAATTTGCCAAGGCCAATTCTGTGAAAGGGAAAGGTAAAGCATCCAAGTAGGAGGGTGAGGCTTCTACCTCCTCATTCCAGGAATCTATGGTGACTATTGAACCAAGAGTGAATGCTATCCATAAGCCAACACTGGTGTATCGGTTTGTGAAATGAATAGAGAGTAAGGTATATCCAGCGTAGAAAATGGATAGAGAATGAAGGATTGTCTCCTCCATGTAGAGCTATCATACGATGAATAGAACATAAATAGAAGAGTTAGGAGAGAAGACTAATTCAACTAAGCAATTCTTCATTCGAAAATCATTCATGACCAATGTTTACCTACTTCAATAACACCTTTGGGCGAGAGAATCTTTTTACTACTAATCAGTTTGCTGAGGATATGTTACAAGTTATTGAGCAGTTATAAAAGAGATTCTAGCACCATCGTATTTAGAAGAGGATTTTGAGCAGAAGAGTTGAGATTACCAGTTAACTGGCACATGAAGAATGTCCTTCATGTGAGCATGAATTTTAGAAACATGGTGAGAGTGAGAGAGAGAGAGATACGCTAGGGAGTGAAAAAATGAAACTCAAAAGTAGACACCTTGGAAGGCTTTCATTCATTCATCAAGTATCAAATGACAAGTGAAGTACAGGCCTTTATAGGCTACACACTAACACACTAGCATCAAGTGCATATTGGATAAGTCCCATGGTGACACGTGGCACTCACATGACTCAAACATGAACAAGTACTAGATCTCCTAGTACAACTCACACATCACATCTCACACACGCTCTTTGGCTATGATATCCCCAACACCCCCCTTTAGAGCAAAGAGTGTGAGACCCAACACGCAAGGAGCAGACCGATCTGCCCTCCACCACAATACTGCAAAGAGCAAGTCCACACTTGTCACCCCCCGCTTACTCTGAACTGGGTGGTCATTACCATCATACCAAAGTAAAAGACAATACATTCATTTTTGGGGGACAATGTAGGGGAGAGTACCTCTTATTGACTCCAAATACATTCATTTTAGAGGGACAACTCAAGGCTGAGAACCTTTATTGACTTAACACAAAAACACGGCATATAGGGCCTAGAAAGCCCCCAATCCTTGTCATATGGGTCCTTAAGAGAGAGGCCGTGAACCTCAGCTGTGGTTGCATGTATCTCCTCAGAGGGCTCTTTAGATTCGGCCTGTTCTTCAGCAAGGAGATTGGCAATCTTATCTTCATCATCAGGTGTACTTTTCAAACTTGAAAGTTGTTGAGCAAGAGATTGAAACTTCGCTAGACTTGCCAAGGTTGATCTAAGGTCCTGTTGTGTGCAAAATGCCTAGAAAGCATCCAATTGTCTGTGTAAACCCTCATCCGAGCTTGAGATAAGCACTATGTCGTTTGCATATAACAAGATGGGGATCCAAGTATTAGTTAGGCTCCCCTCAAAACACCGAACTCGTTAAGGAAGTATGAGATCTCATCAATACATGCACATGCACATGCACATGAACATGGACATGTACATGTGTAAAAATATGCACATAGAGGTACACATGTTTATGTATATACATATAGAATGCGTGTATATAACATATGTTGTGCAAAGATAGATGATAAATCAGATACACAATTAATAAATGTAGCCCATTAAATAATGAAAATTTCTCGCTTCACTAAAGTTGTGATTTAATGATATTGTAAGGTGTCCTTTGTTGAGTTTGCTATTTGTGATAGATTCTTGGCCTTTGCTTGTAGAGAATGTAGAAATTCAACCATTTTACAGATTGATCGATGTTGAAATTCATGAGTACCAAAGTTACATGCCTCAATGCATGTGGCTTGAGCACTTTTGGGTGCTTATAATCTATTTAAGGATACCATAGGATGAAATCTGCATTGTACATGGTGAAGTAAGTGGTTTAAGATTTCTGTGCGAATTTTCCTTCAAAAAAGACCTGAGGTTTTGTTTGGCTTTATGATGTTCAGATCTACTTTAAGCTATTGAGCATCATATGTGCTAGAATTTGTTGCAATCTTGGCTCCTTATGTTCATAAGACAACAATGGCTGAATTTGTGACTATGAATATGATGGCTTCTAAATCACAACTTGCCAACATAAGTGCAGTGGTCATGCACTGTTTTAAAAATATAAAGGGCTTTAAAAGGGAATATGATGCATGGGATCAGAATTATGTTGTTTTCCTGATTGAGTGCCTGATTGTCAGTTTATTTGTATTGTTTTGCAGGACATATATGCTTCTTTTTTCCAGACTCACAAGCTATTTTCACTGGGGATACTCTGTTCTCATTATCATGTGGAAGACTCTTTGAAGGAACCCCCGAGCAGGTGATGTACCCAAGATTCCCAAACTTTGCATGTCCCACACAATGTGAGATACTGCACATATGCTTGTTTATTTTCCTCTGCATATCTATAGTGATACTCTATTTTTCATCTTGGAAGGTGACCCGGAGCACGTTATATATTCACGCTTGTTACAAGTAAATGCTCATCTTACTATTGATGCCATTTTTGGGCTGATTAGTAGCTGCTTTTAAATTTTGCTATTAGTTAAGCATACCTAGGAAAGCTTGTCTTCACAATGGAACTATAAATTGTTCTCATCTACCACATGCTAATGCCATGCGATCTAGAACCCTAATTGTGACTACATAGGTTTAGCCTTGTCCCTTTTTGTGTGTTCTTGTCACACACCAGTGTACATATTGTCTGTCCAGATTGTCTGAGTACTATCAATGAAAGCTGGTTGTTTTCTTTCCTTATTTGCTCCACATCTCATCCTAACATGGTATGAGAGCTGTTGGCAAGCAATGTGGAGCTGTAACTGAGGACAATTCCAGCTTTCAACCTTGTTAGTCACTTTACGGAAATCAACTCCATCATTTTCAAGCAAAACTTAGAGTTTCCAGCCCTTTTACGACAATTGTCATACTTTTTTATTTTGCATTCACTACATATTTCTTGGCATATTTGAGGAGCTGAGGTTGATTGCAAGTGTTGGAACAGATTTTAAACAATCTTCAACAGCCCGTCCTCACACGCCTGGAATTTGGAAGCTGTAGTTTGACTTTGGCCTGTTTTTTGCTCATTTCAAGTGTTGGATTTAGTAAAAAAACCTGGCATGTGTAAGCTTGGAAGAATTTGGGAGTGGCCTGGAGCAGGAGTTTTGATGTGAATTGCACACGTGTAAGATTTTGGAGCAGCTTTAAATTGCTGTTGTTGGCATGATTTTTTAGTGTGTACAGTCTAGACAAAAAAAATGCATTTGCTGGTTCATACGTGTGTTGCAGGTTGAGCAAGGTTTTTGAAATGTAAGAAAAATGCATAGAATGTATATTAAATTTTCATGTTTGTGAACATCACAGACTTTGTGGGCTGGAACAGTTAAGAAATTGCAGGATTTGCATATGTATCTGGAAATTGGGTAAAAATCCGGCAGCAAATGCGAATTTCAATTACCTTGTGATGTGTGCCATACACTGAAGGTTACATATGTGTTTCACTGGATGGCTGATTGGTTGAACACTATTGGGACTGCTTTGACACTAAATTCATGCATTGGAAAGCATGAAACTGCAAAAACTAGTATAGTTTGAGAAAATCATTGTCAAAAATTGGTTCCCAAGGTCACCCTTCTCACGCCATGGCCAGTACTTGGACTCCGGGAGGGGATCTGATTCCAGTTCCGATCAACTGAAGGATATTGAATACACTTTGATGGTCATCTGGTTGAGCATCCAGGGATCCTCCAAGGTTGCTTCTTCTAGGAGGGTTTTTTTCCTCAAGGAGTGGAGAGGCTGTCCTTTCTTCTCCAAGGTCACTATCGGCTTGAGGTGGCATTTTCAGCCTCAACCCTGGATCTTCTCCAAATTTTTTGTTGAGTAGGGCTTGACCCTCTCCGGTCTTTTCACAAGCTATGCCCAATGTATTCTTGCTTGAGCACTCTGCTCTAGGGGCATTTTTCATACTCAATAGAAGTCTTTTTCTTTATAAAAAAAGGACTATTTTCATTTGTGCAGAGCTTTGCACTTAAATCTCAGCAAAAGATTGTCCCTTTGTGCTGTGAGAAGAAATTTCTTAGTCTTGTGCTTCAAATCTGGTGTAGTGAGACAGTGACACCAAAGTGGAGGCCTTGTTTACATTTATGGCTGCCTCAGTACAGGCTGGGATTTTCAGGACTCTGGTTCCCTTTCAGCTCTTGCAGAGTAATGACTTTACTCCTTTGGATGATTGTGGAGACTTTTTTGAGCTCGTACTTTCCACTCTCGTTGATACTCCAGCTCATTTGGAGAAGACATTGACTCCCACTGGCATGAGACATCCTTTCTCCAGTGGATTTCCCACTGGCATGAGACATCCTTTCTCCAGTGGATTTCCTGCCTCTCACCTATGCCAGGAGAGGCTCAGAGAGGGCAGATGCTTCCTTTGCTAGATGTGGGAAGCAGATCTAGGCTTCTATTCCCTCTTGCCGATGAGAGGTTTTTTAGTTGGAACAATCACGGTTTTAGTGGTGTTCGATTATTGCTGCTGAAGCAACTCATTCGTGATCAGCTGCATCCTAGGGTCTAAGGGGACCTATTGATATTCTTTTCATAAAGGAACACAAATTGGATTTAGAGATTGCAGTATGTCAGGTAAGTTACTTTCAAGTCATAGTTCTTGGTCTCCTGACACTTAGCACCAGGGGAGGGACTTGCATTCTCCATTGTACCCCTTGTGGTTGGCCATGGTATCATCATTCCATCTAGGGCTTAGTGGATTATTTTATTGATAGATGGATATAAGATCGCCTTCTTCAATCTCTATGCTCCCAATAATAGAGAGGAAAGAGTCCTTTTTTAGAAGGAGCTGCTCTCTTGGGCCCCTATTACTGATTCTTGAGTAACTACAAGTGACTGCAACATAGCGGAGTTTCTTATAGAGAAAAGAGGGGGAAGGGAAGGTGGCTAGACTCTCGATCTTAATATTCCATAGGTGTAGTTAGGTTAGTCAAGTTTACTCTCCCCAAATTTAGGGATGGGAAGGTACTTGAGTGCTGTCATTCCTGCTCTTCTGCTCGATACAAACACAAAAACAAAAGGGTGGGAACTTGCTATCCACAAACCCCAACAATTTGAAAATACCTCCTCTGCTCAAATGGCCGACTAGATCTAAGGTTTGCTGCCCTTGTTTGCTGCAGCTTCTTCTTGAGGGTTCTGCTGTCCCATCTGATGCATTTCTGCTTCACTAGTCAGGCCTTCTTGAACTTTGGGTCATTCCATGGTTATGTTTTCAACTGGGCTGATGGATTGGATTTCTGCAAGCTTGGATGTGTGACCACTGGGTGGACTGATCTGCGATCATCTTGAGGTCATCTCTGTAATTGAACCCACTTAGCTCTGACCATGTGAGATTCACCATGTATGGGATGCACAAACGTGGAAACAGTCTTTCACTAAGAATAGTTCATGGAAGAGAGAGAAATAAAAGAGAGAAATTAGGTCTATAGAAAGACAGCTCAATAAAGTTAACGATGAATCTCCACCACAAGTACAACTTTTGGAAACCACTCTCCTCTATTGGATGACTATTGGGCAGGGCTAGGCCTAGGGCATACAGCCAACCACACCCAACCTAGAGATGACTTTGAGGGCCTTGACCTACCATCAATTGATTATCACATCAACAACGAACTGCCACGTCAACAATCATACAATCCACGTGGTTTTGACATGTCAATAGCTTTCAAGTATTGCCACATCAGCATTGCAATGTTTGTAGAATTGCCATGTGTTTCTAGAGTTTGTTATGGCACGGAGTGCAAGTTAGAGCAAAGGTTGAATCGATTGGAAATAGGCAACAATCGAATGATATTCTAAGAGTTGTGCTAAAAGAAACAAGCAATCAAATGATATTCTAAGAACTGTGCTTAATGAAACAAACAACTGGAATAAGCTTGAACACATAACACAACAACCACTGTTGTGGATGCAAGTAGATGGAATGAACTTGAATGCATAAATTGAAGATGAGAGAACCGTTGCTATGGATCTATGCCAAAGAGGGAAATTGAAACTCGATATTGCACTGAGAGATTGAGATAAGCTTCACAAGAAATTGAAATTGCATTGCACAGAGTGAGTCGAACTGTGTGTGGATTTGGTGCCATCGGTTAGAATTCAATAACTATCGAACTGTGTCCCGTTGAGGACTTCGAAACAGAAGGTGGTTTCCTCACCTAAACAACTCTCCCTCTCACGAGTAAGATTGTCATGGTAGCTATTGCTAGAAGACACAAAGGCGACAAAGGCCTTAGCTTGATCCCATTTGAGGAGCTTGGAGCGTGATCCTTCAAGAAGAACACGGACATCGACAAGGCTTTGCAATTCTAGTAGCAAAGTTGTCATCGACTAATTGTTCCTCATCGAGGAAATACCATTGGTGGCCAATGTGGTAATAGAACGAGAGGATGCATGCTATGTTGACATTGGTGGCACCTGGCACGTGATCAACAAGGGGGAATGACACAACACCATTAGACAGTGGATCCCAGGTCATTAGTCATAGTTGATGACAACTTAAAGTGTCCAGTGAAGGGAATAGGTAGTGTTCCCTTCACCATAGAGAAAGGTGAGACCAAGGTACTTAGAGATGTCTTTGTGTTTCTAATCTCTACTGTAGGAACCTTATCGCAATGTCCATTAGGGAGTGAGAATCCTTATTAGTAAGAGTATCAAGCAATCATCTCTACAAGTTAAGGACAACCAAGATTGCACCAAGAGCTCTTGCATGATGGGTAGGAAAGCACTAACTTGAGTATCGAGTGCAAAGACACTTGGAAGCCTCCAGAGTACGCACTAAACTGATGGAGTAGATGGAAAGGAAACAAAGGTCGTGCCATTGTAACTTCAAGAGGAGCCAGAGGGGAGACCTATGAGACTTCCCCGATGGCACATAGAGACACTCGACAAGTCTAGTACGTTGGAAGGTGACCTTGATCACACTGGACATCTAATACATTGGAAGATGGACCTTGATTACAAAAAATATCGGGAAGACCAAGCTAACTTGGTAGACTTTGTTCTGTTAGATATACATGAGCCAAAGAGATTTGATTTGGTAGAGGGAAGGGAGGAAGCCATGAAGGTTGAAATGGAATCCATACTCCAAAGTCATACTTGCGACACGGTGACAAGGTTGACAAAGAGGAACTCCATAGGAACCACATGGGTGTTCAAGTGACGTACAAGTGTGATGGGCTACTAGACGAGTACAAGGCTCGTCATGTAGCCAAAGGATACACTCAAGCAAAAGGATTTGACTATTAGGAAACATTCCCCCCCTCCAAAGAGAATAAATATTTGAGGAAAAAACGAATACAAATAAGCCATCTGTGAGGCACCTGACCGAAAAAAGTGTAGGCTACATGCAGCATGCCTTTCAAGATCCCAACTCATTGCCTATGGTATCCATGAACCGGGGGCTAACAACGAAGGTGGAGGACTATACAACTGGCAAATACTTTGATACATGAGAGTGCAAAAGATGCTTGCAGGCCATAGCTTGCAAAAACGCTTCCACATTTTGGCAGTCTTACTAGATCCCATCGTATCCTACTTCCAGATGGCTCGCAGGGCATAGATGATATTGTTTCTATATTGAGGATGGTGGCAGTTGGAGTATGTGCTTCCCTTGCATCACTTGATTGCAAGGTGCTACCCAGATGTTTCAAGTGATGATATTGGTGATGGTCTCCCAAACAATGTTTGAGAGAGACCATCTCAATGGAGTATGCGTGTTGCCCTGTATCACCAAGCTACTATGCCCAGAGTGTAAATTGGTTGCATCCTTAACCTAGCCACAATCTTGAGGGAGCACAATCGTGTCCTTTATGCAACAGGGCAACTCTATAGGCAGTGTCCATGTCTTTTTCTACACAGCAATGGCAAGTCCTATCCACCCTTATCAACACAATTCAATCCGATGGATAAGCCTCCATGGGCCATGAGCCAAAAGAATTAAGAAATCTTCCTTGGATGAAGGAAGGCTAGTCCATTGCAATTGGGGGAAAACCTTGGTGAGGACCTCATGTGGCGCCTGCTGCTCTAGCCAATGCCACTCTTGTGAAGAGCTTCAAGATGAAGCATCTAGCTAATGATAAAAAACATTACTCTCGACTCAAATAGGTACTCTCGACTCAATAATCTACTTATTAACTATAGTTAAGTTTTTCGTGAATCTATTTCTTTATAGACATCGTCTGCTTCTTGGTGGTAGAGAAAAAGGACACCTCTAATGTCCTCTATGAGTGCCCAATCCAAGAAGGCCACAACCAACTTGCCTAGGTTCCATGTCTTTCCCGGGTTCCATTGCACATCTCTTACTGGTCCACCCTCCTAGCGCCATAATTTCCCCTAGAGGTGATCCTTTCCATACAAGAATGGTATGTGTTCAATGGCCCAGCTCCATCTATGATGATTGGCCACTTTGATCCTCTGCCACTTGATGGAATCCAAGACCCTATCATCCCCAGGTCAGTGTCCCAGAGAGTGGTCTGACATAGTTATGCCTACCAATATGTCTATGGAACTGCCCCTGTGCATAGCTCAATCACAAGGAAAAACTATCTAGTCTCACTAATGGAGAAAATGAACCAATTCCACGTGCCTTGCTTAGAGGGGGGCATTGTAGAGAACGAAGCCGCTCCTAGCTTGTCCTGTGTGAACTGCAGATTGTTGAAGTCATATGTAACAATCAAGATTTTGCTTGTAATAGACTCTTTGTAAGCTGATGCAAAAGTTCCCTCTTTGATACCAACATGTGTGTGCGTAAACATTAAGGATGTTGATCTTGGCATCCCCAATTCCCAAACCCATCCATATTGCGTACCCCCACGATGAGTTCTCCCTTGTCAAAAAAGCAAGGGTGAGGGCTGAGCCCCTTGAGATGCAAACACCCTTGCTCCTTCCCACAACGTGAGACCAAATCTATGAGCCTCTCATCAACGGATGTATGAGGTTGAAAGCATATGCTCCCGAACCATATGTGCTACAAAAATAGATGCTCCCGAAACATGAGAATAGTTGTTGGGGGCTTGACGGGGTAATCCATATTCTTGCAACACGGCACGCAAGAGACATCATTGGATCCAAACCTACCTTGGGGGCCTAAGCCATCGAGAAAGAGGTCGAGACTCCTCCCCAAATTGCACATTGGTTTAAAGGCTCTCTAGGGAAAGTAATATGGACAGTGACATTGTGGCCATGTGCTAGTCATAGCTCCCTTCCCATCTATCCCAACCACTCCTCCAGCATCAGCTAGACCTTCAACATGAGATCAAAGAAAGATGATGTTCACAGCTACTCTCTTGTGGCTGTGAAGTTGAAGCCCTAGAAAGGTCAAGTAAAGCTTTCCACCACCCCACTAGTGTTTCCTTTTAGGGGCTGTAGAATCAAAACCAAAATCTTCAGGATGAGAGGGTACTTGTTTGGGACCCCTATGTAGGCACGAAAACTCATGTGGGAGAGGCTGGCCTGAGTGGGGTTTGCACCCTATAAGTTGGAAGAGAGAAGCAGAGTTCAGAAGATGATGGGCCAGCTAGAGGGGGCGAACCGATGAGGCCTTGGCTAGATTCTCTTATAGGTAATAGGTAAGGAGCGGGGATGTAGAGGTTGGTAGAGGAACTTGAGATTGTGGAGGTGAGAGGATGATCAAGTCTAGAAGGAGGTCGGACGATGAGAGATATAATAGGCAGCGAAGGGGGGACAAGGGTAGAGTGGTGGAGTGGGAGGAAGGTGGAGAGGATCTGTAATTGACTCAACTGCTGCGTGGCAACGAGGATAAGTTGGGTCAGCCCCAAACCTTGATCTCCACAGGTTCACTGCAATCCCTCCATGAATAGAAAGCCAAAAGAAGAGAGTGATCTTTCTATTCTTGAGGGATTTCCAAAGCCTTCTCCAAAAGTTTTTTTGCACCTCTGCAGAAATCTGAAAACTATCCCAATGAGGAGCTTTGGAGGGCCTCCAACCTCTAGTGCTAAGCTGAAATCTCCTGGCATTTCTGACTGTGTAACGAAAGAAAGGGAAGCTCTTCTCTTGGTGCCCTTCATCAATCCATTCCCACTCGTCTGGGTTCCACTGCAAGAACCTAATGGGGGAACCACCATATAACTAGAGTCTCCAAGACCCAAGTGCCAAGAGAACAGGGTCAAGATCAAGATACCACTATGAGTCCGTGCCCCACTCCATGTAACCTGCAATCCTAACAGGCTAGAAGGCAACCTCCAAAAGAATATCATCTAAAGATCTGAGAAGCTTGCCTCCTGACTGAACATCAAAGACAAGGGTCTCCTATGTGCATCCCGCAAGGCAATAACTTGTAAAGGAATATCTGTCCCCATCAAAGCTCCCAACCAAGTGAACTCGGTGATCTCGGGGTCAGGCTTAACGCCCTTGGGAGCTATCGATGACTTGATCATATTAAGTGGTCTTCGGAGATGGCCATCATCCGGTGGGCTCACTTGTTTCCCACATGGTGGGGGGAGAAGTACAATGGACTACCTGTTGGGTCCACTAGTCTTTACCCCATGGATACACGATTTTATTGTGCCTCCTCCTCCAATTGGGGTGGACCACTCATACCTTGCCTTCTATATATCGGCCGCCATGCGAGCCATGAGGAGGACCATTTTGACTGTGCTCTTGACCCGGTGTACGTGAGCCACCTGGCTTCTGACCTCCCAGTCTTACTTGGAGAGGGTATGGACCTTGCACTTGCATCAAATACCCTTGTCTCAGTGATACAGGATGTTGCCACCAGATCCTTCCCCACGACTCGATTTGCAGGTGTCCTAGATGGGAAGATGCCCCAAAACCCCTGGTTTGTTGATGAATGCAGAGCGATGAGAGCCCACCTCACACGTGAGCGAGCACTAGGACATTTGACTTCACCAGAGGAACAACAGATCTCAAGTCGAGTGACACGGCATAAGAAGCGGGATTTCCTCATACATGATGGATGATTTCCTCATACAGGATGGATGAGGTGATCGGATCCAACACGGAGGAGATCCTAGTACGGGATGGGGCTCTTGTCGGAGGAGAAGTCGTCCATCCCCCCCCATCATAGATCCAACAGTCTGGCATACATATGCATGCTTTCTCTATGATGTCCCGGGTTAGGCACCCCTTGATATGTCCTCTATGCCGAAACCCACTACGTGTCACTTGTTTACTGAACATAATGTATAGGCTTTCCTTCTCCGGCTTCATAACCAGAGATCACCATATCATGAGGGACTATGCACTGAGCACTTTGCACATGGACATGATGTCTTGACCTTGGTCCTAGCACAGCTGTTCAACCATGCCGTATGCCATGGCTGACCGCCTACCTGGAGCACCACCACCATAGTACCGGTACACAAGGCAGGTGATCCCATGGACACTGGGAACTACCACACTCTTATGATTGGCCACACTCTGGCTAAGATATATGGGTTGGTACTAGAGAGGAAGATCAGTAGCCACACAGAGGGTCATAGGCAGTGGGCTCTTGGGCAAGTAGGTTTTTGGAGACAATACTCCAACCTGGACCACATTTTCACCTTGAGGGCTATCATTGAGGATTCAAAGTCGAGGCATTAGAAAGTCTACACTTGCTTCATAGACTTTCGTAAGGCATTTGATACTTTTCCACGTTTTCGCCTGATCAGGAGGCTACAGGAGTTGCAGCTCCCAGAGATCATGATCTTGGGGGTATGAGTCTATATGAGTCCGTCAAAGGGAGGATACGTGCCCCAGGAGGATTATGAGGATGGGTTGAGAGCACTATCGGAGTGAAACAAGGCTGCCCCCTCTCATCGACTCTCTTCGGGCTCTATATCGACGAGATCACTTCTTTTGTAGATCGCCTAGGTGGAGAGGTTCACTTCTGGCTTACCTGATGGTGCAGATACCGCTTTACGCAGATGATCTTGATAGTTAACATTGGGAAAACCAAGGTTATGATTTTCACCACCTCGCAAGCAGTGTCCTGTTGCCATAGCTTCACATACCGAGATGAGCAAGTGGAGATAGTGCAGTCTAACACATATATGGGGTAGTGTTCACCGGACCAGGTTTGACGATGGTCCATGCTGGTATGACACGACTCACACGAGGACGAGGTGCTTTGGTCCGACTAGAGAGGCGATGCTTCCAGGCACACTTCCAGGACCCTTCGACGAAGGGTTGGATTTTTGACACGCTGGTGAGCCTGACTGTCATGTATGCAGCATCTTTCTGGGGGAGTGATATTTCAGTGACAAAGTGGAAGAGATTTGAGAGGCTGCAGGTGATTATGGGATCCAGGATGATTCGGAGCAAGCCATCAGTCCCCCATCATATTATACAGGCAGAGTTCACCATGACCCCTCTCCAGGTTGATGCCATCTTTCAGAGAGTGACTTTCCTCCACAGAGTCTGGGCCTTACCCCACTGGAGATTACTGAGGCTAGCATAGGCGACTAGCAGATAGCGGTGTTGATGCAGCATGGTACGCATGGGTATCCGCATGGTTTGGTAGTCATGGCATTCAGATGGACCCTTTTAGTATAGCATGGATGCACCACTCGAGATGATCCCACGAGGTGAGATCAACCGTATCATACGGTTGGACCTCCTCTAGCTCCATACATCTAGGGCTTGGGGGGAGAGGAGTTCCCCACCAAGATCCAGTTCTACCATGACCACTTCGTGAGGGTCTCGTAGCATGGTCTCATCATTAGACCTCAGTATCTTGAGGATAGAGAGTCTCACATGCATTGAGGATCGCCATTGGTCAGTTGCGTGTCTCTGTTGGATTTAGAGACAAATAATCCTCAGAAAATGATGTTTGCTTGTGAGAGAAAACTGATGCAAAAAAATCAGACGCAGCATTAGAACCAAAAAACAATATATTCAGACCTACCTCACCCCTACCGGGTTTGTCGGCAAAAACATGCACGACTTGAGAAGACTCCCGACTCTCTACTAGACCCTCCTATCATACGTGAGCAGTTGCTCTTCTCTCTATTGAACCAGAGACCTTCAACCGACTCTCATCAAGTCGGATGGACAAAAAGACATATCTTCATCTGTATGCGTATATATAGCTTTGTTGCCACCTTGATCACCGCCGCGAGCTGCTGGAAGTCTCCAAACTGCCATGCAACACCTCATACTACCCAATCGATAAAGAGTGACCACGTTGCAAGCCTTTTCGAGTCTCCACGAGCCATGCAAATCACCAAGTAAAACTCCACGACTATCAACCAATCAAATGCCACTCTAAAAGGCACTCTTGAACCTTACAGATGATGACCCCCCCATGAGAGGATTTTCGCCAACAATCCCCCCCAAAATCCAAGCATGGGAGCTATAAGACAATCTGCTCAATATACTGACTGAGACCAAAACATCAAAAGCTACCACCTACACAAGGCATGGTAACCAACAACCACCAACACAAGGCATGGTATCAACATCGGATTACCCACACAGGGCCCAATCCCCTCATCACGATTTCGATCAGCTCATATAATCTACTTCCAAGAAGAGTGCACATGCTTCGGCAAGCTTCTTCATCTTTTGCATGTTCAGGACACAAAACTGCCTTGATCTGTCCTGGCAATTCGTTGTCCACTGGTCTCATGTTGCTGCTATACGGCCGAAAATGCCCAAGTATTGTCCTATATCCCTCGGGCAAAGTGGAGTAAATGAAAAGATGCCAAAGAATCAACTGAGCTTGAAATTAATTCTCGCCACCAAAGTGGAACAAGATCTCGGTCTGAGCACCTGCAGTATGCCAGCACTATCGTTCCCAGCAAACAAGGAGAGATCAATCAACCACAATTGCATGCATCAACAAACTGTCACGAGGACAAAAAGACAGATAAAAAACTTGAGCATCAAAACTGTGAACTGCAACATATGAGATTCTTTGCGAGGAACCCGATCAATTGAGCAGCGAATTCCATCGGATCTTCGAAGTCCATGAAGTGCTGTAGCGCAACACGTGCATGGTGTAGCCATATCAAAATCTTGACTGCAACAAGAGCGAGTTGTTGCCTTCTGATTCGACTGTCACAAACTCTTCACGATGGGCAATTAGACTACCAAGACCTCTGGAACCATACGCTCGGATCAAAACCTAGATACTTTTGTCAGCTTTCACAGACCCTTAGAGATGCTTTCGACCATCTCACGATAGCAGCCTCAGAAAACCTGCTCTGATACCAATTGTTGGATTTAGAGACAAATAACCTACATAAAATGATGTTTGCTTGTGAGAGAAAACTGACGCACAGAAATCAGACGCAGTATTAGAACCAAAAAACAATATATTCGGGCTTGCCTCACCCCTACTGGGTTTGTTGGCAAAAACATACACTCCTTGAGAAGACTGTCGACTCTCTACTAGACCCTCCTATCATAGGTGAGCAGCTGCTCTTCTATTTATTGAACCAGACACCTACCACCGACTCTCATTAAGTCGGATGGACAAAAAGACGTATATCTTCATCTATATGCATATATATAGCTTCGTTGCCGCCTTGATCACCGCCGTGAGCTGCTAAAAGCCTCCAAACCGCCATGCAACACCTCAGACTACCCAATCGATAAAGAATGACCACGTTGCAAGCCTTCTTGAGTCTCCACGAGCCATGCAAATTACCAAGTAAAACTCCAGGACTTTCAACCAATCAAATGCCATTCTAAAAGGCACTCTTGAACCTTACAAAGGATATACCCCCCCATGAGAGGATTTTCACCAACAGTCTCATTACATCAGTTGATGATTGAGGCAGAGAGAGCTGCAGGCATACCCAGAGTGCAAAGGATTTGCACAATATGCCGGATGAAGGAGATGAGGACTTTCTATGTGTCTGCCCAATCTACTATGAGATCCGAGGGCGATGTCATTGCCTCTTCTAGGAGGTGCATGGCTTTGGTCCACTTACACGGCTGATCCATTTTCTTGACCAGGTTTGTGTTGGGCTCTATCTGATTGAGATGCGACAACAGAGAGATATACTGATGCGACAGCCCAGAGAGCAGCAGGGATTGATGCCACAGGTCACTGAGATTGACAGAGCACATACACTTGTTACAGATTTCTATGCATCTGAGTCAGCTGCCGGTGAGACTGAGGGAGAGGAGTTTGATGAGATGAGAGCATCATGGATTAGCAGTGGGGGTCTCCGCCACGATGCTGCCAGATGAGAGACACATACTCCACATGCGACATGGAGAGGGACCAGAGCATACACGATCGTGGTCTGGTCTATTTCAGCCCTCCTGAGAGATGATCGCCAGAGATGAGGTGTCACCCTAGATGTAGCCCATCGGACACAGAGATCGAGGAGACCACGCCCTCCACCGCATCGAGAGATAGCTCGACAGACACAAATACGGGAGCTCCTCACATCTCATAAGAGAGCCATTAGGTTACCTGGATATATGGAACCTGGGCATGTACTAGGAGCGTTAGCTCTGAGCCCCTGATACTCTTCTGATATTTTGCTACTCTACTATTTTGTTCTCTAGCTTAGCACTTTAGCTTTCATGAAGGGCCTTAGTGAGCCCTTTGCTTCAGCCCTTAGTGGCTTGGATGAGTTACCTTGTGGTTTTGCATTTGTCTCATAGGCCCACAAGGCCTCCTACAGACGTTAATACATCTCTCTCTCTCTCTCTCTCTCTCTCTCTCTCTCATTGTGTGTATTTTTGTTTTCATGTATAAGCAATTGTTCTCCAGTTTCTTGGAGTTTTTGTGTGAATCTGCTCCATACATATTTAATTTGAATTTTCAATTCATTCCAAGGATTATGGAATAAATTGACTTGTTTGCTATATATTGTCTCTAGGTTTTGCATAGATATTATCACCAGGCTACTTCTCTGCTCCATATAAAATGTGATTGTTCGCATTCCTGGAACCTTTTACTTGTATTGTTTTTCTTATCATCTGTCTATGCAGCTGCCTGCTCCTTCTGGATCTAATATTGTAGGATAATGATTGCACTCAAGAAACCTGGAAGCATATAGATGAAAAAAATGGGCAGATGCTAGGTTATTTTTTGTTACCCTGGAGATGTTGTGAAAGTCACATCATATTGTGCTGTCTTGATTCAGATGTGGACTTCTCTTTCAAAGATCACAGCATTGCCAGATGATACACAAGTCTATTGTGGGCATGAATATACTCTTGTAAGTTTCTCAACATGAGTTACTCTCATTTCTTAGGTAGAGAGCTAGTGTGTTCTTTCCTGCATACAAAGATAACATTGCATGTTTGATTTTCTTGATAAATATGCAGCTTTGGCTCCTTGCACTTTTTCCTTTTGTTAGCCATAAAGACGAGGTTTTCTTCTGAAACTCTACAGTTGTGCTAAAGTATGGAATGCTTTCAGGTGGAATTGGCCTTCCAGTTGGCTTAGAAGCTTTTGGCAAGATAAACACAGTTTACATTTCAAAAGGCAACTTAATGCTTATACCAGATGAATATGTGAGAGAAAATCGTACACTTTATTTCCTCTGTTGGGAAAAAGGTTCCCTCTAAGAAGTGTGAAAAAACAGTGGGAGGGCCCAGCAGGGGTTGGTAAGTTCTAAAGGATAACAATTGTGGCGAGGGCTCTTTGTAATACAATCTGAGAAAAGTCTTTGAGCAGAGTGGAGAAACTACGAAGGGACCTTGGGCATATTGATTAAATTGTGCATGTCAAATCTCAAAATCGAGATGCTCATGTCATCACCATCCAGCTAGTGTCAAGTGGCAGCCCAACATTTCTCTTGATTGAGGGTGTTTCTTGTAACCCCTCTTTTTACCAGGGGTGTTGGTGCCATACGGCACTTTGAGCACAACACGCCTGAAAAGTCTCTTTACAATGCCCTTTAGGATATTATGACACAAATTAATATCTGCTAAAATGTTTATACAGTTGCCATTCAACTACACAATATATTGGTATCAACCGGGCTTATACCATTAAAAAACAAGCTTCAAAGAAGGGCACCCATTTAAATGTTGATCCCAGACAAAAATCGAAGAATGTGCTCGTAAAAATTTTAAACAGTACGCATTTCCGCTGGAAGATGCAAATAAGCTGAAAGTATTTAACAGAGACGAGGCTAGAAATGGCTATGTAAGAGAGTAAATAAGCTGTAGCCATTCCAGATGCAGCATAACTTCCACAACGATCCCTCCTGAGTTCCATTTCCCTCCAGAGGCAAGCTCTCTTTTTCTGTGAGAGAAGATTCAGGTCCCTAGAGTGACGTTTTCCTCTTTGCTGTCCCCCTTTCGTGTTGCATCTGGCCCTCTCATTGTACTTGTACACAGACCCCTCAAGCCAGGGACTCCCTTTCTTGCAAGCTCCTTCTCCATAAGCCTCTCTTGTCCTCTCATCCCTTCTTCTGTGCGTACATGCCGTTCAGTTTGATACAAAACCCTTCCCTATATGCAAGGTGCAGCGGATTTGTGAACAGCAAACTGAGAGCAAAAACAGCAAACTCACAAAGCAGGAAATGCGATGGAGGGAGAGACACTTCGACACCCGAAATCAGGAAAAACTCTGAACCAAAGCTGAGAAAAACCACTTGTCCAAGATGAAGAAAGAGGGCAGGGGAGGGGCCTACAAATAGGGTCCCAACCCTGCATTCAGCCTGCTTATGCAGGCTGACCTGGGTCAACCCACAAGGTTGGGGACCTGGTTGGCCCCCAACCCGGCCCCCAACCCAGCACTGTCCTGGCTGGCTCCTGGGGGCGTCCTGATCGCAGGTCAAAGGGACCCCTCAGATACCCCAAAACAACCCCAACCTGGCTGTCAACTGGCCAAACTCATGCGTGGTATTGTGGCGAGGCATTTGCCTTTGTACGGGTCCATCCCCCTCCTATCCTACATGGATCTTTCCTCTCGTTGGGCGGGCACACCCATAAAGCAGCCCTCACTCCTATTGTACACCAGGAGATGTCAAACTCCCCCTCTTAGTTCCTGAATGTCGGATCAACCCAACTGAGCTAGAATGTTCTCCAAGAAGCTGCTGTGGTAGAGGGTTGGTAAATAGGTCTGCCTTGCATTAACCTTTGTTGGACAAAAGGCCAACAACATCTCATCCAGGATCTTCTTGCAAACAATGTGATACTGGATCTCAATGTGCTTGGTCCGAGTGTGGAACACTGGATTTCTTGGAATTGCCATGCAACTTTGGTTGTTGCACCTGTTGACTGTTGTATCTCCTTGAGGAAACCCTACTTCATCAAGCAATCTCCAAAGGCACAACACTTCACAAGTACCTGAACACGCGGCCCTATACTTGGCCTTTGTTCATGACAATGTATGCTTCTTACTGCTCCGCATGATCGTTGTTGATCTGAGGGTGAAAAAGTATATTGTCATCGATATCCATGTACACAGATGTCCTCCCCAATTGGAGTCACCCCATCCCTATAATTGGATCTTTGGCTTGACTCCTATATCTGCCACATCGATAGATACTTGAGGATTCTCATCCTATACCTGCCACATAGATAGAGACTTGAGGATTCTCATCCCTGCATCCCAGTGGGTCTTCAATGGTACCTGCATTATGGAGCTCAACAGCCCCAGAGAAAGCTAAGATCCACTTTGGTGTTGAGAAGCTAGATCAAGGACCCAACTCCGCTTCTTCGATACAATGCTCGTCCACCCGGTCATTGGGATCATGCTTAGACAACTTGGTGTTCAGATCCATTGGAGAGGAAATGCGCTTACAATTCTGCATTTTGAAGTCTTCTAGCAGCTCATGGACGTATCATTGCTGAGAGACAAAGAACCCCTCCTTCGTCTGCCAGTTCTCCAAGCGAGGAAGAAATGCAACAATCCTAGATCTGCCATATCAAATTCCTTCGATGAGGCAGCTTTTGTCTCGGATATTCAGGCCACATGGCTCCGTGTCAAGATGAGATCGTCGTGACACAGAGGATAATGAGGGTAAAAAGACTCATCTGACAAATGATATACAAGTTCGGATTTGCTATTGACCTCCGAAATCTCTTCCATAGCGAGAATGCATCTATCTTCTGGTTCCATGCCCATGGTGCCTATTTGAGACCATACAATGCCTTGTGCAACCTTAGACCTTCCCTGCTGAGTTTGGAACTTGAAATCTTGACGGTTGCTCTCATAATCTCCCCCTTTCAGGTCTCCATTGAGGAAGGATGATTTCACATCCATCTGAAAGATGGGCCACTATTGGTGAGAAGCGAATGCCAACAATTCTTGGCTGTAGCCATGGGGACAAAGTTATCTTCATTTTTGATTTCGGGGCGCTCTGCGTATCCTTTAGCCACAAGTCTGGCTGCACGCTTGTCCATAGCTCCGTCTGATGTGTACTGGATCTTGTAGACCCACTTGACACCAGGTCCCATTCTTCTCAATAGACTCCAGCTCAACCTCCATGGCTCTCTTCCATGTCTCTTGAGAGAGTGCTTCCTTGATTGAGGTTGGCTCCTTATCCCGCATGATGTGAGACATCAAGGCATAGTTAACTTGTAAGGGTAAACCTTCTAAAACCTTTTCCTTTCCATGACGCGATCTACACGGGCCATCTTCTTAGAGCCATTGGCCAGGGATGTCCGTGACTCCGGATCTTTCAAAGTTTCTATCAACCACCTTGGTATTCTGTGAGAACTTGAAGCCTCTTCATCTTGCAGGTGCTCCTCAACTTAGGGGTCTGATTCTGGGACAACATCAGGTATAGGTTCTAGTATCTGCTCTGGATTAGGAACTTGAACCATGGCCGCGTTTTTATAGTCTCCTTGCTCTTCAAGAACTTGTGGCTCATCCATAATTGAGGTTGGTACTTGCTCATCAAAGATTACATCCTTGCTGACCACTATTGCTCTCCGATTGGATCGTACAACCTGTATCATGTAGATTGAGTATTGTAGCCAACAAAGACCATCTTGTGGGATTTTGCATCCTTCCCCCTCTGGCTCTTGGGAATATAGATGTGCACATCACACCCAAACAGCCTAGAATGAGACACATCAGGCTTGCGACCAAAGTATGCCCCAAAGGAGTTACTTGAGGAACTACGGTTGTTGATCGGTTGATGATATGGACAGCCGTTGCTACAACTTCCCCCAAAGGAAACAGAAAATCTGATGGTGCTCTAGTTTCGTATGCGCCATCTTCACCATAGTCTTGTTCTTCCGTTCAACCACCCCATTCTTGGATGGAGTTCCAGTGTTTGTGAGTCCTCTTTTGATGCCTTTCTCTCTGCAAAATCTCTCAAATGCATGTGAGCAGAACTCTCCTCCTTTTTAAGCCTGAAGACACTTCATGGGCAGCTTGGGTTCTTTCTCCACGAGAGCATACCACCCTCAGCACTGGGGAAAGACAATTCCTTCTGGGCCAAAAAGTAGACCCATGTGAGTCTGCTGAAATCATCAATCAGCAACATGAAGTAAAGTGCTCCACCTAGATTCGGGATCTGCATAGGACCACAAAGATCTGTGTTTATCATTTCTAGGGGTTTTGAAGCCCGCCTAGCAGCTTGCTTCGGAAAGGCTTCTCTGTGCTGCGTCCCTCAAATACATGAACTGCAATGCTCATGCCTGCTGCCCACATCGGGCAAGCCAACAACCATGTGCTCTCGGGCAGCTTGCCATAACGCTTCCACATTCAGGTGCCTGAAATGCTACAGGTCATCGAGAGGGGTTCCAAGGATGGAAGAGAGAGCCGTAAGCTTGTAGAGGCCATTTTCCACCAAGCCTTTACATACAACTTGGCCGGTTTTCTTACCCTTGATGGCCACAAAGTCTTCATCTAATTCCACGCGGGTGCCAAGCTTACACACCTCATGAATGGAGAGCAAATGGAAGTCCAAGGATGGAACAAATAATACTTGGAAAGGGTGCTTCCCCCCCTGCCATAGGGGATGAGCCTTCCCTTTGCACAAACTTTGACTGTGGAACTGTCGCTGATGCATACGTCGTGTCCTCAATCTTGAAGCCTTGGAACCTTGCTGCGGATGGAGACATGTGCGTAGAGGCACCACTATCAAGAATCCAATCCTTGGAATTGCCAATGTTCAAAGCGATCCCCTCGTTGCGGAAGAAGTCAAAGAATCTAAAATCTATAGATGTACAAAGGCTAGAGTGATTGCTGCAGACAAGGGACCGGTACTAGTGACCTTTCTGGCGAGACAATTGTTACAAGCACGTTCTGCCTTCAATGTTTCCTTCTTGGCATCAGACTTCTTTTTTGAGGAAGAGTTTCACTTCCCTTTACCTTTGCTCCATCCTTGGTTCTCCGGGGCAGCCAGAGCCTCCACATTGCCTCCTTGTGGAGGAATGTGAAAGCATTCTTCCTAATTAAGCACCATTGGCAGGAGTTCTTCTCACATGAGAGTGTTCAACCTCCCTACTAGTGATAAGAGAAGAATAGAAAGCGGAATACTGGAATCAAAGATGAGATGAGAGCGTGTTAGCCATGTCCTCAGACGAAATCTCCTTCCCTGCCTGAAGGGTGTCCTACTGTACTGCATAAGCTTGTTGATGTGTTTTCCCCACTGTAGCAGACTTGGCGGGATTCAACACTCTCATCTACATCGCAAGAGATACCCTCTTCATCGGCGAAACACGATTGTAGAGTGGTGTCAAATGCTCCCATATGGCTTTCGTCAGCGTTATATGCTTTATGTGAGTGATGAGCTGAGGAGTGCAATTCAGGAAAATAAACGAAATTACACATGCATTTACTCTTTCCCAGACTTGAACCAAACCCTTGGCATCCCTCTGCTCCATAATGGAAACATTTTCATCAAATGGATCTAGCTTTGAAACTCCCATGAGGACAAAGTCTGTCACATCATAGGATTGAAGAAATAACTCCATCATCACTCTCCACACACTGTAGTTGTTGGGCAGGGGATGTTGGAATAGGACTGGTCACCTCCCCACTTGTGAGCCCGTGTATGAGGAGTGCATGGGGGAGGGGGGGTGTACCATAGAGTAGTAATGGACATGGGGCTGCCACATGGGCAGCACATGAGCTGTCATGTGGGCAGCAGAGAGAAAGGACAGGTACCTGGCAATGGAGGGCAGATCTGGCAAAGGAACATCCAGATGCTGGCCACACATGGAGAGGACAGAAATGCACAGGTCAGCAAGCTATGCAAGATCCTAAGGGCATGCAAAACAGGCTGGAACACGAGCAGGCCTGCTTGGGCCAGTGGCAGCCTGCCACGTGGCTAGGCAGGGCCAGCAAGAGCCATGAAATGAGCCTTGAGGGACTATTTATATCCTTCCCAAGCCAGTCGGCTGGTAGGGGCAGATTGAGTTGGCCAGGGAGAGGCTGTTGGGTTGGTCCATTTGGCTGGGCCTTGAGCCCTGTATAAGGAGGGCATTTGGGCCTCATAACACATCACTTGGAGCAGCAATCCAAGAGCAAAAAGGAGCAGCAGTCAGCGCCGAGCCTGGAGAGGCAAGACTTGTTGGGGATGTGTAGTACTGCTTGGCTTCTGGAGCTACGATTAACTAGAACAAATTGGTCAAATTTCTTACAGCACAGAGGACGCTTTTGTTGAGGGAGGCCCTTGGAGTCTGCTAATGAAGACAACGTGATACATTGGATGCCAGGTCAGGATTGATACCTCAGTGGAGCTGTAGATTGGCTCTGTATCAGAGAGAGTCACTGCAAGCTCTTTTATCAGAGCTATGTTAAGACTTTTCCTTGCTGGGTGAGCTTTGGTGGCTAGAGGTTTCATGGAGAAGCTCAAGCACTTGGTGTGCAACTTCTTGTGGGTAGGACGGGTGGTGTGCATGAGACCAGGTGGAGTCCTAGAAGCTCTTGCATCAGCATGCCCTTTTTAGGAACAGCTCATGGGCAGACAGCAGTGGGAGCCGTCGCATTTGTGGATGGTATCATTGATCCAGAGATGTAGAGTACAGCCCTCTTGGGCAACTCTAGGCCCTAGAAGCTCTTGCTTCAGTGTGGGCTTCTTAGGGACAGAGGGAAGTGGCAGCCCTTGTCTTCACTGATCCCCCCCTAGGGTTCTTCCTCCAGATATTTGATGAGGGTCTTGCATCATTTATCAGGTGGTCTCATTCATGCCAGCCCTTGGCAAACCCTTACTCGACACCCACAGCTCCGAGCAAGGAAGGCTTCATGCTTGGACACAAGATGCATATCAGCTACTAGACCTATGGGTTCATGGTGCTGCCTTGGTGGCTAGAGGCTTTGGCCACAGTAATATTTGATTTAACTCATGATCCAAGGTTAATTGTCTAGCCTACACATTTTCAGACTTCAATTTTTGCAGTCTGGAATTTTGTCTCATTACATTCAAGTGTATGCATTTTTGTCCCAGCATTAAGAAAAAATTGTAAAACTAACTTTCTCCTCAATTTATGCAGTCTAATGCAGAATTTTCTCTTACATTGGAACCCAGCAATGAGACTCTTAAGAATTACTATGAGAAGGTCAAGGGGCTTCGACAAGCAGGCCTTCCCACAGTCAGTATATATTTTAAAGTTCTTGCGTTTTTCTGGTTGCTGTTTATAGTTTATTGCTCTTTTAACCAGGAGGAACTCTTTTGCTAGTTAGAGCATTAGCAAATCTTCTAAAATCAGTATCTACCTTGTAAAGGTCAATTTGGACCTTTGATGGCATGTTTTTTGCTGAAATGAGACTTTCGTGCTACCAGATTCCAACAAATGTTGGGTTAGAGAAAGCGTGCAACCCTTTCCTCCGTGTGTCAAGCCCGGAAATTAGAAAATATGCAGGTATTCCTGAGAGTGCAAGTAATGTGCAGGCTCTGGCTTCAGTGCGCACTGCCAAAGATAATTGGTAAATTTTGAACTCTTGTAAGCCAACCGAGACAATGCTGAAATTTGTATCACGACTTTTTCCATCTTTGTATAGAATAAAATTTATTGATTTCCGATCTTATGATCCAAATTTCATGTAGGTTTCAATTAAATAGTGTTGAAAATTTTCCCATGTAATGTTGTTCCTTTGTGGGACCTTTATATAGGAACTGAACCTATTGCTATTTCCTTGGAACTTGTTATGATGTAGACCACTTATGGCATTAGATATTTTGAATGAAAACAGTTCATATAGAAATGTTCGCAACACATGTTATCCACTGGCAAGGTGTGGGCGTTCTCTGCCATTCACCTACCCTGCAAGCTAGTATACCATGCGGATCCAAAATCAATGATGGTGATGGGGCTCACAGTCCACAAAGGCCAATGGACAACTAGTTGATGAGGAATTTTGATTATCTTTATGTCCTTTGCCCATCTTTCTGCCTCAAACATTTTGATATGTGATCCCATCTGTGGAAAATATGTGGATCAAGTTGTTAGAAAGATGAAACAACAAAGGGACAGTAATGAAAAAGACAATATATACTTGAGGAAAGAGAAGGTAAATTGAAGCAGTAAACAACCTGGAGGAAAAATAAACAATGTGTGATTAGAACACTCCAGACAATGTGGTTCAGTAATATCTCAATGTCTGAGTTGCTTGACGTGTTTAAACAAAAAATGTTAATGAATACATATATGAAATGTGACGTCTGTAATACGTCTATTACAGTAGGAATACATATGGTTATGGAAATGTGATACGTCTATTACAGTAGGAATACATATTAACCATATGTTGAGTACATATCCATAAAGTGACACAATGTGTCACTTGTGACTAAATGCAAAAACAGATCATTAGATTGACGGACTGTTTGAATATAAAACCCAGTAGCAAAATAAACTCAAAACACTCACTAATCTCCCTCAAAAATAGCAGCACTCGCTCATTGAAAGTCACTCAGACAATATAGCAAGTAGAGAGAAAAGATAAATCTGTATAACCATCCACAAAATGTGGGAAAATTGCTTAGAAAAGAGTCAAAGACCCAATGGTGCTGGGAAAATACCGGTCAAGGATCATTGTCAGTCTGCCAATTATTGAGAACCACGAAAGACAAGATTTGTCACACTACACAATTTGCGGGGCCTTCAGAGGCTTTAGGTACTGTGTAGTAATGACAAAATCGTTGCCTATATATAAGAAGTGTGGGGGCCATTCTGGATGGGATTTCGAGTGGTGTCCTCTTGTCTATTCCCATCTTGAAGCCACATTGCTAGCTATTGAGTGACATCTTCAATAAGATAACATGTAAGATATTTTAAAACTTGATTGCAAAGTTTCTTTAGGATTCAGCCAGTGCCTTTTGGATTCCATGGACACTTGTAAGCACTATCATCCAATAAGATAGTGTTTTTTTCAATGTATTATATATGGCTGACTTACATAGAAGGTTGTCAATTTTTTGTAGAATAGAGGTCTCTATTGAGGTTGGATTACAAATGCATGCTCTTTGACACAATCCTCCTATGAGTACACCCACAGAACTTGTGCCAATGATATGGGAAGCAGCTTTGCAACAATGATAGTGCCTTTGTCGCGTGGAAAAAGTCAAACTAAACACACTAATGTACAAAAACCACCACTCCAAAAAGCTTATAGCATTGTGTCAAATGACCAAAATGATCCACTTCTCTCACGATGTTTCCACACACTTCATATTTTGAAAGAATGGAGGCATTTTGTTGTGCTTTTTGTTGGGAATTGGTGGAAGAGAATGGATGCATGATGACTCAAGAGATGAGAACACAAGATGAAGCCAAAATGGTGTTCACTTTATTGTGAGAGAGGTAACTCTCTTTTATAGAGCATGTGGGAGATTGGCCTATATCAAAGGCACCTCTCCTATATCAAAGGAGATCACTCCTACATCATAGGAACTCCTATATCATAGACACCTCCTTAAGAAGAAGCCTTGCATTACATCATCACATGTGTCATGGTCCAGACACCTCATAACACTAAGTGTGCTTCACTACACACATACACGCATACACACACACTCACACACATTTGATTGCTACTAGATGCACACATGCACCTTAGAGCAAGCCCTTGATCACACATATCCCAACATTCTCTCCCTCAAGGGTTTGCCTCATGCTGTGTTACATAGTGGTAAGGATAAATCTATGGCTAGGATCTCATGCTAGCAAGAGTGTCCAAGAGTCAAGGTTTACAAAAATGGGATAAATCCTTCTCAAATGGTTATCTCCCTTGTAAGTATAAGGATTAATCTTAGGCCTTTGTGTGGACCTAGTTTCTCATGTCTACAAGAGGACCAGTGGTGATTTACAAAGACTATAAGGACTAAAAACACAAAGCATGCAAGCATTGTGGAAAGACCATGTGAAAAGAAAAAGAGAGAAAGAAGAATTCAAGGAAGATAGAAGATCAAACTCAAGCACTTACAATGAAGTTCTCATCAAAGGGCAAGTACAAAGCATGCAAGCATTGTGGAAAGACATATCCACAGAGAAAGAAGAATTCAAGGAAGGTAGAAGATCAAACTCAAGCACTTACAATGAAGTTCTCATCAAAGGGCATGTACAAAGCATGCAAGCATTGTGGAAAGACATATCAAGGAAGGTAGAAGATCAAACTCAAGCACTTACAATGAAGTTCTCATCAAAGGGCATGTACAAAGCATGCAAGCATTGTGGAAAGACATATCCACATATGTCTTTCCACAATGCTTGCATGCTTTGTACATGCCCTTTGATGAGAACTTCATTGTAAGTGCTTGAGTTTGATCTTCTACCTTCCTTGAATTCTTCTTTCTCTCTTCTTCTTGTAGAGCACTGATGATGCTTTGTAGTGTTGGTTGGGGAGATTCTTTAATACATAGTCAAAATTCTGAGGCATACTCTTCAAGAGCACAGCCATTGCATCATCTTCAGTGATTGGAGAGTTGATTGAGGCCAATTGTGTCATAGGACTCCTCATCCTGTTGACATGAGCTGCAACAAAATCTCCATCTATCTTAAGTTCAAAGAACTTAATCTTCAAAGTCAATTTAGAGTTATGAGAGCTAGCACCAAATAGCACATCTAACTTATGTTAAGCCTCATAAGGAGATTCTAAATCTGAAATATGATGCACATAATCATCTCCCAAACCTAATGCAATAATTGCATAGACTTTCTCTAGCCTTTTAGCAACTGCTGGTGTTGTTGAAGTGGAGTCACTTGCCTTCCCCTTGCCGTTGGTTGTGGTAGATTCATCCTCTTATGATGACTGATTCCCTGGCTTGACTAAATCTCACAAATTCTCCTTCATAAGAACACATTTACTTTTCATTTGCCAAGTATGGAAGCCTTGGCCACTGAATTTGTCTATTTTAAAGGTAGCCTTGAGAGGGTCTTACCTTTAGGATTAGGCAGTGTCTGCTCTCTTACAAGTGGCTATAAATCTCAATTATACAAATGCATATTGCAAGCAATGAAATCAGAGAATCCTAGTCTTTTTGCATCAGAATAATAATATGGCCTTTTCTTCACAAGCTTTACCACTTTTCTATTGCCATATCTAGGTACTTCTTTTTTCTTCTTCCCTTTTTCTTTCACATATGGAGCATTAGAAGAGAAACAAGAGCTAGGCATTGTGAACAATCATTACCAATTGAAAATTTATTGTCAATAAAGTATCCTCGGCATATTTGAACTTGCATTAAGCATTCACACACAAAAACTGTCCAAAAACTATAGTATAAAAATAGAGAACCATGGAGGCCTCAATTCAAACACTCTGAAGCATCTTTGAGAGGGATTTCATTGCGTATTGAAAAATCTTATACTAGCTCATGTCCACCCAGGAGGATTGACAAAAATTTGTGCAAAGTTGCTCGTGAGTGTTGCGCCTATCTCGATTGGTGCTTTGCAGAATTCTCCAAGTGCGGGAAGGCATCCCATGACTGACCGCACTGAGGGTAGATGGAGCATTTCCCGAGGCAGCCCACTCTCGGGTTGCGGGGCCCGTTTGGAGCCGCAGATGATCTCGGATGGCTCTAGGCCGAACGGTGTCCATAGGCCAGTTGATCTATTTGACACCACGGTTCTATCGTGTGGTCGGTGGCCTATTTCGGGACCGACCCCCAGCCGATCGTTTTGGGCAGACTGGGTCGGTCACCCAATTGGGTCTAACCGACTACGAGTGGTGGCTATATAAGAGCAAGCCCGTGAAGCCCATCATCATCATTGGCTACAGCAACCCTGATTCCTTAGCTTCCAGCCTCCGTCCTCTACTGTTTCCAGCACGCCATCGAAGCTTCTCACACAGGAGCGCACGGCTGGGAGGCAGCGCCATCTATTGTATCAGTTTTACAGTAATCAAATTTTTGAATCTCCATACTATCATCTTTTCTCTCTTGCATACGAGATCCTGTTATCTGTTGGAGCACATATGTTGTATTGTTTTCTTACAGTGGCAGCTAGGAGGCTAGGGAATTCACTAGAGCCTAGTGCTCTGATACCATGTGTTGGGAATTGGTAGAAGAGAATAGATGCATGATGACTCAAGAGATGAGAACACAAGATGAAGCCAACATGGTGTTCACTTCATTGTGAGAGAGGTAATTCTCTTTTATAGAGTGTGTGGGAGGTTGGCCTAAATCAAAGGCACCTGACCTACATCAAAGGAGATCATTCCTATATCATAGGAACTCCTATATCATAGGCACCTCCTTAAGAGGGGGCCTTGCATTACATATCACTATGTCATGGTCTAGACACCTCATAGCACTAAGTGTGCACGCGCGCATGCGCACACACACACACATGACTGCTACTAGATGCACACATGCACCTTAGAGCAAGCCCTTGATCACAAATATCCCAACACTTTTTGTTCATAGATGCCAGAAATATGCTATTCATGTCTAGAATCAATGCCTTGTTGTCCTTGGACAAGGGCAGCTATGATTAGATTTGGCTTGTATCAGAAGGAGTTGCATCATCCCCAAATCATGTCATGACATATGAAGGTGTAGCATCTTTTGGAGGTGTAGCATCCCCAACTCTTGTCACATCAACATTGCTGCTTCTCCTTCTCTTGATATATCTTCTATATTGCTAGCCTTGTTAAGTTCTATAGGCATGCAATTCAAAGTAACTATAGACATACAATCCAAAGTAGCTACATGCATCTCAGCTGTAGTAGTTGTGACACCATCATCTACCATCATTAGTTCATTATTATCTACCCTCAAAATAACAATACTTTTCTTGAGTGCATGTTGGACTACTTAAGCATCAAATACACCCTCAACATGCTACTAGAATATAAACAATAGATACATAAGTAGAAAAGTTAAACACTCGGCATGGCAATTAAGTGTTTATTAAATTTGTGATGTAGCATTACAAATGGAGGATTATGCTTTTGTTTTGTAAATTTTGTTGAGAACTTGATGCACATAGCATTATAAATTAACATTTATAAGGGGGAAACATGACATTGCAAATGCATATTGTGAAGGGGGCACAAAGAAAAAGAAAAAATATATTTAGAAATGATAATTGGGAAGGGGGAATCATTGGCAAAGCAATGATGGTGGGGTGTATAAGCTTGTGTTTTAAATGTCTACCCAAATACGATTTCTTTCAAGATCTAGGCTTTGATTTCCACCATTCAGTGGTGGACAATTCCTTGCAAGAGCTAAGCTTTAATTGATGGTGGGGGAGTATAAGCTTGAGTTTTTAATGTATAAGAAAACTACAAATTCTTGCAAGATCCGGGCTTTGATTATCCACCATTCTTAAGTGATGATGGACTTTGTTTGTTTCCTTACACTTGATGTGGTAGCGGCTGTGCTTTTCTTCTTGCCTTCTTGCACATCCACTACACAACAAACAAACACAATTTAGAAAGTTATAAGTAATATAACAAAGAAGTAAGAATGAGTTGGTATCCACCCTCTCTTGATCAAGTGGCAACATCAACATTGCATTTTCCAACAAACAAACAAACAAACATAATTAAAAAAATTATAACTAATATAATAAGAAGTAAGAATGAGTTGGTATCAACTTTGATCAAGAGGAAAAATCAGCATTGCATTTTCCAAGAGATTCACACTGCCTCTGCTTTTGTCCTTTATTGATTACACTTTCTAGGTCATTTCCCACTCTTCCCATCATCTCAATTGTAGATTCTATAGTAGCATCATCACCCACATAGGTGCACTCAACCTCTTGCACATTCTCATTGCATTTGCCATTATCTAGCCACCACGATTCACAACTTCATTAGGACATTCCATAGTGGTTCCCACAATTGCAGTTTCCAAACGTTTACTTTTGCTGATCCTGTTTGAAACAAATGTGGGAAATTTAGAGACCTAAAAGTTTTAATAGACACATTTAGTATTTCAACTCTAGGCTAGTCAAGTTCAAACATACTCATGAAATTTTTTGTTGTGCCACTTTTTACTTTTTTGAGGAACCCAATCCATTTGATATTTTTGCACTTGGAATCCCTCCTATGCACATGATTGGTTAGCACTTCAATAGTTTGCTAGTTGAGTAGGTAGCTAGTGACTTCAATAGTTTTACTGACCCAGCTAGTTAGGCATCTAGTTAGTGACCAGATCACTAGCTAGTGACCCTATTGTGTAGGCAGCTAGTTCCTTCAATATCCACCACTTCAAAAATTAATGACCCAACCAAACTAGGTAGCTTGTTGGTGACCATGACACTAGTCAGTGACCCACTTAGCTAGAGCGATTGGTCAAAAAACCTCCTCCGTAGCTCAGGTAGTTAGTGACCCAAGTAGCTAGTTAGTGACTATGTCACTAAGAAGTGACCAAGAACTAGTAACTTACTAGTGACAAATATAGTACCTTGTGGTTGCTTTGGTCATTAAATAGGCCATTAGTTAGTAATACGGTCAACAACTAGTGACCCTAGTCAGTAAACCCAGTCCACTAATTACTTAATTAGTTCACTTAGTGACCGTGTAAAAAATTACATTGGCTAGTGCACATGGCTACTATTTAGTTCACATGATCACTAGTGAGTGCTATATAGAGCCATTAACTAGTGACACAATTTATTGCTTAGTGAATGGAGTCACTAGCTAGTGCATACGGTGACTAGCCGTGTTTAGCTACTGACCTATGCCACAGCTACCGAACCCATGGTCACTAATTACTGCATAGAATTACTACTTAGTGCACATGATCACTAGTCAATTCATTGGGTCCATTAATTAGCGATAGAATTTTGTACTTAGTATTCAAGGTCACTAGTTAGTGTGCATGACATCTAGTGCCATATCTAGCGATCTCTAGACAAAATGGTGGAAAGCTCAATGAGAAATGCTCAACTAGGAAACATGAGTGAGAGAGATAAGAGAGCACAAGAGCTTATCCAGATCCACATGTTTTCATTTCCACTCCACACACTTCCACTTGTGTGTGTTCTTATACAAAATATTGGATTAGGGTCCTCATCCCCAATCCACAATCTTACATCGCATGGGCTACTCACATGCTAAGAAAAACCCACTCACCCATGCATTCTTTTGTTTACACTTGAGAGGGATTTCCAAAATCCCCTCTCAATGCCAACATGTTAGTAGTTACATGTTGAGCATCGCATACAAGGCTACATAGCACGTGGCAAGAACATGTGTTCAAAATGCCAATGTTTCATACATTTGTCTCTTTCTATTTAGAGAAGTTTGTGCACATTCTCATGTGAAGTGCTTTTAAAAAAAATACATACATGAGGGATTTCATTATCCTCTTTTGCCACATGCACATTCCTCTTCTAATAGAGGATTCCATCTCTCTCTTTTCTGAGCACATCTAGATCAAAACATTTCTCCCAAAGCATATGGCAATCTGCTGAAAAAAATACTTGCTAATGAAATTTCTTGAGTAAAGGCCCAAGGAATAAACAAATAACACATCCAGTAAATGGCACATAGAAAACCCCTTTGAAATGGCAATACAAGACATGTAATGTTGAAAAATAAACTAGTCAACTCACAGGTTGACCTTCCCAAAAGAGACCTTGTAATATGAAGATTAAATACCACAAATCAAATCATCCATGTGTCAAAAATATAGCACTCCTTCAAACTTAGCCAAAAAACTTAGAGGCTAAAACAAAACGCATCATCGAGAAAACTTTATTTTGCTGTAGATCATGAACAATAGTCGGCTACAACTTGTCATCGCTTGAAAGACACTGCCAGAACCTTTGTTTAAAGGATATACAAAAATCCAAAAAAATATCTAGGACCACCTTTGACAAATGGCGATAGGATTGCAGTCTCCCACACTCCGAGGTGTGTTATTCGAACCTGCATGTATCTGATGGGCACCCCCTTCACACACGTGTCAATCCCACCTATGTTGAGGCATGTGCAAACTATCGTGCCCATCGGATATGGTTCGCATGGTCGATCACCCTACAAACCATGTTTTTTTACCTAGTGTCATTCACAATTGTCTAAAAGCATGCTCTGAGGTGTGTTATTCCAAGGCGCACGTATCCGATGGGCATCTTGCTTTGCACGCATGTCAATCCCACCTATTTTGAGACATGTTAAATTTATTGTGCCCATCGTATGTGGTTCGTATGGTCGATCATGCATGAAATCATGTTTTTTACCTAGTGTCCTACATAATCGTTAAAAAACCCGCTTCTAGGTCTGTTATTCGCACATGCACGCATCCGATGAGCACTCTGATTTGCACACATCAATACCATCTATGCCAAGGCAGGTGCAAAGTTTCATGCCCATCCGATATGGTTTGCATGGTCGATCACCCACCAAACCATGTTTTTCACCTTAGGGTGTCGTGCACAATCGTCAAAAACATGCTCCGAGGTGTGTTATTCAAAGGCACACGTATCCAATGGGAATTTTTCATTGCATGCACGTCAATACCACCTATATCAAGTAATGTGCAAAGTATTGTGCCCATCGCATGGTCGATCACACGTTAAACCATGTTTTCCACCTAATGTCGGGCATAATCGTCAAAAACACTCCTCGAGGTGTGTTATTTGAACCTGCACATATCCAATGGGCATCCCCCTTTGCACGTATGCCAATTCCACTTATGTTGAGACAGGTGCAAAGTATCATGCCCATTGGATGTGGTTTGTATGATCGATCATGCATTAAACCATGTTTTTCACTTAGTGTCATGCATAATCATCAAAAAACGCTACAGGTATGTTATTCAAACCTGCACGTATCCGATAGCTTTGCATGCCTATCAGTCCCACCTATGTTGAGGCCTATCAATCCATCCTATGTTGAGGCACGTTAAAATTATTGTGCCCATCGGATGTGGTTTGCATGGTCGATCACACATTAAACCATGCACAATCGTTAAAAAACACGCCTCGAGGTGAGTTATTAGAACTGGGTTGGAACATGCACGTATCCGATGGGCATCCCGCTTCGCACACACATCAATCCCACCTATGTTGAGGCAAGTGCAAAGTATCATGCCCATCGAATGCGGTTTGTATGGTCGATCACACATTAAACTATGTTTTTCACCATGTTTTTCAACTATTGTCATGCACAATCGTTTAAAAACACGCTCTGAGGTGTTATTTGAAGGCGCACATATTTGATGGGAATCTTACTTTTTACGTGCTTCAATCCCACCTATGTTGAGGCAAGTGCAAAGTATCGTGTCCATCGGATGTGGTTCCCATGGTCGATCGCGCATTAAATCATGTTTTTCATCTAATGTCATGCACAATTGTCAAAAAATCTGCTTCCAAGTTTGTTATTCAAACCTGCGAGTATCCGATTGGTATCCCCCTTTGCACGCATGTCAATACCACCTATTTTGAGGCACGTGCAAAGTATCATGCCCGTCGGATATGGTTCGCATGGTCGATATGTTTTTTCACCAAGTGTCATGCATAATCGTCAAAACACACACCTCAAGGTGTGTTATTCCAACCTCCACGTATCTCATGGAAATCCTGCCTTGCACACGCATCAATACCACCTATTTGGAAGTGTGAAAAAAGTATCGTTCCCATTGGATGTGGTTCACATGGTTGATAACCCATCAAACCATGTTTTTCACATAGTGTCATGCACAATCGTAAAAAAACATGCTTCGAGGTGTGTTATTCATAGTCACACGTAGATGTGGTTCGCATTGTTGATCATGAGTTAAACCATGTTTCTCACCTAGTATCGGACACAATCATCAAAAATCACGCCTCGAGGTATGTTATTCGAACTTGCACGTATTCGATGGGCATACCCCTTTGCACGCATGTCAATACCACTTATGTGAAGGCACATGCAAAGTGTTGTGCCCATTGGATATGGTTTGCATTGTTGATCACCCATTAAAGCAAGTTTTTCACCTTAGGGTTCATGCACAATCGTAAAAAAACACGCTCTGAGGTGTGTTATTTGAAGGTGCACGTATTCGATTGGCATCTTGCTTTGTATGCATCTCAATTCCACCCATGCCGAGGCACGTGAAAAGTATCGTGCCCATCGGATGTGGTTTGCATGGTCGATCATGCGTTAAACCATGTTTTTCACCTAGTGTAGAGCACAATCATAAAAAAACACGCCTTGAGGTGTGTTATTTGAACTTGCACGTATCCGATGGGAATCCACCTTTGAACACACAAAAATACCACCTATTTTTGAGGTAGGTGCAAAGTATCGTGTCCATCAGATGTGATTTGTATGGTTGATCATGCATTAAACCATGTTTTTCACCTAGTGTCATGCATAATCATCAAAAAACAAGCTTGTAGGTGTGTTATTCAAACTTGCATGTATCCGATGGACATCCCCATTTGAACGCATGCAAATATTACCTATGTTGAGGCATATGCAAAGTATCCTACCCATCGGATGTGGTTCGCATGGTCGATCACGCGTTAAACCATGTTTTTCACCTAGTGTCGTTTACAACTGTCAAAAAACACGCCTCAAGGTGTGTTATTCAACGCTGCACATATCGGATGTTTTTCACCTAATGTCGGGCACAATCGTCAAAAACACTCCTTGAGGTGTGTTATTTGAACTTGCACGTAGCTGATGGGCATCCCCCTTCACACGTATGCCAATCCCACTTACATTGAGACAGGTGCAAAGTATCATGCCCATTGGATGTGGTTTGTATGGTCGATCATGCATTAAACCATGTTTTTGCCATAGTGTCATGCATAATCGTAAAAAAACATGCTGCAGGTGTGTTATTCAAACCTGCACGTATCTGATAGCTTTGCATGCCTATCAATCCCACCTATGTTGAGGCCTACCAATTTATCCTATGTTGAGGCACGTTAAAATTATCGTGCCCATTGGATGTGGTTTGCATGGTCGATCACGCATTAAACCATCCACAATCATCAAAAAACACGCCTCGAGGTGAGTTATTAGAATTGGGTTGGAACGTGCACGTATCCGATGGGCATCCCCCTTTGCACGCACATCACTCCCACCTATGTTGAGGCAAGTGCAAAGTATCATGCCGTATGGTCGATCACACATTAAACTATGTTTTTCACCATGTTTTTCAACTATTGTCATGCACAATCTCACATCCTTGAAAGTGATTCTCCTCATTTCCACATTCCTCATGGGTGCCTTATGCATCTTCTTCTCATTGAAGGCTACATCATGGCTGCGTATGATCTTCTTTGCTTCTGGATCCCAGAGACGATAGCCCATCTCTCCACTTTCACCATAACCCATAAAGATGCATTTCCTAGACTTAGGATCTAGCTTCTTTCGAAGCTCTTTTGGCACATGTGCATATTCCTCACACCCAAATATACACAAATGAGAGTAAGAGGGCTTCTTGCCACTCCATGCCTCTTCAGGAATATCACCATCCAAACTCTTACTAGGTGATCCATTGATTACGTGCACTACAGTCTTCATTGCGTCAGCCCAAAAACCACCAGAAAGACTTGCATTGGAAAGCATGCATTGCAACCTTTCTTGAATGGTACGGTTCATCTTTTCTACAACTGATTTTTCTTTGGAGTACGAGGGGATGTGAGCTCCCTCTTAATCCCACGTATATCACAAAAATGCTAAAAGTCATGAGAGAGATACTCTCCACCATTGTCAGTTCGTAGGCATTTAAGCATTCTACTTGACTGATTCTCAACCAAGGCCAGCCGTTTCTGAAATACCTGGAACACATCACTCTTCCGAGCTATAGCATAAGCCCACACTTTCCTAGTTGCATCATCAATGAATGTCACATACTATTAAGCCCCACCTAATGACCATGTAGGCATGGGACCACATACGTCTAAATGCACCAAATCAAGCTTTTCAAACTCTTTCTTCCCCTTCTTTTATGGGCTGATTTAGTTTGCTTCCCATAGAGACAGTGCTCACAAAATTCAAAATCAGAGAAACTTAAATGCGGGGTCAAACACCCCTGATACATGCAAGGGATACAAAGTCCCACACTTGGCACCCCTGGCCAAAAGCATAGAGCCCTTCTGAATTTTCCAACTCCCAGAACCAAAGATGGTCTGAAAACCAGCATCATCTAGCTGACCCATTGAAATGAGACTCTTGGTCAGCTTAGGAAGATGTCTCACATTTTTCAAAATAAATGCAGACCCATTTGCAAAAGAAAACTTTATGTCACCTACTCCCACTATGTCACATGCATAGTCATTTCCAAGATGCACACAACCTATCTTTCCACTGTCATAAGTGGAGAACCATTCCCTATGGGGAGTAACATGGAATAAGCACCAGAATCCAAAATCCAATCCTGGGAATATGCATCATTTGAAGTGGTAAGCAACTCTGCAAATAAACTAGACATGTAGAGACTGTCATTGTCACTATCATGTGTGATTGCATTGGTCTCCTCGATCTTCACTCTTCCTTTGTCCTCCCTTGGACTCTCTTCCTTCTGATTTGCACCCCAATTTGCATTCTTTTTCTTATCCTTTTTCTCTCTTTTAGGCTTGTAGCAATCCTTTTTCATGTGGCCCTTCTTGCCACAATAGTGACACTCAATGTTCCGTGCTCTAGACTTGCTATGGGACTTCCCTCTTTGCACCATCACGTGATCATATGTGCATAGCACTAACCTTATAGAGTGCTATAAAGGAAAGGGTTAGATCCCCTAACCCTAACCCTAAATGGGTTTGTATATATTCTATTTTTTCAACTAAATCTAGTGTACAGTTAGTCATTTGTGGTGTGCTCTCTAGCTGTGCCCTCTCTCCTCATCTCCACTCTTCCCCTCTCCCCTCTTTATATTTTTTCATGGTATTAGAGCTCCCTTGCCTTCCGCTGAGGCATTGTGATCCTTGAGAGTGCGAGATAGATTGTGAGATTTAGAGTTCTCTTGAGTGTTCTCCGTGAGAGTCCACTTCCAATAAGAGACCACAGTTCATTTCTTGGATAGAGAATTTTCTTTCATTTCAAGAGAAATTTCTATCCATTATTGTGAGAGCTACATCAAGTTCTTTGATTGAAAGCGAGAGAGAGTCATCTTCCTTGAGAGAATTTGAGAGATTTCAGTTTGTGGGATTTCTGTCTTCCCATTCGGAGAGAGAAAAGTTCCTATTGTATGAGTTTTCTTTATGTGTGTGAGAGAGAGATCTACTCTACAATACAAAGCTCATGTACAAAGTACATTACTGCAACGACAGATTATCTCTAGTAGCCTACGACCAGCGTATCAATTTCCTCCTGGGCTCTCGACAGCCTCAACTACATCTACTGGAGAACTGCGCACAACTCTCCACCTAGCCAGCCGATGCTCCAAATGTCTACAGCTAGTAAGGGTTCTTCATCTGAGCTTGCCCAACAACGATCGTGAGACTTTGCCCATAGCATAGCGCAGGCCTCCCATAGGCTGTCCGCCGACCCAAACTCCTATCTATGGACTACAGAGGTCTCTATGAGTAGCTCGAATGGCTGGCAGACAACAACTACAATGACATCGACCTCTTCAATCCATAATAGCAAAGCCAACCGACCCATCTTGGTGACCCAGGAGCTCCCACAAGTCTCGCCATCTTCTGCTAGTGCGGAGATAATATACACAATCAGGCTCGCCCGGTCGTTCTAGATAAGGACCCGCTGAAGCATCCTTTCCTAGAGAAGGCTGCACTGTCATTTGCAACAGACTTTCTTCGACGCCGGTTTCACCAATCGGAGCGACACCATCGAGGAGATGAGGGTTACGTCTGCGATCGAGGAAGGGAAGTCGAGGGCGAGCAGTTGATGCAACGAACCTCATCGCAGAGCGCTCTCCATCAACAGCTCCAACGTAGGAGATGGAATCTCTAAGATTTTGTCAGAATCATCGAGATTCCGATGAACCATGAAACGACACATGGCATAGTCCACCAACCCTATCACAAGGGTTACCACACACCGGTGTGGTCTCAAAGTTGACACGTGTCAACCTTTATCTACCATGTGGCAGACCTTATCTGACACGTCAGTAGTCTCCCGTGCTTGCCACATCAGTAGCCTCCTACACTTTCCATGTAACCTTATCTAACACGTCAAAAGCCCCGTGAGGTTGCCACATCACCAGTGACATGTCACCTACCATGTCATCACTACCACATCATCAGCCACATCATCAGTGATACGTCATCTGGCATATCATCTGGCCATGTCATTAGCCACATCATTAGTGCCACGTCGTCATTGCCATGTCACCTTACTGACATCATCATTTGTGCCGCCTCAACTGTCCAGTAAGCACTGACCTCTGCAGGCACACACAGTGCTCCACATTCACTTCATGTGACCACTCTTGCCACCTCAGCACAGGGCTTCATAGGCACACCTCTTGCTAGGCACAGTGCCACATCATCACTGCATGCGACCCACAGTGACACATCATCATTGAGCACATTTGCACTCCTTTTGCCCCTCCACCTAGATCAAGCCGTATCTCTTGATCCAGGAAGAATTTGAGGGCGCTCCAAAAAGGAAAGTCGCTCATTTTTTTGTGCTCTATGCGCTCGTCACATCACGCACAAATTTTAGCACAAGTTACACTCACATTTAAGCCTCGCCAACAAAACCACTTCCTTCATGCACATTTGCCTCTACATCGACGCATCTGACCTAGCACTTAAAAAGAACAAAAGAAAATGAATTATTTGCTGTTCTTTCATCGATTGATGGTTGGTAGAGATCTAGATCAGAGTAGACTAGATCGCCATAGAGGGGATGCTTTGAATTTCCCCAAGTTGCCAATCTAAGCCACGCCCAAAATTCTCGACTAGTACCTACTCGGACAATCCATATGCTCACATACAGTTTCACATCATTATATTACCTGAAACCTTACGTTCATCAATTCAGTGAACAGACTTCAGAGAGTACAAAGGCATTGCAGATTGTTTTAGTGGGCAGATAGCATTTGATTTCACACACACATGCCACCATTGTAAAGCCTATTCGGCTATCTCACGGCATCGTGCACATCATTTTAGCCTTGTAAAGCCTCTTGGCTATTCTCGGCATCATTGCCACAAGCCTTGTAATACAGATCAGATTTTATATATTGCAGTTCTATCTTCACCGACAGTTCAGAGATTTCACTTGGCATAGTCAGTGGATTTGCAGTTGATTCATACAGAGATCTTCACGACACTTTTGAGTACATTTCTTGCACCATGTCTATGACTAGCAACCTCAATCTGGAGGCATCTGCTAAGTTAGACAACTCCAATTACGGTACATGGAAATACCGAATGGAGACCATTCTTGTACTTCAGGACAAATGAGAGTATGTCGATGGGTCTACACCTAGACCATTGGACAATGCAGCCACCAGTAGCTCTACTCCATCTATTGTCATAGCATCGGCAACGGGATCTACATCTACACAAATAGTTTTTGCACCAGTAGCCGATCCTGCCAGCTCATCAGGCAGAATGGGATAAGAAAGACAAGTATGCCTATCACTTGATCAAGCTGAATGTGCAAGATGTCATGCTAGGACAGCTCAACACAGTCAAGACATCGAAAGAAGCATGGGATATGTTTGCAGCTCTCTACGAGTCTAAGAACACATCCAAGATTCTCACACTGAGAAACTAGATCAACCAGAGTTTCTGCAATAGCAATGAAACCGGTCATGCTTATGTACTCCGCATAAAAGACTACAACAATCAACTTGCAGCAGCAAGAGAGACTATGAACCCTGCAGAAATGGTTCAAGTCATTTTGAATGGACTAGGAGAGGGATACAAGAATCTAGTCTAGAGTATTGCCATCCAACAACAAATTCTGACACTGGAAGAACTTCAGTCAGTTCTACTTGGTGAAGAACTCAGGACTCAGGCCATTCAAGCACGTAAAGGTCATTCTAATGATCAGGCATTCATAGCTTCTGACAGAAGTAGAGGTAGAGGCAAAGGTAGAGGTAGATCATATCAGAAAAGTGATAATCATCAGCAACAAAATCAAAGTCAGCATCAACATCAGCATCAACATCATCCTCAGCAACATCAGAATCAACAAAGAGGAAATCATTCCAACCGAGGAAGATTCCAAGGACGAGGGAATGCATCCACCAATGTGTCAAACATTCAGTGCAACTACTGTCACAAGTTTGGACACTATGAAAGAGATTGCCGCAAGAAGCAGTACGACCAAGGTGGTCAATCCAGTAGTAATCGAGGGAATTCCCGAGGTAGAGGAAATCATCATGGCGGACATTCCAGTCACAATCATTTTGCAAATGAACATGGAAATATGTTTCTTGCAAGCGAGAAATTGCATCAGACTGATACAGTGTACCTAGACACTGATTTCAATCCCAAAGAGGATTACAGCTATCAAGTTAACCAAGTGGAACAAGATCCTTGGTACATCGACAGCGGTGCATCATCTCACATGACAAATCATCAAGAATGGTTCATAGAAATGAAGCCATTAGAAGGACAGAAAAATGTCATCTACATAGCAGACAATACACCGAATCCAGTTCAAGGGACATGTGCTATCCCTATGAACAATTTCACTAGTATGAAAGGATTAGTGAAAGATGTGCTCTATGTTCCAAAGCTCAGCAAGAACCTTTTGTCAGTAGGTCAAATGATGGAACACAATTACAAAGTCATCTTCGACGGTGATGAATGCACTATCAGAGATAAATCCAAAAGATGTCAACTAGTAGCAAAAGGTGTCAAGGAAGGACGCTTATACAGAATGCTAGCTACAGTACCAGATAAGCATGCCATGTCAGCTCAACTGCAATAGATGCCACTATCTACAAAATGGCACAAGAGATATGGTCATGTCAATTTCAAGTACTTGTTAGATCTCAGGAATCAGAATATGGCAATTGGGATTCCGAAGCTATAGTTTCTTGGAAAAGTTTGTGAAGCATGCTGCTTCGGCAAACAAAAGCGAACAAACTTTGTCAGAAGTACCTCTCATGCACGAGGTATTCTTGATTTGATTCATACAGATGTATGGGGTTATGCCCAAACCTGCAGCATCAATGGTTCACTTTACTACTTGACTTTCATCAACGACTACAGCAGATACTGTTGGGTCTACTTTCTGAAAGAGAAGTCTGAAGTGTTTTCCAGATTTCAAGAATTCAAAGCCATGGTAGAAAACTAGACAGGCAAAAAGATCAAAGTCATGAGATCAGATAGAGGAGATGAATACATGTCTTCAGCATTCATGAACTTTTGCAGAAATCATGGCATTCGAAGACAATTCACATGTGCAGATACTCCTTAGCAAAATGTAAGAGATGAAAGGAAGAATGGGACTTTAGCAGACAGTGCTAGAGCAATTCTTAGAGAAAAGCATATTTCGAATCAGTATTGGGCAGAAGTAATAGCCACTGCAAACTACTTGCTTAATCGGCTTCCTACCAAACCGATTCAGGGTATGACTCCTTATGAAGCATTCACTGGACACAAGCCACACATTGGGCATCTCTGCATATTTGGTTGCATAGCATATGCCCACATACATGATGATCATCGCAGGAAATTGGATGCGAAGTCACGCAAATGCATCATGGTTGGCTACAGTGAAGAAAGCAAAGCATACCAATTGTATGATCCCATCAACCGCAAAGTCATTATCTCCAGAGATGTAATCTTTGATGAGGAATCAGAATGGAAAACCTCACCTACACAGGAGATAGAAGCATCGACTTCACAGTCATCTACAGAACATGCTGATGAAGAAGAGCAAGAAAGATCTTGGACTTATGCACTATTGTCTTGGACTTGAGTTCTGGAGAGATTCCGATAGCACATTCATGAGTCAGCTCAAGTATGTTGACAGTCTTCTGAAGAAGTTTCATATGGTAGATTGCAAGGTTGCAACCACTCCCATGGAACAGAGTTTGAAACTTACTAAAGATTCAGAAAAGCCTACAGTCAATGACAGATACTACAGGCAGCTCATCGGATCTCTTATATATCTGACAATCACACGGCTAGATATTTGTTATGCAGTAAGCTCACTAGCACAGATTATGGCAAATCCAAAACAGTCTCACTGGAATGCAGCCAAAAGAGTCTTGAGATACATCAGAGATACAAGACAGTTTGGGATAGAATACAAAGGAAGTCATCCACGGTTGCATGGACACTGTGACAGTGACTATGCCGGAGATCATGAGACCAGGAGATCGACACAAGGATATGCATTTTTCCTTGGTCAAGGTGCTATATCATGGTTGTCAAACAAATAGACAACTGTTTCTTTGTCTTCGACTGAAGCAGAATATAGAGCACTCATTATAGGTGCATGTGAGGCTATATGGCTTAGAAGACTATTGCTAGAAACAGATTACTTTGATGAGTCAAAGCCAACAACAATATACTGTGATAATCAATCGGCTCAAGCATTGGCCAAGAATCCAATATATCACTCCAAGACAAAGCACATTGATGTCAAAGAGCACTTCATCAAACAAAGAGTGTTACTTGGTGACATCACACTGCAGCATTGTGATAGCAAAGAGAATGTTGCAGACATCTTTACCAAACCACTCGGTAAAGAGCTTTTTGAGAAACACCGATTAGCTCTTGGTTTGACGCAGAGGAAGGACATTCCCATTAAATGGGTTGCTTTCTTCACTATAGCTAACCTTGATGCATACTCATCACTTCGCATCCAACTTCCTGCAATGATCATCATGTATGTGGGCATATGCTATGCAACCAAATATGAAGAGATGCCCAATGTGTGGCTTGTGTTCAGTGAATGCTTCATAAGGTGTCATACCCTGAATCGGTTTGGTCGAAAGCCAGTTAAGCAAGTAGTTTGTAGTGGCTATTACTTCTGCCCAATACTGATTTGGAAGATGCTTCTCACCAAGCATTGCTCTAGCACTATCTACCAAAGTACCATTCTTCCTTTCAACTCTTGCATTCTGCTGAGGAGTATCTGCATAAGTGAATTGTCTTCGAATGCTGTGACTTTTGTAAAAGTTCATGAATGCTGAAGACATGTATTCACCTCCTGTATCTGATCTCAGGACTTTGATCTTTCTGCTTGTCTGGTTTTCTACCATGGCTTTGAATTCTTGAAATCTAGAAAACACTTTAGATTTCTCTTTTAGAAAGTAGACCCAACAATATCTGCTATAGTCGTCAATGAAAGTCAAGTAGTAAAGTGAACCATTGATGCTACAGGTCTGGGCATAACCCCATACATATGTATGTATCAAATTAAGAATACCTCTTACTCAAGAGGTACTTCTGTCGAAGTTGGTTCACTTTTGTTTTTCGAAGTAGCATGCTTCAGAAACTTTTCCAAGAGACTATAGCTTTGGAATCTCGATTGCCATATTCTGATTCCTGAGATCTAGCAAGCTCTTGAAATTGACATGACCATATCTCTTTTGCCATTTTGCAGATAGTGGCATCTGTTGTGGTTGAGCTGACATGGCATGCAAATTTGGGACTGTAGCTAGCATTCTGTACAAGTGTCCTTCCTTGACACCTTTTCCTACTAGTTGAAATCTTATGGATTTTTCTATGATAGTGCATTCATCTCCGTCAAAGATGACTCGATAGTTGTGTTCTGTCATTTGACCTACTGACAAGATGTTCTTGTTGAGCTTTGGAATGTAGAGTACATCTTCCACCAATCCTTTCGTACTAGTGAAATTGTTCATAGGAATAATGCATGTCCCTTGAACTGGATTTGGTGTATTATCTGCTATGTAGATGACATTCTTTTGACCTTCTAATGGTTTCAACTCTGTGAACCATTCCTGATGATTTGTCATGTGAGATGATGCACCGCTGTCGATGTACCAAGGATCCTATTCTACTTGGTTGACTTGATAGCTGAAATCTTCTTTTGGATTGTAATCAGTATCTAGATACATAGGATACTAACCTTGAGACCCAGTGAAGCAGGTCTCTAATCTATTGTAGATGGGTCATGCTACTTGTACACATGATGGGCGAACAGTTGCAAAAGTTGCCCATACGTTGCGATGGAAGGTCATGGTGGTGGTGATGAGGAATCTGGATGCTGAGAGTCTTGATTCCTGATCATGTAGAGGAAATTTTATCTTCCAGCTCACATAATATTTGTTTTTTCTAGATGAAATGCCCTGTCATTCATGCAACACAATCCTATTGTAGATAATTTTTTTTTTGGTCTAATGCATGGGGGTGGGATATTCGGCAAGATACTTTACAAGCTCGAGATATCAACCTTAAATGTCCTAGGAATCAAATGTGGAGTGAGCGATGTGCTGTAAAAAAATAAATAAAAGGCACACCATGTTCACAATAAATATGGGTTCAGATTTTGAGTAATTTAGGGGGTATCAACAATGCTCTCATTTAGGGTTTTAATCTTTTGACGGCATGTATGACAAGGGTTTTAATCTTCGGAGGGCATGTTTGATAAAACACATGACTCCCTCATTTGCTCCACCTTCCCCCCCATAATTAATAGGCTCCTCCTCTTATGTGTTACCTTTCTTCTTGTTGTCATGTAATTCATGGGCATCTCTCCACTTGTGCTACCTCTCTTCTCTCTTGTATCATATAAGGAGCATATAAGGTATCAGGGCCAATGTTATCACTGCTAGCTTTGCATCCCCCAAGCTCCTAATTTTGGGAAAACACCACCAATCATGGTCTTTTTGAATGTTTTTTAATATAAAGATAAAAATTAATAGCTTTAAAATCCTTAAATTGTTTAAAAGTAGAAACCACATTTTCTTTGACCAAGTTAAGGAAACCTGTTAACTAGCTGACAAGTACCACATAGTATAGCTTAAAAAATTGCACAATAGGTAGATAATTTATCCCATGGTGAATAGATTGGGTATTGACTTTATTGCAGAGTGAAGACCTAATAGTCCAAAATATCTGCATGTTTTTATGTGATAAAACAATCAATTGCATCGCTTCTTTTCTCCATGTAGCAAAAACATGTGATTCATCTATTTACTACACAATCTCATGTAATAAAGGTGAGTAAAAGTACCATTTATCATAGTTTATTGCATAACTTCCCACTTCACCATTCAAAAAAGTTATCTTTAGCCTTTTTGGGTGAGTTTTCTAGGTGTATATATTGGTTGGGATCGAGTGTGTGGCTTAGAATTGCCACTGTCTTCACACACACACTTACTATCCCTTCCTCCTTTGGTGTTGCCACTTGCTCATTAGAGCTCCCCTCGACAACCCTCGTTAATTTCCCTAATTTCTTTCCCCTCAAACTCCCTTATTCTCCCCTTAATTTCTCCCTAATTTAACTCTCTCTCTCTCTCTCTCTCTCTCTCTCTTTGTGTGTGTCTCTCTCTGATATTTTATTAAATTTTCCTTAATTTTCTTTGTATTTTCTTTAACCTTTCCATTTTTCCTCTCAAGTATTTCATAAAAATTTCTAAAATTTTCATAATTCTTTTCACTTTTTCCATTTTTTTAAATTAGTTTCTTTAATTTTTCGCTCTATTTATTTCAAGATGTTTCCAAATTTGGCCTCACTTTTCTATTTACTTCTTTTTTATAAAATTTCCCTATTTTCGTTTAATTATTTCCTTTTTAAACCTTTTGTCCAAATTTTTTCATTAAGTTCTAACCCCCTTAATTTAATCTACTCCTAACCCCTTTAGCTAAAACTATGCCTAAATCCCTTTCTCTTTCCCTAAAACCCCTTTAATTAAAACCCCTAATCCTATCTACTACCAAAACTACCTGCTAACCTGCAATCTAAACCTTGCACTTTCGTGCCATGGGTTTTTATAAAAAAAGACCTTTCAGAAGCCCACACCTCCCCGACTGTCACGCCCTCGAAGTCCGGACTCCTCAATTCATCAATTGACCTTTGATCTCCCCGATGTACCACTGACTACTTCCACGAAGCTATTTAAACCCTCTCAAGGTACCTAGTACCTAGTACTACTACTTACTGCCCTTCACTCTGCACTGCGCAGCTATTGCCCCCTCTAGCGTTGTGCCATGCACTTACCATCCTTCACAAACCTCTGAGGCTCTAAACATGCCTAAGTACCGATGCATTATTCATCGCCTCCCGTGCGCTGCCACGTAGTCCATGCTCTTCCTTAATTGCCTCTGATTCATTATTGTCATGCCAGCCTCATGGTACATACTACGCACTGTCAAGTCTTGTCATCGGTTTCTCAGGTCCTTCTTTACTTCTTTTCCTCCTCTTCTCCAATTATTTAAGTTAAAGCCCCCCTCCCTCCTTGGGTCCCCTCTCTAAAATCTCTAAGTTTTTACTCCTTACTAATTCAACCCCTCCAAAGAGTAATTCCCTCCCCCCTCTCTCCTAATCTCTCCCTCCTCTCTATTCATACATTCTCTCCCCTCAAAGCCCCCTCCTATCTCTTCCTAATTTTTATTTCCCCCCTTCCTTTTTTCCTACCCCTTCTCTACCTATATCTATATCATTTTATAGTCCCTTTATCTTTTCCAATTAGATTTCCCCTTATTTTCCCCCGTCTAAGCTCCCCTTATAAACCTTTCTTCCTCCTATATTTTCCCTTGCCCCTTCCCCCCCCCTCCTCCCTCCCCCCAATTTTGTTATTACCCTTCCTTTGTCTCAACATTCCCCCCTTATGTATAGCTACAACTAATTCCCTTCTTTTTAATATCTAAAGTTCCCCCTTGTATTTCCCTCCTTTCTTAACCCCGTTCAAACCACCCCTATTTCATTAAATTCCTTTTAATTAAACTCCTTCTTTGTCTCACTTATTTCAATTTGCAACGCCCCTTATAAACCTTTCTTCCTCCTATATTTTCCCTTGCCCCTTCCCCCCCCCTCCTCCCTCCCCCCAATTTTGTTATTACCCTTCCTTTGTCTCAACATTCCCCCCTTATGTATAGCTACAACTAATTCCCTTCTTTTTAATATCTAAAGTTTCCCCTTGTATTTCCCTCCTTTCTTAACCCCCTTCAAACCACCCCTATTTCATTAAATTCCTTTTAATTAAACCCCTTCTCTCTCTCTCTCACTTATTTCAATTTGTATTAACCCCCCCTTTTTTAAATACAAAGGTGCATTAATCTTACTTCTTAAACTTTAGACTGCTAGTGCTTAACATTGCTCTGTATTAAACCAAAACCTTTCTTACAAAGGTTCATTATGTTTGCTACTTAAGCTTGATAAGTGTGTGGCTTAAGCATCGATTTTTATTGTGACTCCAACAACAAGGGAGGGGTGTTGATGACACATGTCTTCCCAACCAAAGTTAAAAGTGGTTTTTTCTTGTTGGATGGTGGTAGGTAGGCAGACTCCCCTCTTCAATAAAAGTGATGCTGCCAATGACTTATCAAATCTTTATTGCTCACCTTTTCTCTTTTAGAAAAAATTGTTCATCCTTTAATGATGCTACTTCATGTTTTGTGATGTCTATTGCAAAGTTTATCTATTAAACATTTTTCTTTCCTACTCCAAATTTGTCTTCTCTTCACTATGGTAAGGGGTGTTGTAAATGTCTACTACACACACACGCTTTCCCCTGCAACTTTGGACGGTTGCACATAGGACCTTTAAGTCATCAAGGCTGTTATTTGGCTTTTTGAGTCCCTGATTGGAAGAACTAGTAAAATTCTTTTCAAATTTGTAGTTTTTGATCTTCTACAAAGATATTTTCAAGTTTGGAACAAATTGTTTAATACGATTCATGTATTATAAGTTTAACACTATTTTACGATTTATGAATTATAAGTTTAACACTAGTTTGGTAGAAGGATAGAAAAATGTCCTAGGACACTTTTATATCCAGTTAACATAGTCACTTTCTAGAATTATTCCAAGGCATTGATAAGGCAATTTTTGAATTATTGACCGTAATAGATTATGTGCTTTAAAAAATTGGAATTATTATGGACTAGAACTAACATCATGAAAAGTTTTAAGGTTGAGCTGTCACTAAATCTTCGAGCTATGTACTCAACTTTTAGATAAAAACGCCAAACTTCTTGATTTGAAGGAGTTTTTTCATGGTTTTTAATTACCGTAGTCTAATAATAAGTATAATTCATATCTTTAGGCTTCTTTTGGAGTTAGATAACCATGCTTATTGTGCTTTATGGACTCAAAATTAGATTTTGTGAATTAGGCAAAATTTGATCTTTTGCACACTATTTGACATATATAGTGAGTTCCAAACTCAACCATACTTTGTATATGTCTTCAATATGATATTATGGAGTAGCATGAGTTTTTAGGAGACCTAATTTCATGTAGAACATCAAATTCAAACCTTATTACAAAGTATTTTTGGATGATAGCCACTAGTACAATCACCATCAATCGGCTCTCCCCTCACATCATCCAATATTGTTATTCTTACATGACATATACATGCTTTTCCAACCTATCCAATTGCAAGAAATTTCCTATTACTAAGTGCAAAAACTTGTAGTTAAACCAATTTCCTTGAAAGAGGAACTGCTACAAATTTGTGAGAGAACTTTCATAGCATTGTTCCCACCATCTACACAATGAAAAGTCTTTTCCATTTTTTATTTTAAGGTTTGTAAAAAAATTTCCCTTGTTTCAAAAGGTAGATGTATTTTAAATTGTAAACACATATCCCTCTCCATCTTCAAAGGAATATCCTAAGCGGTCATGCCATGCTTGCATAACAATCTCATCTATTATCTCCACTAGGTAGGATCCAACAAATGGCAAACATTGTGAAGAGCCTTTTGATTCTCATAGTATCATTTGTGTATAAATTTCCTTAACACATGTTAATGAAAGTTGTAAGATCCATATTCTTAATAATCTTCATTCTAGGCATCATGTTCTACGGTCCCGCAAGCCAACTACACACTACCCATACTTGGACCTTCTACATCAAATTTATAGATGGAAAACCAAATAGGATTTATGCCAACAAAAGGAAAAAGAGTGCTACTCATCTATTCGCTCTTTTGCTTCCATGCTGTACAATGTCTCAGTAACAATTGACTATAGTCTTAGCAAGTGTTCTAGCATTATGTCTCCTAGGTTTCAAAAACTCCAAAAGGATTGGATGAAGGTTTTTTGTTTTTTAAATTCCCAATAATCTTTCATGTTTAACAAACACAAAACTTTCTTTGTGTGGTGGAGTTTGTGTAATGATGATGGTATCTAATGTAATGTATATTTTGTTAGTAGCATCATAAATATATCTCAATACATTAACATGGATGATCAACAACTCATTTTTTCAATTAAATTATTTTGTTTTGATATTTATAAAGGTAGAAAATTCTCCATCCTTTGGTCTATTAGTGTTACAATAATTTACATGTTGATGTGTCTTGAGTTCGTGAATTGTATTTTTTAATTGCATAAGTAAATATTCTAGTGAACCTTCATATTAATTAATACTTTTTTAGCATTTGTGTTATGTCTGGGTGGATTGTGATTTTGTGGGTTTTTGTGTTTTCGTTATTTAGAGAGGGGCTGGTTGTGGTTTGTTGAAGATAATGTTATAGGATATGGTGCAGATTAGAGGATTAGATATCCTTCAATTCGAGTCTTTGAGAGGAGTGGCAATCATGGGGAACCATAACTCCATAACTCTTGGGATAGGGACTTGAAATAGGACGGAGAGGAATCCATGAGTGAGAAAGATGGGGAAGCATAACTCCAAGGATAGGGATTTGAGAGAGAGAGAGAGAGAGAGAGAGAGAGAGAGAGAGGATGGGGGGGGGAGATCGAATTTGTCCCAAAATGAATGAGCAAATGAAAGAGAGAGAGAGAGAGAGAGCGGAGGATCCAATTTGTCCCAAAACTAATGGGACTTTTGGCTTGCCCAATGAGGGTAGGCTTTAGTAAAGTGATCGTTTTCCTTGCAAAGGGAAAATTCCATAATTTTTAGGTTTATTTTTTGTCTTTTTATGATTGGACCAAGTTTCACTTGCTATTTTAGTTCTTGAAATCCTCCATCTCTCTCTGTCTCCTCCTCCTCTCACATTGAGAGATTTTTACCCTCTTTTCCATGCTGCGCATCCAATTCATCTTCTTTTTCCCTATTTTGGGATCTTGGGCATGCCTTATGAATGAATTTGATCATTCATCTTGATTCATGCATCATTGAAATTTGAAAAGGGCGAGAAGGATCTTACCTTCAAATAGGAAAGGGATGATGTCCTTGCAACTATGATGAAAAGGCAAAAGGGTGACTAGGATCTTATCTTCACATTGATGTTCCTTGGAATTATCCTTTCCTATTTCAAGATAAGATCCTGTGGCCCCTTTGCATCGATAATGTCCGGTGATTCGATTCACACAAAACAACTTGTGCCTCTCCTTCTATACTATATCTTAAGGAGGGAGAGGGACATACCTTACCATGTGTCGCAAGGGGGGGGAGGAGGGAATTTCAAAATTATATGAGAGAGAGGGTCAAAGACTTTGCACACCATGAATAGCAATCAAAACGCCGCCGCCGCCACCCTCCACAGCTCCCTCCTTGCAAAGTGCACACGGTAGTCCAGTGCCCTCGGACCTCATCTCCTCCACCCCAGTGCCCGCATTTTGTGCTGCCTCCTCACATTCTGCACTCCCTCCTCGCACGACGTGCTGCTGTCTTGCAGCTCCCTCTCAATTCTGCCTGCTCGGTGCTGTCCCAGGCTCCTAGCTCACTGCTGCTCCATTGGTCTAGCGGCTCCAGAGTCCAGCATGCATTGCACTTCCGTGAGTCTTGACGTCCCGTCATCTCCGTACTCACCTCCAACTACTGCACGTTCGACAATATGCAGACCTTCAAAGTTCGTCTAGGAATCCAGTTGGCCCTCTAGGCAAATCTGGCCCTCCGTGCTACTCCACTTTGTGACTCCATCCTTTTAGTCTCTGTGGTCCATGGTTTGTGCTGCTCGGTGCTCCGTGGTCTGTGCTGCTCCAGTTCTTCTTTGACGTTCATTTGTCTCTGTTCATGTGCATCTCCAGACTCTAAGATCTATGCTCCGTGGAGTCCGTGCTCATCTCCAGTGCGTGCTCAGTACACCGGGTGCTCGCCTCCTCTCTCTCTCTCTCTCTCTCTCTCCTCCCCCCCCACACCACTTCGCCCTATCTTTCTATATTTCTTTTGCGTTCAATGTAGCCCATTTGAAGGCTCTCTCTCCTGCTTTTTTGATGGCTCTCTTTGAAGGCTCTCTGCTCTTCCTTGGTTGTAAAAACAACTTAATTATTATTTTCTAAAAACAGCTTCAATGCATTGTTTCTTGAAATTTTATGCAAAGTTGCATTGGATCATCCCTCAAGAGAGTTTTTAAGCATGGGCCAATGCGATTTTTGTATGTATTCCATTTTTTAGAGAGAGAAAGAGAGAGAGAGAAAGAGAGATTATATGTGTGTATGTGTGTGTGAGAGAGAGAGAGTGTGTGTTTTTGTGTGTGTGTGTGTGTGTGTGTGTGTGTGTGTGTGTGTTTGTGTTTTTGTGAGAGAGGGAGAGAGAGAGAGAGAAAAGCACACACTATTGTACCTCTACCCTCTATCTATTGCATGCATAGAAATGTATAGGCCATTTTGAGAGAGAGAGAGAGAGAGAGAGAGAGAGAGGTGGGGGGGGGGGGGGCTTTTTATAGAATTTTTGTATGTGGTTCATTTTGAGAGAGAGAGAGAGAGAGAGAGAGAGAGAGACAGAGAGAGAGAGAGAGAGGTGTAGGGGTCGATCGATGCTAGGGGAAGATAAAAGGGGCATGAATATCTAAGGAAAGGAGATGAAAGAAAATGAAGATAATGGAGGAACGAAAGAAGGCAGATTTGACTAAGAAAGGAGAGATTTTCCTGAAGGAAAAGAGGGAGTGTGCACCCTACTATAGGTCAATCGCCATCGTGCAACCTTGCATGTAGACACATATGCCACACCCTCCTTTCCCTTCAACTAATTAACTGCTTTTAGCATATTCCTTAAGTTAGGGGACATGTTGGCGCCAGTCTTATGCGCATTTTGGGAGATAGTGGCATTTGAAGTTTTGTACTTTTGTGCCTCTAGCCTCTATCTATAGCATGCATAGAAGTGTATCTGCCATTTTTAGAGAGAGAGAGAGAGAGAGAGAGAGAGAGAGATTATGTGTGTGTCTGTGTTCACACCTTTAGCTATGGTTCTTTTTGTGTGTGTGTGTGTTGAGATGTACATTTCAAGAGATAGTGTCATTAGTCATTTGATAACCCCCCCCCCCCTCTCTCTCTCTCTCTCTCGCGTGCTCACTCACTCACTCTCTTTCTCTCTCTAGCTATGGTTTTGTGTGTGTGTGTGTTGAGATACACATTTCTAGAGACAGTGACGTTAGTCATTTGATAAACCCCTCGCCCCCCCCTCTCTCTCTCATTCACAAATCTTGCATGGCGCTCACATTCACACACAAATGTAAAAACATATATGTTTATAATCCTTACAAGCTTATCTATCTATATGTATATCTAATCAATTGTGTGTGTGTGTGTGTATAGAGATTGGAGGGGAATGCAAGAAAGGAGGGAGCTAGGGAGGCTAAATAGCGATGGCAATGAAGAAAGAGCAAAAAAATGTTAGGATAGATGCTGAGAGGGAAAAACTGAACTAAGAACCATTTTTACAAAAGATGTTGGAGGACAAAGAGAGAGAGAGAGAGAGAGAGAGAGAGAGAGAGAGAGAGAGAGAGAGAGAGAGAAGCAATGGTTTTTCTATCTATATTATAAAGCTACATTTGCATCAATTAAGACAGGCTACATGTTTTGAAATAATCGAATTCTGATCTTATAATTCGTAGATGCTTAGGTTATTGGGAGGGAAAATTGAACTAAGAACCATTTTTAGAAAAAGATAATGGAGGAGAGAGAGAGAGAGAGAGTATAATGGTGGCCTGAATTGAAATACGTTTTCAAAATCATCGAAACCATTCTGATCCTATGATTTGTGGACATTTGGATTCTTGGGAGTAGGAAATTGAACTATGAGCCCTTGAATATTGTTGTCTTATATCTTTCTTACCAATTGCCCTTGCTTTCTATTTGGAATTCTTTGCTTCCTTAGGATACATTATGTGTGTGTGTGTATGTGTGTTAGCATCGTTCAAGACAAGCTACATTTTTTGAATCATCAAAACCATTCTAATCTTATAATTGGTGGACATTGCTACTGTAATGGGAGGGGAAATTTGATATAGGAACCATATTTTTCAAAAGATAATTAAGGTGAGAGAGAGAGAGAGAGAGAGAGAGAGAGAGAGAGAGAGAGAGAGTACCGATGGATTTATCTATCTATATGTTGAAGCTACATTTGCATCATTTAAGACAAGCTACATTTTTCAAATCATCGAAACCACAAATTGATCTTATAATTCATGGATGCTACTGCTGTATTGGGAGGCAAAAAACTGAACTCATTGAAACCTCTCTAATCTTATAATTCGTGGACGGTGCTGCTATATTGGGAGGGGAAAACTCATTTAAGAACCATATCTTTCAAAAGACAATGGAGGGGGGAGAGAGAGAGAGAGAGAGAGAGAGAGAGAGAGAGAGAGAGAGAGAGAGTGAGAAAAAGAGAAATATAATGGTGGCGGGAAGTGAAATAAGTTAGTCTATTAGTTTAGACGGTTCCAAGGAGTTTAGATTAGATGTTTTAGCATCTACTTACATAGAAGGGTAGCTCTATGTTTAGATTATATATTTACTTACATAGATAGATAGATAGAGAGAGAGAGAGAGAGAGAGAGAGAGAGAGAAGACAAGTTAGATGTTTGGACGCTGCTGCTTGAATGGGAGGGGAAAATTGATTTAAGAACCATATCTTTCAAAAGATAATGGAGGCGAGAGAGAGAGAGAGAGAGAGAGAGAGAGAGAGAGAGAGAGAGAGAGAGAGAGAGAGAGAGAGAGAGAGAGAGAGAACCGATGGATTTATCTATCTATATGTTGAAGCTACATTTGCATCGTTTAAGACAAGCTACATTTTTCAAATCATCAAAACCATTCTGATCTTATAATTTGTGGATGTTGCTCTTGTATTGGGAGTCAAAAACTGAACTCATTGAAAACTCTCTAATCTTATAATTCATGGACGCTACTATTGTATTGGGAGGGGGAAACTGATTTAAGAATCATATTTTGAAATGATAATGGACGTGAGAGAGGGGGGGAGAGAGAGAGAGAGAGAGAGAGAGAGAGAGAGAGAGAGAGAGAAATATAATGGTGGCCAGAAGTGAAATAAGTTAGTCTATTAGTTAGAAAAGATTTAAATGTTTCTAAGAAGTTTAGATTAGATGTTTTAGAATTTACTTACATAGAAGGGTAGCTCTATGTTTACATTATATATTTACTTACACACAGAGAGAGAGAGAGAGAGAGAGAGAGAGAGAGAGAGAGAGAGAGAGAGAGAGAGAGAGAGAGAGAGAGCCATGTACAGTTTGCTTAGCTTTACTTTTTTTTTTTGGGTTGTTTTTCTTGCAGGTGCTTCATTTTATTGTTGGACTAGCACTAGCTTCTCTCCACAACTTTTGTTTACCTAGGTAGGTGATTACTTTCTTTCCACTTGCTAACTGTAAGGTGCATCAAATGCCGGATGTGACATTGGGGAGCAAGAATGCCCATATTTGCATGTGGATGCTATGTATGTGAAGGAAGAATGCACAATGGAAATCCGCATCCAAATATCCCACCGTTGGATAAGCACCAAACTTTGCAAGGGTCTTAAAAAAAGTGGTTTTAATGTCCTTTCAAAGGATTAGGTACATGTGGTACTATATATGCTACTAGGAAGGCAGGTTGTCCACATCCACATGCAAATCATACGTGTGTCAAGGAAAAATACACAACAGACAAGGACATCCATATGTCCGATATTCACATGTGGATGCTACATGATACGAAGGAAAAATGCACAACGAACACCGACATCCGTATATCCCATCGTCGGATCAGCACCAAACTTTGCAAGGGTCTTAAAACAAGTTGTTTTAATGCCCTTGCAAAGTGTAAGGTGCATCAGATACTTGATGTGATACTGGGGAACAAGAATGCTCATATTCTCATGTGGATGCTATGTATATGAAGGAAAAATGCGCAACAGACACCAACATCCGTATACCAAATTGTCGAATCGGCATCAAAATTTGCATAGGTCTTGAAACAAGTTGCTTTAATGTCCTTGTAAAGGGTGAGTTGCATCTAGTACTGTTTGTGCTCTAGGGAAGGGAGTTTTCCCCATTCCACATGTGGATTTCAATACGTATGTGAAGGAAAAATACACATTGGACAAGGACATCAATCCATATGTCCCACCATCAGATTGTCCCTACATTTTGCACAAGTCTTAAACTAATCTCAGGTGCATCGAATACCGAATGTGCCACTAGGGAACAAGAATGCCCATATTTGCATGTGGATGCTATGTTTTAATGCCCTTGCAAAGGATTAGCTACATGAGGGTTTAGGTTTTAGGGTTTAGGGTTTACTTGCAAAGGATCTAACTGCCTGATGGTTTAGGGTTTAGTTGTTAGGATTTAGGATTTAGGGTTTAGGGTTTAGGGCTTAGGGTTTAGGGTGTAGGGTGTAGGGTTTAGGGTTTAGGGTTTGGGGTTGTTTAGGATTTAGGATTCAAAGTTTAGGGTTTAGGGTTTAGGTTTTATTTTTTAGCGTGTAGGGTTAGGGTTTAGGGCAAGGGTTTAGGGTTTAGGGTTTAGGAATTATGGGTTAGGGTTTAGGGTTAAGGTTTAGGATTTAGGGTTTAGTCTTTAGGGTTTAGGGTTTAGGGATTAAGCTTTAGGGTTTAGGGTTTAGGCTTTAGGCTTTAGGATTTAGGGTTTAGGGTTTAGGGTTAGGGATTCAAGGTTTAGGGTTTAGGGTTTAGGGTTTAGGGTTTCAGGGTTTAGGATTAAGGGTTAAGTGTTAATGGTTAAGGGTTAAAGGTTTAGGGCTCAGGGTTCAGGGTTCAAGGTTTAGGGTTTAAGGTATAGGGTATAGGGTTTGAATATTAATTGCATTGTATTCTTAATTGTCATTTTCATGTAAATATCAAATTACATTGCACACTACATTTTTATCATTACACATTATATATTATTTTTATCATTATACATTTGGCAATTCAAGTATTGTCCTTAGAATTAAATCAATTTCATTTTAAATTGTTTAAATGTTTATTGGATGTATATAATAAATAAAATAACATTTAAAAGATAGAATCAAGATAATTATCCTATAATTTAATTAATATAAGCTTCTTATGTATATTATAAAATATTATGGTTCATAAAAAAATTATTATCATTTTTAAAATTAAAAAAGCTTTTCAACATTTAGAATACAATGTTTTTGCTTATTTCATAGATAATAAACAACTCATTTCCTCTAGTAGACTGCAACAACTATAATATTAATGACTTATTATACCATGCATAGCAGAAGATACATTCTTGGATGCTAATTTCCTAGATAAAGAATAATATTTATAGAATCCAATTCACATTTACTTATGTGCCATGTCGTCTAATTAATCTCTTATACATAAAAGAACTTTTCCTTATATATATATTGGAATAATGTAACACACTCTTCTAATTTCCTAGGTGACCATCCCTTTTCCTAGAGGTATTTATCTTAACTAGAGAATGAGATTTCCTATATAGGAATGCAACACACATGTCTTATTTCCTAGGTGAAAACCTCTTTTTCCTAGATAGAGGTATCCATTTCCTATATAGAAATATCAATTTCCTAAATAGAAATGTAATACACTCATCTAATTTTGTAGATGACAACCTGTTTTCCTAGATAGAGGTATCTATTTCCTATATAGAAATGTAACACACTCATCTAATTTCCTAGATGACAACCTCTTTTCCTAGATAGGGATATGCATTTTATCTAGGGCAGGATTTTTCCTAGATATACATACTAAAATGCCTAGTTATATCTAGGAAATTTCCTTCTTTTTCCTAGTTTGTGAGGTTTTCACTATATAGTGAATGGCTAGAAGTTCCTTGTGAGCTTGAACCATATATTTCTAACATAATAACAATGGCTCTAGAAATACTTTCTTTGAGAATGGAGAATTGGATCCTTAAACACCATGTTCAAAATTTTTAGATGTTTTATCTTTTTTTGGAATCTTTTTCTAAAGTCGTCACTTCCCCTTGATATTCACCTAGAAGACTCAAAAAAGGGTGTTTTTGCAATGCTACATATATTCACCTCCATAAAACTATGGCCTATAGGAAAAAAAATAGAGGTGTAGATTGGGAAGAGAATGTGAGGGGATGGGAAAATATTTGTGGTAAAGTATTTTACACATTTGACATAAAAAATAAACTCATCAGCCCTTTTTGATTGCCTTGACTACAATTATGACTATATGCTAATATTAAAAATCAAAGTTTCATTGGCAAAAAGAGGAAGGTGCCCCAACATGTGGCATCTACCATATGTTGGGGAGGAGTGCCTTAGTTAATTTATTGATTAGTATTGATTATTTTGGCTACAAACATTCTAATATTCCAAATGAAAGCTTTGATGGAAAAAAGAAGAAGGTGCCTTCAACATGTGACGTACCCCATATGTTTTGCTCATGTTTTGAGGGGGGAGGAGGGGGGGGGTTGGAGGGGAAAATGTGGCACAGCCATATGTTGGGAAGGGAAGACTTAATTAGTTTATTGATTAATTTCTTGACTACTTATTAACTACTTATTATTGACTAATTGTTTGATTAACTATTAATTAATTTCTTCATTATTTAATAATTATTTTTTAATTAATTATCAATTACATAGTAAATAACATTTTTTAATGTAAAGATGATGATACAAAAATTACTGACATCAACATAAAGGTAGTGTAGAGATACACCATTTGTTGAAAATGATGCATAGATATCTTCTCTTATGCTTTCAAATCTCTTTCAAAGTCAATAGAGTTTGTTCTATGTAAATGATATTTAATATGCATGCAACTACTATTAGGGATGATACTTTTTACACAACATACCCATTCTTCTTTTTGGACTTCAAGTCCTCGATTTCCAACACTGAATGATGCTAGTCACTTCAACTTCAATGAAGCCCTCTTTACTTGGAACTCATTCATGTTTCTTTTGCAAACAAACCTCATAAAGTTATTTCATTGTATATTTCTTTGGGAGACTTCTCAAAGATTTTGGTTCATACCATAAAGCTATGAATGTGCTAGGGATTCCCATTTCATTACCTTGGTTATCAAACTCTGAATCTAGATTCATTTTCCAAACTACAATAGAAAGACCCTCTTGAATTTTGTCAAATGGTACAAACTTTGGCTAAGGATTATCAAAAGGCATTGCTCAGCGTATTCCATATCTTAGTTATATTATCTCTAGCATATTCAATTCTTCTTGACTCATTTTACTATGGCCAAACAAATTTAACTATTCTATGATCGATAGACTACCATCATTTGACAATAGATTCATTTACGGTGATTATCTCCATATTTTACTCAGACTACCATGGGTATTTTTCTTGTATGTTTACATCATACTCTTAACATGATAAATGAATGCTTCCAAGGCTTTCATTTCATCTAGATCAAGTTTTGTTTTTGTGAGAACAAATGGACTTTCCTCCAAAGGGGTTATTTGCTCTAATAAAGCATATGTGCACTCCATAAATTATGTCCATCCACTGAGTAAGGCTTCCATTGCATCTCTAGAGTGTTGTTATGCATGCTAAACTGGAAGTAGTGTGGATTTACCTATTATTGCATCATCTCCTTGGTTTAAATGTGGTTGTATCAATGCTCTCCAATATACCATCTTCTCTAAGATAGCCACTTGTGATTCCCTCTTTTGAGAACTTTTGATTTTTTCTCCAATTCGACGTAACACGTAATCCATCATCAAAGTGTCCCTTGACTTCAGCTTTCCACAGATAACACTAAATATTCTATCTATATCTTCATGTGTGTGGATGAGAAGAAGAAATCCGACCTCCACTTATTCAAATATGTCAAGCCAACCAGCATAGAGCACAAATAAGAAATGTAGTTAATCTTATTTTCTTTGGCAATAATTATCAACCTGTATAGATAAGATGCAAAGTAAACATCAACATGCATCATTGACCTTTTGTATTTATTTTATGATATATTTTTCCACTTGCTTAATATCTTGCTCATCAAAGCTATCAATCCATACATCATAAAAGCATCGGTATCAGTGTACTAATACTCCACACAAGAATGCTTTTAGTCCATATTTATCCTCTAATGGAGGTGGGGTGCGTCTGTACTTTAATAAAGTTGTTGTACTCTGTTCCATGCCATCAATGGTGATGGCACATAGACTTATTAATATTTAAAATATCTTTCTCCATCCAATAAGGATACAACATTCTAGCATTTTGCACATGATGTAAATGGATTGCTTTCCATTTTATATATCTTCCTCAAAGTTGCTCACATTTACTATGTTCAATGGTATTTTTCAATTCATCACATATCTTGAATTTTGACATCCTTTTCTTTGATGGAATTTTCACATTGAAAAATTATCCATGTTGAAATTTGTAAAAAGATTCTTGAAATTTCTCCTTCTTCTTTGTCTTGTAAAGTTTTTTTAATTGACTCTAGCACCACCTTCTTTGTCATTCTTGAGGAAGATGATATTGGAACTTCCATCTAGCATTGTTTGTTAAAGGCATTGCATTGTCTTCAAAGATATGCTTTCAAGCTACAGATGCATTGAGTGTGCCTCTTTGTCCTCTTAACTTGAATACCTTTCCATGAACTTTATGAATCACTTTAGCTTTGACCTCTACCGAAATGCACCAGTAAGTACCATGTGGTAATCTAGTTAGCAATTGATAACCTTAGTTATAGATGACTATCCCATTTATTATTGTATCAGCCAAGGTTTGTGTAGCATTGTCTTTAAGTTTTCTTGATATTGTTAAAGGAAGCACAGAAACTCTTCAAGAAGATGATTATGACTACTTGCTCCAAATACCCACACATATATAGCCTCACAACCTTTCTTTATAACTCTTCTACCTTGGCAAAGTTTCTTACAATAAACTTTTTCATGTTTATTATGTTTGAATAATTACATGCTTTTTGGGTTCCAAAATTCTTGCCATGATTTATTACCTCTCAACAATTACATACTTTCTTTTTGAGCCTAGTAGCTTTCTTTCCCCATGGTGAAACCATCGTCCATTCTCTTTCATCTTCATCTGTAAAGTAAAATGTTGATTGGCCCTAAAATTTATGTGATTCTTTGTAATATCTTGGAAATGGAAATCTTAATCAATGGTTGTTGATACCTATGTGTAGATCTGGATCATGACAATTGCCACAATTCACATAGGAAGGCTGGGCATATGACTACCACAATTGGATTTGGAGGGAAACACTTTGGATCGATCCCATCAGGTAATTACATTATTGATCATGGTTTGTTTATTTCATTTTATTATTGACTCCTTATGCCATGATGAAGGCATATTTCTTGCACGCGACTTGACACGGTAGCAAGCACCAGAATTGACAAGGTAGCAACTACTGTTGTCTAACATTGGTCATTCTTTTCCATCCAACACTCTTCTATAGTGTGACATCCTTACAAAAGTTCTTCCAAACATTCAGAAACAAGCTTAGCATCTTCATGATTTGCACTATATCATGACACACGAACTACACTGTATATATCTACATTGTATCACAACACACTTCACGATTTGCACTCTATAGATCTTAGACAAGGTCTATGACCACTATTGTACATTTGACTTGTATATTTATATAGTGGCTCAAGTTTCTCCCTTGTACTCCCCAAGGTGTTTTTCATCCGAAGCGAGAGGGCCTAGTTTGAGCGGGGGTGTTAGAGCTATATTTGGCTTGCCCTAACTCAACCTAATCCTCAACTATGAGCATGTCTATGATACATGAATACACTCACTCCCTATGGGAGAAATATTTTGTCTCACTCCTCTCTCCCTCTACTTCCATCTACTCTCTTTTCTTATAAATAATTGGAGAGGAAATGTGCCACTTTTCCCCTTATCCCACATATCGATTTTGTTTTTTCAAACAACTTTATTTCTTTCCTTCGCTTTATTTTTCCAATTTTATTATTTTGGGTATTTTAAAAGAAGAATAGCTTCCAATTCATCAATTGAATATGTCGAGTTCCATTTTTACAACTCATTCAAACTTAAACTTGATATGGTTATATTTAACCAGCACTCTTTTTTTTAATGCATGTTCTTAATGATGGTGAGCAAGAGGTAGTGAATTCAAAGAAATGATCATAGTAAATGCACAAGTGATCGTATATAGATGATAACACAGTTCTCATTACATGCTTCAAATTCATTGAGGAGAAATGATCAAGGTTCAAATGCATAGCAGCAACACACCTAGGATTGGTCGTGCACTACTAGATTCATCGTAATTTAAATATTTATATTCTAATATTAACCATTCTTAACATGTTCTAACTAATATAGTCTAATCCTAGTTTCAATACTTGTATATATTCTAATCTTATTTAAACAATTATATTCTAATATAATATTATGTAGTTTAAAGATATGTTAAATATACTTTGAATTATTTCAAATTAGCTATACTTATAATTAACCTAATCCTAACCTAATATATTCTAACTAATATATCATAATCCTAATCTAATACTAAATAAATATATTTTAACCGTAAATTAAATGCATATGAATCCTAGATTTTAAGTTATTTACAATTATATTTAATTTAAAATGTATTTAAATATATTTTAATTAACTAACTTAACAACTATACTAGACAAAGCATATGCTGATAAAAAAGATCACATCAATTGAAAATTTTAAGCTCATGCATAACATAGGATGCACAATTGTTTAAGAAAGACGGACAAATATTAAAAAATGGCCATTGTTGAATGTGATGATTGTACTTAGGGGGTCACTATGTATAAACTGTACATATCACGTGCGTTCAAGGCCTAATTATAAAACCCCTTATCTATAAAATTTTCATGCATTAAACACACCCTTTTTCTATTCAATCTGTGAATACCCCCTTTATATGATACCCTTCTATATGTGGAAAATGTGTAGATTTGGGGTTTGAAAACTCGTTGAACCCACGTGCTATGCTTACATATTTATGAGTGACTCCCCCAAGTGATTGTGTCATTGAGAGGAGAGATATTTCATAAGTCCATTGATTCAAAAAATGAAAGAAAGTCTAGGGCTTACATACTCAGTATTTTGGTAGAAACCATAACGGAGATATAGGCCTAGACCAAGTTGCAGATTTTCATGGGCAATCTAAAGAGTTATACAAAAGGGTAGTAGACTACTTCAAAGAAACTCTCCCCAAATGTATGCATTAGGGTCCTACACTCACATCTTGAACTTGGGGTTGAAATATTAGTACAAGTATGTACCAAGGTTCAAGGATATTATATGTGAGGCTCGTGAAATTGTAAATTTGTTCGATCACGTTAATAACTTGAAACAATGTAAATGTTGTATTCAGAATTTTTGGACTATCGAAAGTCCAATTCTAAAATTGAACTAAACACAAGTCCAAATTTTTTTAATGTCAGAGTCCCATTATTTTTTTCCCATATATTTCAAAACAATTATTGCAATATTTCTTGAAACTTTTACACACCCACTTGCATAGAGTAACCAATGAAAAAATAAGGGTTATAGAGATAGAGATAGAGGGATGATGTACATATAATTCAGTTAATATTCACCATCAAAATATTAAAACAAAATGATTGAGCCAATACTCACACTCTCTTGTATAGAATAATTTTGATTTTAGACATATGAGAAGATAAGATGTCTCTTAAACAGATGGTATACACCATCTTGTTGTTGATATTCACCATTAAAATATTAAAAAAATAATTAATCCAATACTTTACACACCCACTTGCATAGAGGAAGTTTGATCCTTAAACACATAAAAATTAAACGATTAAAATAAAAAAATTAAGCCAACACTTAACAAACTATTTAACCAATCAAGTTCATGTTAAGATATTCACCGCTAAAATATTAAACTAAAATAAGTAAGCTAAAATGTTAACCATTGAAATATTAAAATAAAATTACTAAGCAAATACTTAACAAGCTATTTAAGATGAACTTGATGGTTTAAATTCCATATACATCATTGAGAAAACCAAAATAGAAAAATTGATATCTTTACTTCAAAATTAGATTTACATATATGAAAATATCTTTGCTTTACATTCTCTTCTAGCTTCTTTCTTCTTCCTCTTCTGTTAGAAGTCTTGTGCATGCCTGGTTTTATTTTGTTATAGTGTATCATAGCATCTTGTTGATCCATACAAACAAACTCATCAACAAGATGCTGTGACGTAATAGGATGACTAACAGGCTGCTTTGACCCAATAATAGGCTGATCAAGATTAGTTTGGGAGGTTTCAGGCATGGGTGATTTTTTCATGTTAATTCATTAATAAGCAAATATTTTGCATTGGTGTCGAAAGTTTGTATGCCCTAAAAAAGTAAACATTTGAAATATTCTCCAAGATTTTAAACTTTTATGAGAAAAAAATAAAAGTTTTGCCAAGGTTTACATCTTTTACTTTAAAATTCAAAAGAAAATATACAAAGGTCTACTATGTTCTATCAATATTGTGAAGCTAAGTAAAATTGCTTGATAAAATTTTGATATTAATATATAAGTATAGGCTTTGATAAAAACACCATTCTTTTAGGTGAGCACTCATCATTGATTGGTAGTACATTTGCTTCATTGCTTGGTACTAGAGCCTTTACTACTCCTCTTCCCTCTCCTTGAAAATGAATATCCTTCTTGTGGGGCTTTAGGTTATGTGTTTGAACCTCCATTGCCTTTCCTTAATCTAAATCCACTCGACACTTTTACTTCCTTCCTTGTTGCTACCTTCTCTTATGAAAAGTGATCCCTCAATTATAACCCCTACAAGCTTTCATCCAATTTGACCTTTGTGTGTTTTTCCACATATATGTCCTCTAATGATGGGCTACCATCCTCAGATTCAATTAGGGATGAAGAGCTATCATCTTTCAATTTAAGAGATGTAGAGTCGTCCTCCATGTTTATTTGTGTCACGTCCTTTTCTAAGCTCTCCTACTTCTCATATGTGAATGTAGGTGTACAAGTGAAGTAAGTTGAGAAGTACCAATGTGATGAGGAGTATCAATGATTATCACATCAACACCCTTCTATAGTATTGCATCTAGATCCAGCCCCAGTCCTAATAGTGCCACATCTCAATCTAAGCTTCCATGTGTTTTGGGAGGTGATAATAAAGAGAAGGGTGTTGGAGATTTTAGTGTTTCTTTCTCTTGGAAAAAGAATCCAAGAGTCTTGTGGGGAACTTTAAATGGTATCTCATTGTCCCTATGCATGAATGCAACTATCATCGGTTGCAAGATTTCAATGCCAATGCCACCTACATAATTATGTTTGTGCCACAACACCATACCATGCAGCACCTTTTTGATGAGTCCTCAGAAATTTGATGTAGATGTCAAATTGACATATAATGTGTCTCATTGTGCATCATCGATAAAAGGGATGAAAGTCATTCTTTCTTGACGTGCCATGGGACCTTGTATCACAACTTGTATAAAAACAATAATCATTGATACTCAAAGATCCTGAAGCTCATCAAAGAAAAACACACATGACTTCTACCAAGGATCACTGTCCATTGCCTCTAATTCTCTACATTGATTCCCTTGACATTGACAAAATTTGAACTATCTTTTGATATACCAATGTCATATAAGAATGCAAAACTAGATTGCTGGAAGGCTTGAAGTTGCAATTTTGCATTGACTAGAGTGTTTTCCTTTATCTCCTTGTATATCATTTCTACACAAATAGCCATATTTTCTCTAACCTCCTTTTCCCCATCATTGTTGCAAGATTTCATCCATTTTGAGGCCCAACTTTTGTCAACCATCTTGCCTAGCCCACTTGCTTTCTGCTTATCCACAGTATATTCTTGGCTGGCCAATTCATCATCTGAGTGAAGCAAAAACTTTAAAGCCTTGTATGCCACTTATTCCTTGACTACTTAGTTGATTGTTTCTTCTAGATTGCCCTGCTTGTTCTTTTCCCCAAAGAAGAATTCACCACTTCTCAACATATGACAAACCATGTTTACTATCTTATCTATAAAATACCTCAATGGCCTCCACTAGACTACAGACATAGTCTTGATGGCATTTTGTCTCTTAGGCACCTCTTACTTAGGTGATGCAAATGATATCATCCCGGACTCAAATGCAATGCACACATCCACATTAGACTAAAAATTTTCATGATTGCAAAACACAATGTATGTATAATCCTTGTACTTTGCAATAGCCTTTTTTATATCTTGGGGGGTTGACTGGACATCATTTACAATACCCATTAAGCATCAGTAAAACCTTATTTGTATTTCTAGAACTCTCCAATGGGTCTCTTACCCATTTGAAGTTGTGGCTTCCCACACCCATACCATACTTCCCTAGCCTTGATCAGAACCTTTGAAAGTGTTGACTTCTTCTTCTTTTAAAATCGTTCATTGTTCATCCTCATAGATTCCAACATGTACTTTGAGTCATCTTCAAATAGGAAAATATAAGCTAAAACTATTTCATGTACTCATCTTGTGGCAAGTTTCCTTTTGTAGCTTCACCATATTGAATTCTACATGATTTACAAAAGTATTGCCCATCAATGGGCTCAAACTTGCACCTTTCCAAGAATCTATTTCGAGAGAGCATATACTTTTTCTCATCGTCATCCTTGTAATGACTCTCATAGAGTGCAGCTTCATGAACTATATCAATAAATATAAACTACTCAAATGCTCCAAAGAAGTCGGCATGCTTTCTGAAATTCACAAACTCTGCCTCCACTAGATCATCCAATTCACTTAGAAGTCTCTTGAAGGATATCGGGCATAAAGTAATATTAGTGGGGGTTGGTGTTTTATTCTGCCTTGCATCCTCATATAATTTGCATACAAACTTCTCATTAAGCATTCTTTGATTGGTAAACAAAGCAGGTCGATGGATTTGTAGTGTATACACAACATATTGATAGAGTCCCCCATATGTAGCCCTCATCACCATCACCATGTATATTTGTTGTTACAAAAGCATTTGTAAGATATAAATATGTAACCACGGCTTTTACAAATTCTTCATCCTCACTATTTGTGTCATCATCATTGTCCAACCTCTCACCTTGTTTTAATTACGTCACCCTTTGGTCGGCTCTTTGATGTGGAGGTCTTTTTTCTCCTCTTCTAGGTATAGCAGCAACTTCTAAATGGGCATCAAACTTAGATGGTGTCTTTTTCCTTTCCTTTCCCACTACACCAACTGCATCACCTCCCTAATTGTTAGAGTCTCTGACAGTACCAATACCCTAGATTGCAAATGCTCCACTATCCTAGATATATGCACCACTACCCTAGATGTGAGTTGCGGTGGCAAATCCAAGTCCACTAACTGGAATATCTAGCAATGAATCCCATGTTGCCTTCAAAGAACTTAATGCATCACCTATTTCTAGCTACTCCACTTTCTCTGGAACTTCTCCCAAGAAGTACTTCTTATCACTCGTCGGCAACTTGAATGTACAATGGCCTTGTGAACTATTATTCCCCCACATCTAGCCTTGTGATTGCACCAACACTTCCAATTGATTGGTGGTTGAATTTGGGACTTGTCAATTTGAATGAAGTGATAACCAAGTGACAATATTTTTTCTTTGGCATCAAGTACCAACCATGATCAATGTATTTCTCAAGGTCCTTGTTCCTTTTTGTTGAAATTTTCTTGGAGGCTATTGTAGATTCTTGAAACTTCAAAAAAGCCTTAAATAAGACACCATAGTATTCTTGGAATTCCCTTCTCAAATTTGAACTTTGTAACAAAACTCAAATTTAGATTTAACAACGTTAGGAGCCTTGGTGTACTAGGATGTCCTTTGTTCCTAGACTAAGAAGGATTGAATTGTGAAGCTCTAAAACATTTGAACCACCATGAGCACTACATAGTGCAATGACCCCTACCCCATGGTGGTGGAAACCTATAAGTACCGGGAAAGCCTTTGCACCTAAGGGTTGGGGCGAGCTTTTTTATTGATGGATTGTGTCCATAAAAAAGTCTAAGTAGGGTTGGATTGTGAAGCTATAAAACATTTGAACCACCATGGGCATTGCCTAGTGCAATGACCCCTACCCTATGTGATGGGAACCCAAAAGTACTAAGAAAGTCTTTATCCAAGGGTTGGGATTCCTTGGTGATAGAAGAGCATCATCAAGGAACTCTTGATCCCAAGAGTTGGGATGTGTTACATTAATAGATGGTGTCCATCAACAAGGTAAGAAAAAATATATTGTAGCTCTCTAAAATAGTGGAACAACCATGGTGCAATGACCCCTACCTCCTAGTGGTGGGAACCCAGAAGTACCGGGAAAGTCTTTGCACCCAAGGGTTGGGGCGAGTTGTTTCATTGATACATTGTGTCCATTGATACATTGTGTCAAAGAATGGTTGGATTGTGACACTCTAAAATATTTGGACCACCTTGAGCATTGCCTAGTGCAACGACCCCTACCCTTGGATTCTATTGATCAAAAAGGCTAAGAAGGGTTGGATTATGAAGCTCTAAAACATTTGTACCACCACGGGCATTTCTTAGTGCAATGACCCCTAGTGGGAGCTTGGAAGTACAAGAAGTATTTGCATCCAAGGGTCGGGGTGAGTTGTTTCACTACAATTTAAAGATTCCATATCATGGTTTAGGTTATGACTTAGGTTCTAGATTTTTAGTAGAGATTCTACCTTTTTTATAAAGGAATGTGTATATCTATATCTATCTTACAATATATATGTCTATTATATATATAAGCATGCATAAATACGTACCTATGTACACACAAACACACACACACACACACACACATGTATGTGTGTGTGTGTGTATACATATACATATACATATACATACACACACACACATACACACAGTGAGTGTGTGTGTGTGTGTGTGTATACATATACATATACATATGCATATACATACACACACACACACACACACACACAAACACACGCACACGCATACACACACACACACACACACTCACACTCTCACACACACACAATATGTATATATGTTCAAACGTGCATATATGAGGTCACCTAAGTTAACTAACCTTACCTAAGTGAACCTAGGGTTCACCAAAGGCATATGCCTTGTGTGGGTGCCCCCCACATAGATGCACATATTATGTTGGGGGAAGTACCAACCTTCTCACCACTGCCGGTCCTCTCGCCACCCTTTGCCACCCTATTGCCACCCTGTGTGTCGTGCCACCATTTGTCGCCCATCAATCTCCTTTTTCATCGTTCAATCTCCTTCACCTCCCTTGAATCTCCTTCACCACCCTTCAATATCCTGCTTCTCCCACTCTTCAATTCCCTCCACCTCCCCCCCCCCCATTACTCTCTACCTTTTCCTCCTCCTCCTCCTCTTCCTCCTAGTCATTGATCTTGGAAAACATAATTAAGAACGGAAGCATACACACCAATTTTTGCAAGAACGGAGCACAAGAATCAAGAGAAGTGACAACAAATGTGTATGAAAGCATGGAAGGTTACCAAGATTAATTGGAATGGGTGCCACTGATGGAGGAAGGGGGTGGAGTGGAAAAGCAATGATGCAAAGTGAGGTGAGACAAGCGGGAGGAAGGAGGGGCAGGAGGAAGGTTAGAGTGAGAGGAAGGTGAGCAAGAGAGGAACCAAGTGGGAGGAAGTGTGACAATTGGAAGGGTGAGTGAGAGGAGCGAGCGTGAGCAAAAGGGAGCTAAGAGGAGCAAATGGTAGGAAGGGTGAGCCGAGAGGAGTGAGTTTGACGAAGGGTGAGCAAGAGCAACAATAGTGAGTGAGACAAGCGAGTGGGTGAGTTGAGAGGAGTGAGTGTGAGCGAGAGGGAACCGAGAGGAGCAAGTGGGAGGAAGGATGAGACAAGAGGAGTGAGTGGTGGGAGGAAGGGTGAGCTAGAGGAGTGAGGGTGAGCAGGAGGGAGGGTGAGGGGGAGGATGAGGAAGGGTGAGTGAGAGGAGGGAGGGATATCGAGTGGGAGAGGAGCAAGGGAGGGAGGACACCGAATGAGAGAGAGAATTGAGGGAGGGAGATGAATTGAGCAAGAGAGAGAATTGAGGGAGGGAGATATTTTCAAACTCCTAAACTTTCCTTGCAAAAACATAATCAAAGGTTTATATAAAGAGTTGTCATTTCTCTCCCTCATCATTATGTCAATGGTAGCTTTAGGAGCGGGCTTGCCACTCAAGGCTTGATTACCAAAAAAATTCATTTTCGTGCTCTATCTAAAGAAGGCTTTCATTTAAGGAATGATATTGAAAAAAAAACAAAATGAAGGTAATCAAAAACATAAAAGACTTGGAAATGTAAATAAGTCTTAAGTGTTATGTGGGGACATAAGGCGTGCACCTTATGTGTCCACATAAGGCCTATGCCTTATGTTGGGAACCTTCATGTTTACAAGGATTGAGCCCTATTTAGGCATATAAGGCATGCGCCTTATGTGCCCACATAAGGCGGACACCTTATGTGATCATATAAGGCTCAAACCTTATGTCATTTTATTCAAACTTATTTAAAAAATTGAAAGTTTCAAAGTATATATATAATTTTAAATCAAATTAAAATATAAAAATGAGAGTTTTTTCTTGAATATTAGATTTTGAATCTTGTTTCAAATTAAAATATAAAATTGAGGGTTTTTAAAAATACATCTCCATGTTTTGTTTAAAATCAAATTAAACTATTAAAATGAGGGGTTTTAAAAAAAAATTCTAGATTCATTCAATGTGATAAGAAAAAATATAATTTCACATTTGATTATTTTATCCAAATAATTAAAGGTTTTTTAAAACTTGTCTTTCTTTTTTTAATTTTCTTTTCAAATTAATACTAATAAGTGAGGGTTTTTCAAAAAATGCTTACACATTTGGGTTTTTCAAAAATATTTTGTACTATAAAATGAGGGTTTAGGGTTTAACTTGGCAAGGAAATTACTCTAGAGTCTTACAAATTGAAGTTAATACCACCCTTGAAATATAAACATTTAGAGTCTTATTTGAGCTTTTCTTTTTCCCCATAGTCTCGCGGGTCCGGGAAGACTTGCATATTAGTTCTTTCTATCTCAGAAGTGGCCCACTCCTCTGCATCCTACATCTCTTCATTAGTAATGTACTCACAACTACAAAAGACAAGCAAGGAATTGGAGATTCTTACATGTAAAGATCTTTGTCATCTCCTTATAATTTCTTCTTCATCTAGTGGGTATCATCCATAATGAGTACTATGATGAGAAATCTTAGTTTAAAAAAATACTTACTCTTGTATGAGTGATAACAAATTCTCTATCTCTTGTCTGCTCATTCTTATTGTGTATCGCCCCTCTTTCTCTAGCCTCTTTTGAGTCACAAAGTCGTCTTTTTCCAATTATGTTAATTGTACAACGTGTTGTCTACTTTTTCTCTCAGCTCTCTTCACTTCATTCTCAATAATCCAATTTGAATGGCTAATTATTAGTTGCTCCACTTAAGATATGACTACGAAGAGATCCATGTTATGCAAAAAACACAAAGGCTAGGCTGGTAGAATGATGTGGAGAGAGAAAGACTATGATAAGTTTGCAATGAGGAGGGTGGAAGAAGGTGAGATGGAAGAAAGGAATGAAAGAGAAAGTGCATAAGAGATGAATGGAGCTATAGAGAGAGCAAGATTGTGGAAAGTTTGCAATGCAAGGGGTGAGAGAAGGCAAGATGGAAGAAGGAACAAGACAGGAAGTGCTTAAGAAATTACTTAGAGGGTGTGAGAAGCCAAGATGGGAGAGAGGAATTGCTTTAAAAATGACTTGAAGGGTGGGAAAATGACATATTCCACAGTGTGAAGTGAAAGATTTCGAATAAAATAAGTGATAGATTTGGAATAAAGTGATTTGGGATAGGATTGATGTTTCTTATCATGGGACACTTAATATATGAATCATTAATCAATTGAATAATTTGACATAAAGTGCTTGAGGATATGAGGAAGATAGAATAATAATTATACCATAAAATTATTACATTCCCATATGTATCTCTCATGCATTCAAATGCTTATATATATATATATAGTGTTGAGATCCTCTAGCAATGGTACACTTTATGCAGCAAGCAATAGAATGATCTTCAAGAGAACCTTTGAAACTCTATGACGGGGTCCTTGATGAGGTGATCAACGGTTACCATTAATAGTTTTTTATGTTTATTCATAAAATCTAAATAAATTCAAATCCTATTTTAAAAATCTTAATCTATTATAAGTAGTATATTCTAATATAATAGATTCTTAATCTATTCTAATTTAAATCCTAATATATATTCAAAATCTTAAGTTAAAATATATTATGATATACATATTTTAAAAATATATAAAATTAAAATATATTCTAATTTCAAATGGATGTTTTAAATCTTAATATATTCTAATATATTGAAATGTAATATATTTTAATTAAATATAATAAATATTATATTTGAATCCTAATTTATATACTTTTTTAATATATATATATCTCTATATATATCCTAATTAAATACTAAATAAAAATATTTAAATCTTAATTTAAATGTGAGTATTTGAAAAATATTTTTATATTTGAATCTTCAAGCCTTATGTCAACATATGTAGACATGCAAGTCTCACATAAGGCACATTCCTTATGTGAGCATATGTAGGCACATAAGCCAAGGAGTCTTATGTGCATATAAAGCTCAAAGCCTTATGTGCCTACATAAGGCTCAAGCCTTATGTGCCCACATAAGTCTCAAGCCGTATGTTGGACATCTTCACATTTAGAGTTTTCAAAACACGCCTTCATGTTTCTGTCTTTTAATCAAATTAAAATCACAAAATAAGGGTTTTTTTAAAAATTTCTTTGATTTTATTAAAATTTATATAGAAAATTATAGGTTTTTAAAAAATATCTTCTTGCTTTGATTGTTTAATCAAATAATACCAAAAAATGAGGGTTTTCAAAAAATATTTATAGATTTCAAAAATCTTCTCATTTTATACCATAAAATTAGAGTTTAGATCTTAACCACTTGAATTATTTTAGAAGAAATTAAATTATATTTGGCATTTCCATTACTAAATTAAATTATCTTTGTTTTTAATGCAGAATTCCACTTTTGAAGGTTTAGATTGTGGTATTGTATAGGTATTAGGAAACATGAAGTGGTTGCCATTGGGCAAATACTCAGCCTTGATCCCATGCGCTTATGTCACTTTCAACAATGTGGTGAGAGAAGGTGTGTGATAATATTCACCAAGGTGATTTTCTACGAAGTAGATTTAAAGTATCCACAAGGAGACTGTGATGATTTATCAAAATGTCAAATTATTGACAAACAAGCATAAATAAACCTTTGGGACCGGTTCTTCATAATCATTTTACATTTCAAACCTTTCTTGAGGGAGAAAAGGTGGATATTTTGTCTTGGTCAAGAGAAATATTAGTTGTTGGCACATTTATGGGCTATATTCACAATAATATAGTTTGCATAATTAAGATAACTAAGTTGACAAGTGAAGGAATTATTCATAGTGCAATGGATTGTGGTGAATCATAATTACAAGTGCATAATACTATCACTTGGGGGGTAGCATTCCTGAAATCCCATGTCTAAAAAAGTATCTTTCAATGTGATGGACGACACAAGTCTAATGTACTACCAAAATAATGGAAGATGACATTTAAAGGGCACCCAATCTAAAAATTTGAGATCACAAGGTCAAGAAGCTGGTGAAATTAGTAATGCACTAATAGGGAGCAATGATATCGGTCATGAAGTACTTACCAAAATTCAGGATATCGATGCTGTTTGTGGGAAAACCATTGTACCTGTGATGTAGTATCAGGGGTCAATGATAAATTTAGTGATACTAGTCATGAAGTACTTACTGGAATAGCGAATATCATTGTTGTTTGTCGGACAAGTGATGGAGTAACAAGGGTCAATGATATAAGTACTTATTGGAATAGAGGATATCGATGCCATTTGTGGGATAAGTGATGCAATAACTAGGATTGATGATAATAATGGCATTGGCCATTTCTTTGCAAAAAAATAATAATGATATCGGCCATGAAGTTCTTACTGGGGTGGAAGATATAGATGCCATTTGTTGGACTCGGATTGATTTGAAAACATTAGTGACATTGGTCATGAGGCTATAAATAATGGACTCGGGGGATGCACTACTTAAAAACCCTACGTATCACATGCGTTCAAGGGGTATTTTAAAAACCCCTCAGCTAAAATTTTTCTCTCAATAAAAACACCACTCGTTACTTATGAACTAAGTGATTTTTTTCTAAAGTTGAATTAAAAAACCCCTCCTGTTATTGTCAACCTGTTATAATTTCCCAAAAAGTTAAATTAAAATACCCCTCCTTTTGAATGCACGTGGTACACTAAAATTTTATGATGTGGACCCTCGAGATAACGGACCAATATCTATTTGTGATATAGGTAGACTTTATGTTTGCATTGAAATGGAGCTGGTTCAACAACATAGTCAAGCAAATGCTTTTGGATTCAAATTATTGGCTTCATGAAATTCTCTAAAAGACTACCATTTCCTAGGTATTACAAAAGATTGCCATTTCGTAGGTATTACAAATTGTCAAATAGTTCTCAAGCCCATTCAACGTCTGAATTTACAAATGAAGATGCAAGAGAATTACAATTTTAAATAGACAACTATGTCAGGTCCAATAGGAAAAGAATATAATAGGCTCAAAAAGAAAGTATGTAAGTGTTAAGAGGTGAGAATCATGGCACCAATTCTGAAACAAAAGAGGCATGAAATGCTATCCGAACAAATTATACAAGAAACTATAATGAAACTTTTTTGTAAGAAACTTTTCCTTAGAAGAGTTACAAAGGAAGAATGTGAGGTGTAGGTTTTTGGAGCAAGGCAAGGCCAAATAGACATATTAATCATCTTCTTCAAGCAAGGCCAAATAGACATAATCATCTTCTTCAAGAGTTTTCTTGCTTCCTTTGACAACTTGAAGACAGCTTAAAAACAGTGCTATGCAAACCTGAGTTGACACCGTTGGTTAATATAATAGTCATTTGTAACTGGGGATACCAGTTGTTAAGTGGATTATCACATGGTACCTACTGGGACATATGGGTAGAGGTAAAAGATAGAATGACTCATAGTTCATGGAAATGTATGCAAGTTAAAAGGACAAAGAAACACCTTAAATGTAGCCGCGGCTTTAAAGCAAATCTTTCAAGACAATGCATTGCCACAACCTCATCTTCAACCAAAAATGCTAGATGGAAGTATCATGTGCCAATGCCACCTTCCTATAGGAATGACAAAGAAGGTTATTCTTGAGTCCGTTAACACAACATTACAAGACAAAGAAGAGAGAGAAATTTCTAGAGCTAATTTTTTCAAAATTTGGTGTGGACAATTTTGCAATGTGAAAATGCCATCAAAGCGAAGAATTTTAAAATGCAAGACATGTGAAGAATTGGAAAATGCCATTGAATATACTAAATGCCAGAAAATTCGAGGAAAATATATAAGCTAGAGTGAAATCCATTTACGTCATGTGCAAAATGCAAGACTATTATATGCTTCTTCAAGGTAGGAAGTTATCTTAGATATCAAGAAATTTATGTGCATCACATTCATGGCATGGATAAAAATACAATAACTTTGCCTAGGATCACAAACACACTTGTGTGCAGACTATTAGTACATGGACATCTACTCTTTTGTGATCTCAATTTCTTTGAATTTCTTTAGTATTCTCATTGTCCCTATAAAACATACACAATTTCTATATATATATATCTCTCTCTCTCTAATCTCTTTAACATTCTCATTATCCCTACAAGCATACATAATGTGTCTAATCTCTCTCTCTCTCTCTCTCTCACACACACACACACGCATGCATGCGTGCATGCACACACGCACGGACACGCAAAGGCATAGGCACAGTCATAGGTACATGCATGCATGGGTGCACGAGTGTGCACATGCACACACACACACACACACACAATGTTGTGATTTGCACCATCTTATTTTATTTATAGAGATTGCATTGATGCATGTTTATGCATTTAAAGTGTTAAGCTTTTGTTGAAAAACAATGTTTGTATGATGATTTGCATTTGGTTGCAAAAGTGGGTGATTGCTTCAATATATAGCATATTGGGGTAAGAATCAACCAACACAACTAGCCAATGAATGCAAACAAGATTCTGTGAGGTACTGAGATTTCTAAGGCATTATTTTTGCAAAAGTTTTTGGATTGGGAAGATGGTGCAACTTGCCTTTATAAATGTGTCAGTGCCAATTTCTTTTGGAGAGAATTAAATTAATGCATGTTTATGAATTTAATCTTTTGGTGCACTTTTAGGTTTGGTATGCATGATGTTTCAACATGAAATGGTGCATGATGCTACTATATGAGATTTGCAAATCTTAGGAAAGTAGACTAAAGAGGCATAAAAATAAGATTAAAAATGTGACTGCATTACATTAATGTAACAAATGTACATTATAAAGAAATTATCTTATATTACAATTGGCCAATCCGGAAGCCTTAGATAAAGATTCACCTCTTCTATAGGCCACATAGACAACTCCTAATCACAACCAAAACCATTAGATTTCTTGCACAACACATTCAAGTGGAAGAATATTTGATTGGATTTTGCCATCATCCTATTGCTAATAGTTATCCCAATTCATTCCATAAGTGGTCCAGAAGTGATTGGTCAGGCATAGAAGATCCAATGCCCAATATTTATGAGCATTCAAGAAAAACTTCACCATTTCTTTGGTAATATATCCAAGGGCGTAAGTATCCAATTCAATATTGTCTCTCCCTCTTCTTAAAAATCTTGCAACTCTAGTGCTAGCCAGTGTTTTGTAGCATGCATTGTTAGCTTGTATGGGCTACCATTGGATAATGCAAATCAAAGACTCTCATTTCCCATGCCCATCTTTCCTCCACTTTGTTCCTTTTATTTCCATTCAAACTATGCAGTGCGAAATTGTGTCTACTTGTTGTTCCTTGAATGCTTTTATTCATCTCTAAACACACCATGCATCACTTTCAGCATAATTTCTTACAATTCAAGTCAACTGCACAGGTCCTAGTAGAGTTTGATTTCTAATATCTAAAGGGGAAATAAAATGAACTTGCCTCAATGTAATATGTGGCAAGATCTAGTTGTACGTCAATGGGTTCGCATGCAGAACGCACTCCAAAGAAACCACCTGTTTGATCATGCAAATGATCATAAAACTGCCCATGTAATCCTTTCCAAGGGTTTTGGTTCTTCTAGATAAGAACTCTCGTGTACTTGGTCCACATACGTGAAGTCCATCCCTCCATGAGTGCATGATATTGTACGTAGTTAACGAGCTAAGCCTGTAAAAAGTTAAGACTAATAAGGCTGATCCTGTTAACAATTAGCAATCGAGGGGTCTTGTATTCAATCGCTTAAATTGTAAGCATTGAGACAAAGAGATAAAAATCATCCTTCTTTTCATAAAAATCATCGAGGTCTTTTGGCTCTCCATAGAGTTCAATTTGATCTTGGACCTTTCCAGGTTTAGAATAAGCTATGTATTTGGATATTCCCATGTGGGGTTTGGCTACTCTAAAATGTAATTATCTGCTTGCTTCAATAATTGTGGGATCTGCCATGCTTTAGGAGGCATGGTGGCCTTCATTGTGGTAGCAACTGGCATGCTAATAGAACCTACTTCTGGATTAAACCCATAGGCGTAGAAACTATCCTTGAAGAAGTCCTCAGTGTTCTGGATCTCATATGGTCCATCTAAGAAATCACCATTTGCTTTCGTAGAGCCATCCCAAAGAGTCCCTTGAATGTATAGGCAAGTTCCATCTAGGTATTGGCTAGGATCTATAGAAGCTGAATAAGACTTGATTCTGTTGATGTCACTGGGACTTGAAACATTGGGTGGCGTTGCAGCATTTTCATCAACTCAACATTAATATCATCTGTAGGGTGTTGTTTATTTCCCCCTACCCACAAAGCTAAACTCGTGTAGTTTCAAAGTAGCATGATTGTGTCCTTAGCACAAGCAAGGAAGAGTTGGTGATCAAGAGGCTAGTTAGGGTCTAAAGGAGGATCTACACCATGCCCATTGTCATCTCCAGTTATCCAAAACTCTTGCCATACCTAATGGTGGTGACACAGAAAATCACCAATGGTGCAAAACAAAGGGGATAGTAAAATCACATCAGGCTTCATGAAATTATTGTCAATCTTGTTTTTTCTACGAGAAAAAATCTAATGGCACTCTCCACTGCATCGTGCTTCACTTACCAAATGATGTTATCCTCCATGTAGTGATCTCTATCCTTTTTTCCAAAGAACCATTTGTTGTTTAGAACCTTCTCAGATGCCATGGTTACATAGAAATCTGGAAAGTTCCTCGCGGGCCTCCACATTCTAGTGGTCACCTCTTTATTCTCAGCCTTCTTTTCCTTTTCTGTAATGAATGAAGGGGCTTCATACGTGATCTCTCCCCTCTCACATGCAACGCATGTAGCAATGACTTTTTTGAACACTTCATCAAGACAAAAAATGATGTTGGTATAATCTTGATACCTATCTCTTCAACCTTGAAACTAGTCACCATCTCAACCCATTCTTGCCTTGCCCTTGGCACCCGCAGTTAGGCAAGTGTAGAATCGAATGATATTTTCTGCATCTTCTTTTTTGGCGATTCTCTGTAAAGTCCTTGTAGGTTTCCCACATGTTTTTCATATGGTCCTCGCATTCGTCAGCATCTCTGAAGTAGAGATAATCTTTTGTGGAGCAACATGATCATGATTGAGTCTTTTATTTTAGACTCAATCAGATATGTGTGCTCGCTCTTGAAGATGCATATCATTTTTCTGTGTAGTACATAAACTGAGGTATCCTATAGAAGATTTGGGTCGAGATTCTTTTCACTCTATGTGCCTCTCTGGACAATTTATTGCATGCATATGGAAAGTGTTGATCGTTGATGGGCTCAAATGTGTACTTGAGTAAGAAATCTCTTCTTACATCCTTCAACATCAATTGTTGCACTACATGATCAGATTCTTCAAATCCTTTTCCCATTATAGCAACTCTTGCTCCAATGTACTTACTGAACTTGCTCAAAAACTCTAAAGGCCCCCAAAAAATGATCGTATCCTTAAAGCTAGGCTTCTCTGGCAGATACATCATTGGACGGAGCAATATATTTGAAGTAGCTGGCTTCTTTCCAGCCACCAAAGTCTCAAAAATTTGCTTGGCATAGGCAACATTTAGCTGTCTCCTATTTGGAAAGATACTGTCTGTCCCCACAGAAGCGACGTCCATTGGATAAGGCTTATGTTCCCAAATATATCCCAGGTCATCCTTTGTGACACCCTCATTAAGACGAAGAGTGAGGCTTCTGAGTGACATTCTTTCGTCTTCTTGTACAATCTGACCTTCCTCTTCTTCCTCTTCTTGAAGACCTTTCTTTTTAGCGAGGTGACCTCTTTTTCCAGTACCTACAGTTGGAACTATGGCTCTTGAAGTACTCACCCTTTGCATTTGACATCTTGGTTTTTTTGGGAAGGGTTGTACCATGAGTGCAGCAACTGCTCGTCCTTCTTCTTCTTCTATTCTCTGCAACTACGCATTTTGATATTGATTCTTGTGGGTAGCATCATCCATTGCTCGAGGTCCCTAATATTGCGGCAACACCATTACATGTACTACTTCACATATAGGTTCCTTTGAGCATGCATCAATCTCAAATTATTCTAGCATAACCTTTGAGTGCATTCTAGATGCTTCCATGATGGGGAACTGTTTCCACACATTGTTAAGTGCCATCAATGTAGGCATCAAGTCATGAAATTACGAGGGTTCTGGAGGTGGAATCACAAAGTGCTTGACCTTCTTCATTGATAGAGCAATTTTAAATCCTCACACGGAAGAATGGGTGCAATTTGTAAAAATTGACAATTCAGTAGCATTCTTTACAATCATTATTCCCACCACAAGGGCTCCAATCATATCCTTCTTGGAGAAGGACTCATTCCATGGCTCCTCATCTTCCTCAAAGTATCTCTTTGAGATTACTAAAAGTAGAGACTCTTTCTTTGCTACTAAGAACCAAGATTTCTTCATGGCATTAACAAAAGTCCACTGTGTGAAGTCTTTTACTGCATACTTCTTCATTTGGAAAGTAAAGGTTGCATTAGCTACAACTGCTATCACATTGTTGTTGGAGTGCTTAATAGTTTAGATTCCTACAAGAAAACATAATAACAATTTTAGATAAATACAAACATTTCATATGAACATATTAGGAAAACACTTATTAAAAATTTAAGAAAACAAATGGTTGGAATAAATTTCATCCGATAGATAGATGGTGTCCATCAACAAGAATGATTAGATTGTAGTTGTCTAAAATAGTAGAACCACCATGGGCATTGCCTACTGAAATGACGCTTACCCCATGGTGATGGGAACCCGAAAGTATCGGGAAAGTCTTTATCCCAAGGGTTGGGGTTCCTTGTTGATAGAAGAGCATCACAAGGACTCCCATCCCAAGAGTTGGGATGAGTTTTGTGGATAGATGGTGTCCATAAACAGGGCAAGACTGGTTAGATTGTAGTAGTCTAAAAAGTGAAACCACCATGGGCATTGTAGTAGACTGACTAGATTGTGGTAGTCTAAATAGTGAAAGCACCACGAGCATTGTCTAGTGCAATGACCCCTACCCCAACCCATAAGTACCGGGAAAGTCTTTATCCCAAGGATTGGGATTACTTGTTGATAGAAGAGCATCAACAAGGCACTCCCATCTCAAGAGTTGGGATGAGTTTTGTTTGGAATGATTAGATTGTAGTCATCTAAAATAGTGAAACCACCACGGGCATTACCTAGTGCAATGACCCCTACCTCATGGTGGTGGGAACTTGGAAGTATCAGGAAAGTCTTTATCCCAAGTGTTGGGATTCCTTGTTGATAGAAGAGCATCACTAAGGCACTCCCATCCCAAGAGTTGGGATGAGTTTCGTGGATAGATGGTGTCCATGAATAGGACAAGACTGATTAGATTGTAGTAGTCTAAATAGTGAAACCACCATGGGTATTGCCTAGTGCAATGACCCCTACCCCATGGTGGTGGGAACCCGGAAGTATCAAGAAAGTACTTATCCTAAGGGTTGGGATTCCTTGTTGATAGAAGAGCATCAACAAGGCACTCCCATCTCAAGAGTTGGGATAAGTTTTGTCTAGAATGAATAGATTATAGTCGTCTAAAATAGTGAAACCACCACAGGCATTGCCTAGTGCAATGAGTCACTAAAGTTTAAAGAAATTGACTTAAGGTTAGGGCCTGGGCTCTAGCTTCTTGGTCAAGAGAAGTTAATAATGTCTAAAGTTCAAAGAAATATTGAGAAGGTTCCAATTCTAGGGTGGTGGGGTAAACAAGCTAACATATGTACAAGCATAAATACATACATATATGTGTGTGTGTGTGAGCATATGTTTTTAAATTTAAAATTTGAATTCAATTTTTAAGTTTAAACATTGATATATATATATATATATGTATGTATGTTTAAATTAAAATTTTATATTGTGTGTGTGTGTGTTTAAATGTAAAAATTAAATTTAACTTCTAAATTCAAATATAATTCTAATGCTTGTCTAAAAAATATAGGTCAAGTGGGGAATTCTAGCATGGTGCTCTAGACAAGTTAACATAAGTATAAGCATAAACATATATATATATATATATATATATATATATATATGTTTAAATTTAAAATTTAAATTCAACTTTTAATCTAATAAAGCATATATATTAAAAAATATAGGTTACTAAGTGAATAAGCACATAGATATGTGTGTGTGTGAGAGAGAGAATATGTGTTTAAATTTAAAAGTTAAATTTAATTTTTTATTTTAAACATCTAAACTTTTTATTAAATCTAACTTCTCTCTCCTCCCTCTATCTAACCCCTCTCTATCCTCTCTCCCTATACTCTCTAGCTAATCTCTCTCTATCCTTGGCTGCTACGGGGGCAATGAGAACCACCCAACTACTCTCTTCTCCTCCACTCCTCATCGCAATTGTGAGAGCCACCCAACTAAATCTAACTGCTCTCTCCTCCTCCACTCCCTGTGGTCGGCCCTCCCTTCCACCTTTGCCTCCGCCTGTCCTCCTCCACCTCTTCCCACCTGCCTCCTCCCTTTCATTCACCACCTCTGCCCCTCCTCGTCATTCCCTCTACCTTCCTTGGCCGCTGCCCCCTTCCTTGGCTACCTTGGTCGTCACCCCCTCCTCGCCCTTCCTTCCCCCTTGCTCTTCCATCCTCTTCCACCGCCCGTCCTCCTCACCCTTCTATCCTCCTTCCTTGGCCATTGCCCCCCTCCTCTTGCTCGTTGCCCCTTCCCTCTACCTCATGTTCCCCATCCTCCTCACCCTTCCATCCTCCTTCCTTGGCTGCCGCCCCCTCCTCCTGCTCGCCGCCCCTTCCCTCCACCTCTTGCTCCCTACCCCTCCGGTTGCTCACCATCCCCTGCTTGCTCGAGCGCACTCACTCGCCACTCCTCCTGCTCACCCTCCATCTCCTTCTCTCCTCCTCCGCGGCCATGCAACCCATCCCCCTCCTCCTCCTCCTCCTCTCATCCCTCTCTTTTCTTTACGTTAATTAAAATTAAAAAATCTAGCAATCAAAGATATAAAACTTTTAAAGGAAGATGGTACCTGAAAGATGTAAGTGAGAAGTAAAAGATTGTAGTTGTTGCTCTTGCTCTTTCTAGAATGAAGAAAGAAAAGAATGAATGAAAGGGATTAGAGTTTTATTTTTCCAGGGTTTATCTTCCCTCCCCTCCTCCTCTCCTTTTCTAGAATACAAATTTAAATTTTTTAGAATATAGATTTTAAAACCTCCCCAGCAATTCTCTTCCTTCCCTCTTCACTTTCTACTCTCTCTCTTCATTAAAATCGAAATTCATAGCAATCCAAATTGAAAATTTTTAAATTTTAAATTAATAAACCTTCTCATCACTTCTTTCAATGAATTAAAAATTATTAAACCTTCTTGCGAATTCTTTTAAATTAAAAATTATTTAACCTAAAATTATTAAACCTTCTCGACAACCGTTTAAACCTTCTAGAAAATCCTAAATCAAAAAAGTTGCCAATTATTCTAAATTGAAAATTATTAAACCCTCCCATCGGTCTTTTAGGTTTGATGGCAACATCAAATTTTATTCTGAGGAAAGTTTTTTGGGATTTCCATCCATCTTTTAGGTTTGATGGTGACATTAGACTCTCTTTTGATGAAAAGATTTTATTTTTTAGGAAAGTTTTTTGGGATTCCGATCCATCTTTGAGGTTTGATGGTGGTGGCAGGAGATTTTGTTTTGAGGAAAAGTCAACCTTGGGCTTCTTTTATAGGTCTAGAGAGGCCTATATTCCTTGCCAAATCAATATATTTGGATTTTGATGCATTTTTAGGCTTCACGGCAAGTGGAGATTTTATTTTGCCTGGTCAACCATACAAATTTCCATCGATGTGATCCTGTTAAATGGTGTTTGTCCCATGGATAAAATACTTGGTGAAAAACATGGCACTAGGTGGAAAACATGGTTTAATGCATGATCGACCATACGAACCATATCCACTCAGCACGATACTTTGCCTGCACCTCAACGTAAGTGGGATTGATGTGTGTGCAAAGCAGGGTGCCCATGGGATACGTGCACCTTCGAATAACACACCTGAAGCATGTTTTTTGACGATTGTGCCCGACACTATGTGGAAAGCATGGTTTAATGCGTGATCGACCATAAAAAAAAATATCAAATAGGCACGATACTTTGTATGCCTCTCAAAATGGGATGCCCATCGGATACGTGCAAGTTTGAATAACACACCTGGAAGCGTGTTTTTGGATAATTGTGCATGATACTAGGTGAAAAACATGGTTTCATGCATGATCGACAATACAAAACACATTCAATGGGCACGATATGTTGCACCTATCTCAACATAGGTGGTATTGACATGTGTGCAAAGGGGGATGCCCATCAAATACATGCAGATTTGAAAAACACACCTTGACGCATGTTTTTTGACGATTATGTCTGACACTAGCTGAAAAAAATGGTTTAACATGTGATCAACCATGAAAAACACATATGATGGACATGATACTTTGCATGTACCTCAACATAGGTTACATGTGCCTTTGAATAACACACCTCGGAGTGTGTTTTTTGACGATTGTGCATGACACTAGGTGAAAAATATGGTTTAATGCGTGATCGACCATACAAAGCACATTCAATGGGCATGATACTTTGCACCTACCTCAACATATGTGGTGTGTGGAAAGGGGGATGCCCATAGAATACATGCAGGTTCAAATAACACACTTGAAAGTGTGTTTTTTGATGATTGTGCTCGACACTAGGTGAAAACCATGGTTTAACATGTGATTGATCATGTGAACCACATCTGATGGACACTATACTTTGCATGTGCCTAAACATAGGTGGTATTCCCGTTTGTACAAAGCAGGATGCCCATCGGATATGTCCGCCTTTGAGTAACACACCTCGGAGCGTGTTTTTTGACGATTGTGCATGACACTAGGTTGAAAACATGGTTTGATGGGTGATCAACAATGCGGACCATATCCGATGGGCACAGTACTTTGCACGTGCCTTGCCATAGGTGGGATTGGTGCGGGTGGAAAGAGGGGTTCTCATTGGATACGTGCATGTGCAAATAACATACCTGGAAGCGAGTTTTTTGAAGATTGTGCATGACACTAGGTGAAAAACATGGTTTAATGCGTGATCGACCATGTGAACCACATCCGATGAACATGATCCTTTGAATATGACTCAAAATAGGTGGGATTAACATGCATGCAAATAGTGATGTGCATCGGATACGTGCACGTTCAAATAACACACCGCGAGGCATGTTTTTTGACAAATGTGCATGACACTAGGTGAAAAACATGGTTTAATGTGTGATCGATCATGCAAACCACATCCGATGGGCACGATACTTTGCACATGCCTCAAAATAGGTGGGATTGACATGTGTGAAAAGAGGATGAACATCGAATGTGTGCACCTTTGAATAACACACCTCGGAGAGTGTGTTTTGGACGATTGTGCATGACACTAGGTGAAAAAACATGGTTTGATGGGTGATCTACCATGCGAACCATATCTGATGGGCACAATAATTTGAATGTGCCTCAACATAGGAGGTATTGACATGCGTATAAAGGGGTCTATCCATCAGATAAGTGCAGGTTCGAATAACACTCCTTGAGGCGTGTTTTTTTATGATTGTACATGACACTAAGTGAAAAACATGGTTTAATGTGTGATCAACCATACAAACCACATCCGATGGGCACAATACTTTGCAATTTACTCAAGATAGGTGGTATTGATGCATGTGCAAAGGGGGATTCCCATCCAATACGTGCAGGTTAGAATAACACACCTCGAGGCATGTCTTGTGATGATTATAAATGACACTAGGTAAAAAACATGGTTTAACACATGATTGACCATGCAAACCATATCCGATGGGCATAATAATTTCCACGTGCATCAACATAGATGGTATTGACACACATGCAAAGGAATATTTCCATCAGATACGTGCAGGTTCGAATAACACACCTGCAAACGTGTTTTTTGATGATTATGCATGACACTAAGTGAAAAACATGGTTTAATGCATTATCGACCATACAAACCACATCCAATGGACATGATACTTTGCAACTACCTAAAAATAGGTGGTATTGATGCATGATCAAAGTAGGATGCCCATTGGATACATACAGGTTCGAATAACACACCTTGAGGCGTGTTTTTTGACAATTGTGTCCTACACTAGGTGAAAAACATGGTTTAACATGTGATCGATTATGTGAACCACATACGATGGGCATGCTACTTTGCATGTGCCTCAACGTAGGTGGTATTGACACAGGTGCAAAGCGGGATGCCATCGGATATGTGCGACTTTGAATAACACACATTGGAGCATGGTTTTTAATAATTGTGCATGACGCCACGTGAAAAACATGGTTTGATGGGTGATCGACCATGTGAACCACATACTATGGGCATGATACTTTTCAATCACCTCTACATATGTGGTATTGATGTGCGTGCAAAGTAGTGTGCCCATCAGATACTTACAAGTTTGAAAAACACACCTCGACGCGTATTTTTTGACGATTATGCATGACACTTGGTGCACAAACATGGTTTGATGGATGATTGACCATGCGAACCATATCTGATGGGTACGATACTTTTCACCTATGTGGAAATAGGTGGTATTGATGAACATGCAAAGCAAGGTGCTCATCCAATACATGCATGTGTGAATAACACACTTGGAAGTGGGTGTTTTGATGATTGTGTAGGACACTAGGTGAGAAACATGGGTTCATGTGTGATCGACCATACGAACCACATCTGATGAAACAATAAATTTTACATGCCTGAACATAGGTGGTATTGACGCGCATGCAAATCAATATGCCCATCAAATATGTGCACCTTCGAATAACACACCTCTGAGCGTGTTTTTTGATGAGGTGAAAAACATGGTTTGATGGGTGTTTGACCATGCGAACCATATCTGATGGGCATGAAACTTTGCACATACCTAGACATAGGTGGGATTGACACATGTGAAAATCAGAGTGTTCATCCGATATGTGCATGTGCAAATAACACACCTGGAAGTGGGTTTTTTGATGATTGTGTAGGACACAAGGTAAGAAACATGGGTTCATGGGTGATAGACCGTACAAACCACATCCGATGGGCACTATACTTTTCACGTGACTCAACATAGATGGTATTGACGTGTGTGCGAATTGGGATGCCCATCGAATACGTGCGCCTTCAAATAACACACCTCAGAGGGTGTTTTTTCACGATTGTGCATAACACCCTATGGTGAAAAACATGGTTTGATGGTGGTCGACCATGCGAACCATATCCGATGGGCACGACACTTTGCACATGCCTTGACATAGATTGGATTTATGTGCATGTAAATTGGGATGCTAATCATATATGTGCATGTGTGAATAACACACTTGGAAGAGTGTTTTTTAACTATTGTGTAGGACACTAGGTAAAAAACATGGTTTCATGCTCTATCAACCATATGAACCACATCCGATGGGCACGATACTTTGTACTTTGCACCTGCCTCAACCTAGGTGGTATTGACATGCGTGAAAAGGAGGATGCCAATCGAATACGTTTAGGTTCAAATAACAAACCTCAAGGAGTGTTTTCTGCCGATTGTACCCGACACTAGGTGAAAAACATGGTTTAATGCATGATCGATCATGCAAACCACATATGATGGGCATAATATTTTGCACGTGGTTAAAAATATGTGGGATTAATGTGCATGGAAAGCGGTATGCCCACAGGATACGTGCAATTTTGAATAACATACCTCGAAGCATGTTTTTTGACAATAGTGCATGACACTAGGTGAAAAACATGGTTTGATCGACCATGCGAACCACATCAGATGGGCATGATACTTTGCACATGCCTCCACATAGGTGGTATTGAGATGTGTGAAAAGAGGGATGCCCATCGAATACATGTAGGTTCAAACAACACACCTCGAGTCGTGTTTTTGGATGATTATGCAAGGATTATGCATGACACTTGGTGAAAAAACATAGTTTGATGGGTGATCGACCATGCGAATCATATCTGATGGGCACGATACTTTTCACGTGCCTCAAAATAGGTGGGATTGACATGTGTACAAAGGGGGATGCCCATTGAATATGTGCAAGTTTGAATAACACACCTGGAAGTGGATTTTTTGACGATTATGCATGACACTACGTGAAAAACATGGTTCAATCCGTGATCGACCATGCAAAACACATATGATGGACATGATACTTTGCACATGCCTCAACATAGGTGGGATTGACACACGTGCAAAGAAATATGCCCATCGGATATGTGTGCCTTTGAATAACACACCTCAGAGTGTGTTTTTTGACAATATTGTATGACACGATGAAAAACATGGTTTGATGGGTGATTGACCATGTGAACCATATTCGATGGGCACAATACTTTGCACATGCTTTGACATATGTGCTTATTGGATACGTGCACATGCAAATAATACACTTGGAAGTAGGTTTTTTTACGATTGTGTAGGACACTAGGTAAAAAACATGGTTTCATGCGTGATCGACCATACAAACCACATTCAATGGGAATGATACTTTTCACTTGCCTCAGTATAGGTGGGATTGATGCGCATGCAAATTGGGATGCCCATTGGATACGTGCGCCTTCAAATAACACACCTCAAAGCATGTTTTTTGACGATTGTGGATGACACACTAAGGTAAAAAACATGGTTTGATAGGTGATTGACCATGCGAACCATATTGAATTGGAACGACACTTTGCACATGCCTCTACATAGGTGGTATTGGCACGTGTGCAAATCCAGGTGCTCATCGTATACGTGCATGTGCGAATAACACACCTAGAAATGGGTTTTTTTATGATCTTGTAGGACACTAGGTAAAAAATATGGTTTCATGCATGATCGACCATACGAACCACATACGATGGGCATGATACATTGAACCTACCTCAACATAGGTGGGATTAATGTATGTACAAAGCAATATGCCCATCAGATATGTGTGCCTTTGAATCACACACTTTGGAGCGTTCTTTTTTATGATTGTGCATGACCCTAGGTGAAAAACATGGTTTTATGGGTGATCGACCATGCGAAACACATTTGATGGGCATGAAACTTTGCACGTGCCTCAATATAGGTGGTATTGATGCACGTGCAAAGCGGGGTCCTCATCGGATGCATGCATATTCGAGTTGACAATTGTGTAGGACACTAGGTTAAAAACATGGTTTCATGTGTGATCGACCATTCAAACCACATCCGATGGGAATGATACTTTTTGCATGCCTCAATATATGTGGTATTGATGTGCTACAAAGAATGATGCCCATCGAATACATGTGCTTTCGAATAACACACCTCGGAGTGTGTTTTTTTATGATTGTGCATGACACTAGGTGAAAAAACATGGTTTGATGGGCGATCGACCATGCGAACCATATAGGATAAGCAAGATAGTTTGAAGGTGCCTCAATACAGGTGTGATTGACACACGTACAAAGGGGGATGCCCATCGGATATATGCAGGTTCGAATAACACACCTCGAGGCATGTTTTTTGATGATTATGCATGACACTGGGTGATAAACATGGTTTAATGCATGATCAACCATACAAACCACATTTGATGGGGATGATGCTTTGCACTTGCCTCAAAATAGGTGGGGTTGATGTGTTTGCAAAGGGGGATGTACATCAGATACATGCAGGTTCGCATAACACACCTCGATGCATGTTTTTTTATGATTGTGTTCGACACTAGATGAAAAACATGGTTTAATGTGTGATCGACCATGAGAACTACATACGATGGTCCTAAAACTTTGCAAATGTCTCAATAGGTGGGATTGACACATGTACAAAGCAGGATGCCCATTGGATACATGCGCCTTTGAATAACATACCTTGGAGTGTTTTTTTTTTACAATTGTGCATCACACTAGGTGGAAAACATGGTTTACTATGTGATCGACCATACAAACCACATCCTATTGGCATGATAATTCTCACTTGTCTCAACATAGGTGGGATTGATGCATGTGAAAAGGTGGATGCCCATCGAATACATGCAAGTCCCAATAACACACCTCGAAGCATGTTTTTTGACGATTGTGCATAGTTTAATGCGTGATCGACCATGCAAACAACATTTGATGGACATGATACTTTGCACGTGCCTCAAAATATGTGGTAATAACATGTGTGCAAAGGAGAATGTCCATAGGATACGTGCATGTTTGAGTAACACACCCGCAAGCATGTTTTTTGATGGTTATGCATGACACTAGGTGAAACACATGGTTTAATGCGTGATCGAGCATACAAACCACATCCAATGGGAACTATACTTTGTACTTGACTCACAATAAGTGGTATTGATGTACGTACAAATGGGGATGACCATCGGATACGTGTAGGTTTTAATAACGAACCTCGAGGCTTGTTTTTTTATAATTGTGTCTGACATTAAATGAAAAACATGATTTAACGCGTGATCGACCATGCGAACCATATACGATGGGAACTATACTTTGCAAATATCTCAACATAGGTAGTATTGATGTGCGTGCAAATCAAGATGCCCATCGAATACGTGCATTTTAAACATTACACGTCAAAGCGTGTTTTTGGACAATTGTACATGGCACCCCAAGGTGAAGAACATGGTTTGCTGGGTGATCGACCATGAAAACCATATCCGATGGGCATGATACTTTGCATGTGCCTCAACATAGGTGGGATTGACGTGCCTGCAAAGGGGATGCCCATCGGATTCATGCAAGTTCGAATAACACAACTCGGAGCGCGTTTTTGATGATTGTGCATGACACTAGGTGAAAAACATCGTTTGATGCGTGATCGATCATACCAACCATATTTTATGAGCATGATAATTTTCACGTGCCTCAACATAGGTGGTATTGATGCACATGCAAAGATGGATTCCCATTGCGTGTTTTTTTATGATTGTGCATGACACTAGGTGGAGAACATGGTTTGATGCATGATCGACCATGCGAACCATACCCAATGGGAATGATACTTTGCATGCACCTCAACATAGGTGGATTGACGTGCTTGCAAAGGGGTATGCTCATCGGATACGTGCAAGTTCAAAAAACACACCTCGAGGCATTTTTTGACGATTATGCAAGACACTAGGTGGAAAACATGGTTTAATGCGTGATTGATCATGCGAACCATATCCAATGGGCATAATACTTTGCATGCACCTCAATGTAGGTGGGATTTATGCGCATACAAAGAGGGATTTCCGTTGGATACGTGCATGTTTGAATAACACACGTTGAGGTGTGTTTTTTGACGATTGTGCAAGACACTAGGTGGAAAATGTGGTTTAATGCATGATTGAAGAAATCAACCACTTTTGCAACCAAATGCAAATCATCATGAAAACATTGTTTCCCAAAAAAAACTCGACTTTAAATGCATAAAGATGCGTCAATGCAATCTCTATAAATAAAATGAGATGGTACAAATCACAACATTGTGTGTGTGTGTGTGCGCGCACGTGCGTGCATGCATGTGTGCATGTGCATGCGCATGTGTGTGCATGTATGTGTATGTGCACACACATGTGTACATGGATATGCATGTGGATGCATGGATATGCATGTGCATGCGTATGCATCCATGCATGCGTTTGTGCAAAGAAAACATAAGTTTTGACAAAGCGAGGGGGTTTAACCGCACCCAAATTTTCTTTAATTTTTGGGTTTAACGAATAATAGCTTGAATGATGAAAGAAGGAATATTGCTCAAGGGGGATACACCACTCTTGAGGAAATTATATATTTAATTGTTTTATTACAAAAAATAAATAAGAAAAAGTATTTAGTAAGTTGGATTTAATATTTGAGGGTTTAAAGGCTTTAATTGCCTTATTAATTAAAGCCTATGAAGCATCAAAAAATCACAATCATGGTAAACAAAAGCATAAAAAGAAGCCGGGAGCTAATTAAGTAAGTCTACTAAAAATTGTTGAGAGGAATCAAGAAATTAATCATTAACACGGACTAAACAAAAATTAACACAAAGTTAACATACATTACATATACGTATATATGTCACATTAAAAACATGCAATATGCTATTATAAATATAGCTTGTAAACCTAAAAAGAATTAACTTAGTACTAGGAAAAATAAATACACAAAAAGAATGTGTAAATATAAATAACTAGCTAACTTATATATATATATATATATATATGTATAAGGAGCACCACTTTATTGATTGTTAGTGTAACATAACTACATAACTAGATGTAAATGCTAAAAAATTAGGAATTAAGAAGCAAAAAAAGACCGTCAACCATATGGTTGACCAACTAGAAAGACAATAGAAAGACCGTCAACCAAAGCGAACTATATATAAGAGTATAAAAAATGTAAAAAGAAGAAGGGCGACAACAAAGGCTAACAACTAAGTTAGCACCAGTAATTAACTTATGGAAAAAGTCGTCTGCAACGTAAGCAAAGTTACGAAGGGAGGAGGCATAAGAGGAGGCGTAAGGGAGGCGTAAGAGAGCTTTAGGTGAAAAAGTAAAAAGTGTTGAACGTTCCATGCAATCTAGGAGCAGGAAAAGAAGAGCAACAGCTGCTATAGATGTGCTCAGCATTGTGTCCTACTGCGCAACGAGCAAACGGAAGGCATGCAACCACGCAGTATCGAAACAAAAACTTACAAAATAACCGACAACATTGAGTTGGAGAGGAAAGAAGTTGTGGAGAAAAGTGAGCGTCGTCTGAAAAGTATGGGCAAGCTGAGACTTCATCGACAGTTTAGATGACACAAAAGAGAAAAGGCGAAGCACTCAGAAGTTAGAACGAAGATCTAGCAGCCATCATAGACTAATGAAGGCAGGCACTGGCCGCATAAGAGGAGGAAGGAGAGAAGGGATAACAAGGATCTACAATCAACCAAGCTTGTGGAGAAGAAGCAAGCACCAAGGTTTTCAAGGGATCTACGCAACGAAACGTGTGGACCTGAGGGGTTGCCGATTCGAAAGGCTTGCAAACGGAACTAAAGTCCAAGAGAGCTTGACAGGGAGTGAGTAGAAGAGCTTTAGGGAGTGAGTAGAAGAGCTCAGGTACCATCAAAGGGTGATCCTCGAAGGGAGCTGCAGTAGCGTAGAGGCTAATAAGTCGTGTTGGGAGGTAAGGGTCGCGGTAGATAAAGTGAGTCAAGGAGCAGATCACGGAGGAGCCAGCTCAACGGAGAGTCAGTGGATGAGAGTCACAACAGTAGACCACCTAAATGTAAATGTTATAAAGTGGATGAGAGTGGCCTTTAGTAGACACTGAGTGGAGCACATGCAGGCCATTACGCAAGGGACGAGACAGTGTGCGGTGGAAGCCGTTACGGTGGCAGTCCATTAAGGTGGACCGATAGGTGAAGTGAGGGAGCCGGGTAGAGAAGGTAATGAGCAAGGGGGAGTAATTGGAGAGTAATTGCACGTAAATATAGTAGGATAAAGTTCGATAAGGTTCAAGAAAAGGGTGGCTTATAGGGAGTGTGTTTTAAGTGGTGTGTGGGAAATTCACTAAGTTTATAGTAATAGTAAAGGAGGATAGTAGTATATATATATACTACTATCCTCCTTTATTTATTTAGCTTTTTATTTACACACTTACTACTATCCTCCTTTACTATTACTATAAACTTAGTGAATTTCCTTAAAAACAAATGAAGGTGGAGCAGAGGGAAGCAATGCTGCAAGAAATCAAAGACTAGAACTAGAAAGAAGGGGGAAATGTAAAAATGGTATTGAACCTTAATGATTGTTATTGGTACAACTGTAAGGAAACAATTAATTAAATCAAGAAATCGTAAAATGTTCTTAGAAGAAGGAATACCACAACTGAATTCAATTAAGGATGGAGGAAGAAAAAGAAAGGGAGGGGGTGTATTAAAAAGGTTAATTGTATTAAAAATAAGCTTTCAGGTGGGGGGTCCATTTTGTGTAATTCATAAGTGGGGAGTGAGGGTGGGGGTATGGGGACCAATGTGTGTGTTTGTAAAGTATCGAAAATGTGTGTGTGTGTGTGTGTGTGTGTGTGTGTGTGTATGTGTGAGAGAGAGAGAGAGAGATTGTGTATGTTTTATAGGGATAATGAGAATACTAAGAAATTGAGATAACAAAAGAGTAAATGTCCATGTACTAATAGTCTGCACACAAGTGTGTTTCTAGTCCATGTTTAGCTTCCAATGGAGGTGGGGTATTCTTATCCATGCCATCAATGGTGATGCACATAGACTTCTTGATATGTAAGATAGCTTCCTACCTTCAAGAAGCATGCAACAGTCTAACATCTTGCACATAACATAAATGGATTGCTCTCCATCTTATATGTTGTCCTCAAATTTGCTCGCATTTAGTATGTTCAATGACTTTTGTCAATTCTTCACATGTCTTGCATTTTAACATTCTTTGCTTTGATGGCATTTTCACATTGCAAAATTGTTCGCACAAAATTTTGAAAATAGTAGCTCTAGAAAACTGTCTCTCTTCTCTCTCTTGTAATATTGTGTTCACGGAGGACTCAAGCATAACCTTCTTTGTTGTTCCTAGAGTAATACGACATTGCCACATGATACTTCCATCTAGCATTTTTTATTGAAGATGAGGTTGTGGCAATGCATTTTCTTCAAAGATTCGCTATAAAGCTGCGGCTACATTCAAGGTGCTTCTTTGTCCTTTTAACTTGCATATATTTCCATGAACTGTATGAATCACTTTATCTTTGACCTTTGCCCATATGCCCTATAGGTACCATGTGATAATCCACTTAACAAATGGTATCCTCAATTACAAATGACTATTCTATTAACCAACGGTGTCAACTAAGGTTTTCGTAGCATTGTCTTTAAGTTGTGTTCAAATTGTCAAAGGAAGCAAGAAAAATCTTGAAGAAAATTATTATGTCTGTTTGGCCTTGTCTTGTCTAAATACCTACACCTATAGCCTCATATTCTTCCTTTGTAACACTTCTAAGGCAAAGGTTCTTACAACAAACTTTCTTGTATATTTTGCTCGGATAGCATTATGTGCCTCTTTTGTTTCGGAATTGGTGCCAGGATTCTGGCCTCTTAACACTTACATACTTTCTTTTTTAGCCTAGTATATTCTTTTCCTATTGGACCTGACATCTTTGTCTATTTCAGATTGCATTTCTCTTGCATCTTCATTTGTAAATTCAAATGTTGAATGGGCTTAAGATCTATTTGACAATTTGTAATACCTAGGAAATGGAAATATTTTGTAATACCTAGGAAACGGCAATATTTAGAGAAGTTCATGAAGCCAATAGTTTGAATCCAAAATCATTTAATTGACTAGGTTGTTGAATCATTCCATTTCAGTGTGAACATAAAGTCTACCTATATCACAAATAGATGTTGGTCTATTAGTTATACCCTCATGACCGATGTCACTAATGTTTGAATCATCAATCTGAGTCCCACAAACGGCATCTATAACTTCCACCCCAGTAAGAACTTGGCATGGCCAATATCATTATTGCATCACTTATCCCACAAATTGCATTGATATCCTCTATTCCAGTAAGTACTTATATCATTGACCCTTGTTACTATATCTCTTGTCCCACAAACACTAGTGATATTCTCTACTCCAATAAGAACTTCATGACCAATATCACTAAATTTATCATTGACCCCTAATACTACATCGCTTGTCCCACAAACAACATCGATATCCTCAATTCTAGTAAGTACTTCATGACCAATGTCATTGCTCCCTATTAGTGCTGCATACTTATTCCACCAACTTCTTGCCCTTGTGATCTCAAATTTTTAGATTGGGTGCCCTTTAAATGTCATCTTCCATTATTTTGGTAGTACAGTAGACTTGTGTCGTCCATCACATTGAAAGATACTTTTTTAAGCACATGAGATTTCAAGAATGCTACTCCCCAAGTGATAGTATTCTGCACTTGTAACTGTGATTCACCATAATCCATTGCAGTTTGAACCTAGGGCACCAACTCAATTTGTAATATGTTACTACCCTTGTCTGAAATCCAGGGTATGGGGGGACAAGGTCCATATATAATATGCATGGATTTCCTTAAAAAAATATAAATATGCAAGGGAAAAATATGAAAATTGCATGTCCCCCCTCCCACAAAATATAAGGTATAAACCTTGGAAAATAGGCAAGATTTTAAGATTTGTACATATTTTTCATAATATGTAAGGCCCAAGGGGGAGGGTCTTTTGGATGAAGGGGGGTAAAACAAAGAATACACTAAAATATGAAAACCCATATCCTTTCAAATTAATGTAACTTTTTCATGTGTTACCCAAATTTCAAGGGTTAAAGACATATTTGAAGCTCTTTTAACGTAGAACATAACCATGTAATTTGAATAATTTCTACTCATGGCATATTATTAAATTCATCTCATACTCAAATTTTTGATAGGTTTTCTTACTAAAGGGAGTTGGCGCCCCAGGTTTTTGAATAATTCCTTCACTTATCAACTTAGATATCTTGATTATGCAAAGTATATTGTTGTGAATATAGCCCATAAATGTGCCAACAACTAGCATTTCTCTTGACCAAGACAAAATATCCACATTTTCTCCCTTAAGAAAGGTTTCAAATGCAATATGATTATGGAGAAGAGACTTTGGAATGATCTTATCCCGGTCCCAAAGGTTTCTTTGTGCTTGTATGTCGATAATTTGACATTATAATAAATACCCGGGTGTTTCAAAGTCTCCTTATGGATACTTTAAATCTACTTCGAGGAAAATCACCTTGGTGAATATTATCACATACCTCTCACCACAATGTTGAAAGTGACATAAGCTCATGGGATCAAGGCTAAGTATTTGCCCAAAGGCAACCACTTCATGTTTCGTATACAATACCACAATCTAAACCCTCTTCAAGAGTGGATTCTACATTGAAAGCAAAGATAATTTAATTTACTAGTGGAAATGAAAAATATAATTTAATTTCTTCTAAGATCTAAACTCTAATTTTATGGTATAAAATGAGAAAAAACTTAAAATCTACAAACATTTTTTGAAAACCCTCATTTTTGGTATTATTTTATTAAACAATCAAAGTAAGAAGAAATCTTTAAAAAACTTCTAATTTTCTATATAAAATTTGATAAAATGAAAGATTTAAAAAAAAACCTTATTTTGTGATTTTAATTTTATTAAAAAATAGAAATGTGAAGGCATGTGAAGATGTCCAACATAAGGCTTAATATTTTTCTAAATAACATAAAAAACTATTAATGGTACCATTTGATCACCTCATCAAGGACCTCCTCATAGAGTTTTAAAGGTTCTCTTGAAGATCACCCTATTGCTCATCCCATAAAGTGTACCATTACCAGAGATTCTCAACACTATATAATATATATATATGTATGTATGTATGTATCAATGTATGTATGTATGTATGCATGCATGCATGTATGTATGTATGTATGTATCTACAAATGTTTGTTTGCAAGAGAGATACATATGGGAATTATGGTATAATTATTATCCTATCTCTCTCCTATTCTCAAGCGCTTTATGTCAAATTATTCAATTTATTAATGATTCATATGTTAAGGGTCTCCTGATAAGAAATTAATAATTACATCAATCCTATCCCCAATCACTTTATGCTAGATCTATCACTTTTTAAATTCAAAATCTTTCACTTCACTCTGTGGAATATGTCATTTTCCCACCTTGCGAGTCATTTCTTAAGCAATTCCTCTCTCGCATCTGGGCTTCTCGCACCCTCTAAGTAATTTCTTAAGCACTTCCTCTCTCGTTCCTTCTTGCTTCTTGCCTTCTCCCACCCTTTGCATTGCGAACTTACATCTTTTCTCTCTCTATAGCCTCATTCATTTCTTATGCACTTTCTCTGTCATTCCTTCTTCCATATTATGTTCTCCTACCCTCCTCATTGCAAACTTACCACAGTCTTTCTCTCTCTATAGCATATAAAGAGATGTCCTTTCTTTCCCTCCTCATTATGTTAGTGGTGGCTTGTGGAGCAGACTTGTCAATCAAGGCTTGATTACCAAAAGCTTCATTTTCGTGCTCCAGACTCCTTGAAAAAAAGACAAAATGAAGGTAATGAAAAACATAAAAGACTTGGAAATGTGAATAAGGCTTAAGCGTTATGTGGCACATAAGGCAAGCACCTTATGTGTCCATATAAGGCCTATGCCTTATGTTGGAAACCTTCATGTTTACAAGGATTGAGTGTTATTTAGGCATATAAGGCATGCACCTTATTTGCCGACATAAGGCGGGCACCTTATTTGTCGACATAAGGCTCAAACCTTATGTTATTTTATTCAAACTTATTTTAAAAATTGAAAGTTTCAAAGTATATATACAATTTTAAACCAAATTAACATGTTAATTAAAAAAAGATTTTGAATCTTGTTTCAAACTAAAATATAAAAATAAAGGTTTAAAAAATATATCTCCATGCTTTTAAAAAAATTAAAATTAATAGATAAAAAAGAGGGTTTTAAAAAAACGTTTCTAGATTTTGAATCTCATTCAATTTGATATGAAAAAATGCAGTTTCACATTTGATTTTTTTTCAATTTTATCCATAAAATTAAGTGTTTTTAAAACTTGTCTTTCTATTTTTTATTTTCTTTTCAAATTAATATTAACAAGTGAGGGTTTCTCAAAAAATTAATACTAACAAGTGAGGGTTTCTCAAAAAATTCTTGCACATTCAACATTTTTTTACCATAAAATGAGGGTTTAGGGTTTAACTTGGCAAGGAAATTACTTTAGAGTCTTGCAAATTGAAGTTAATAACACCCTTATAAAAATTTAGAGTCTCATTTGAGCTTCTCTTATTTTTCCTTATAGTCACGGGTCCAACTTGGGGTGTTCAAGCACAAAAATTTAGTGTACCATGAACATTCAAAAGTAGGGGTATTTTAATCCAACTTTTTGGAAATTTCAAATAGAATTACAATAACAGGAGGGGTTTTTTAATTCAATTTTTGAAAAAAATCACTTAGTTCATAAGTAAAGAGGAGTGTTTTTATTGTGGGAGAAATTTTAGTTGAGGGGTTTCTTTAATACCCTTTGAACATACGTCATACATAGGATTTCTCAGTAGTGCATCCCTCGAGGGGTCCGGGAATACCTGCATATTAATTCTTTCTATCTCAAAAGTGACCCACTCCTCCACATCCTATATCTCTTCATTTGTAATGTACTCACAACTACAGAAGACAAGCGAGGAATTGGCATGGAGATTCTTCCATGTAAAGATCTTTCTCATCTCCTTATAAATTGTTCTTCATCTAGTGGATATCGTCCATAACGAGTGCTACAATGAGAAATCTTAGTTTAAAAAAATACTAGCTCTTGTCTGAGTGATAACAAATTCTCTATTGCTTGTCTGCTCATTCATATTGTGTCTCGCTCCTCCTTCTCTAGCCTCTTCTAAGTCGCAAGGTCATATTTTTCCAATTGTGTTAATGGTTCATCGTGTTGTCTACTCTTTCTCTCAGCTCTCTTGACTTCATTCTCAACAATCCACTCTAAATGTTAATTATTAGTTGTTCCACTTCATATATGACTTTGAAGAGATCCAAGAGATCCATGTTATGCAGATGTTTTTGGAGGGAAAGTTTAGGCGTTTGAAAATCTCTCCTTCCCTCAATTCTCTCTCCCGTTTGGTGTTCCTCCCTCCTATCTCGATTGATGTCCCTCCCTCCCACTCCTCCCTCGTCTCACTCACCCTTCCTCCTACTCGCCCTCATCCTCCCTCTCACTCACCCTCCCTCCCACTCACCCTCCCTTCCCCTCACCCTCCCTCCCACTCACCCTCACTCCTCTCGGTCACCCTTCCTCCTACTCAATCCTCTTGGATCATCCTTCCTCACCCTTGCTCCTCTCAGGCCTCCCGCTCATACTCACTCCTATCAGCTCATACTTTTAGCTCACCCACATGCTCATCTCAGTCCCTCTCACTCCTCTCGCTCAACCTTCCTCCAACTCACTCCTCTCAGCTCTCCCTTCTCCCCATTTTCTCCTCTCAACTCCCTCCTATTCATGCTCCTCTTCTTCGCTCACCCTTCCACTTGTCACACTTCCTCCCACTCGGCTCCTCTCTCGCTCACCTCCCTCTTGCTCACCCTTCCTCCCACCCCTCCTTCCTATTGCTCCTCTTTTCTCACCTCACTTGACTCCTTCCTTCCACCGCTCCTTTGTCTTCCCCCACTCCCTCCTTCCCCGCTTCTCCTTCCCCCGCTCCTCCTTCCCCTGCTCATGTTTCCACCTTCCACCCTTCCTTCCTCCTTCCTTCCCCTGCTCGATTCCCTCCAGCTCGCTCCCTCCCCACTCTTCCTCCCCTTTCTCCCGCTCATATCCCATTGATCCTACCTCCTTCCAATCATTATTGTTCCATTCCATCTCCTTCCTCCATTGGTGGCACCCGTTCCAATTAATCTCGGTAATCTTCCATGCTTTCCTACACATTTGTTGTTGCTTCTCTTGATTCTTGTGCTCCATCCTTGCAAAAATTGGTGCATTTTCTTCTCTTTTTAATTACATTTTCCAAGATCAATGACTAGGAGGAAGAGGAGGGGGAGGAGGAGAAGGTGAAGAGTAATGGGGGGAGGAGGTGGAGGCGGGTGAAGAGTGGGAGAAGCAAGAGATTGAAGAGCAGCGAGCTTTGATGACAGAAGTGATCCGTGCTGATGAACCCAAGTGTCTTGAAGAGGCACAGGGCGATGATAGGTGGATGGAGACAATGCAGTCGGAGTATGGCTCCATAATGAAGAACAACACTTGGGACCTTGTGGATCGACCACCAAAATGCAAGGTAATCGGAACCAAGTGGGTGTACAAGATCAAGTACAAGTCCGACAGCACATTGGATAGGTACAAGGCTCGGCTCGTGGCAAAAGGATTTGCACAATACATGGTTTTGATTATCAAGATACTTTTGCTCCCACAGCTCGACTAACCACAATTCGTAGTGTTTTGGCTTTAGCTACCCAAGGAAGTTGGCCCGTGTTTTAGATGGATGTGAAATCCGCCTTTCTGAATGGAGATCTCAAGGAGGAGGTATACGTGGAACGACCACCAGGTTTTGAGATCCCCGGTTCAGAAGGTAAAGTCTGCAAACTGAAGAAGGCACTTTATGGGCTGAAATAGGTCCCACGAGCGTGGTTCCAGCGAAATGATGCCTACTTTCTGCAAAACGGGTTCAGGAGGAGCCCATCTGATGCAAATTTGTATATCTTCAGAGAAGGAAGCAGGTGTATGATCGTGGTCCTTTATGTGGATGACCTTGTCATAACAGGGAACCATGAAGAGAAGATCTTGCAGACGAAGCATTTGCTAGGAAGAGAGTTTGAAATGACAGACCTCGGATTGATGCATTTTTGTTTGGGGATTGAAGTTTGGTAGGAGCCGAAACAGATCTTCATTTCACAGCTGAAGTATGCTGGAGAGATATTGAAGGCATTTGGCATGGCTGAGTGCAAGACAATTGATACCCCTATGGAGGTTGATGTGAAGCTCTCAAACGAGGATTCATCACCACTGGTGGACGAAGCGAAGTACAGAAGGCTTGTGGGCAGCTTGATCTACCTGTGCAACACACGGCCGGACATCAGCTTTGCGGCTGGTGTACTTAGCAGGTTTTCCAATAAGCCTCGGGAGAACCATTGGTGGAGGGCAGGGATGCGGGTGCTGAAATACATCAAAGGCACACTTGATTATGACATCACCTATACCAAGGGCAACATCTTGACCGGATTCTGTGACTCAGATTGGGCAGGAGACGTGGACAGCAGGAGATCAGTGATAGGGTACTGTTTCTCACTTGGATATGGAGTTGTGTCATGGGTCAGCAAGAAGCAACCCACAGTTGCTCTTTCTTCTACCAAGGCCGAGTACAAATCTGCATGCTTTGCTTCTTGCGAAGCAGTGTGGTTGAGGAGATTTTGGGGGACATGGGTGCAGTGCAGAACAAGCCTACGCAGTTATCATGTGACAATTAGAGTTGCATGGCGATTGCAAAGAACCCGGTGTTCCACGCTCACACAAAACACATTGAGATTCAATATCACTTTGTACGCGAGCTGATCATGGATGGAGAGGTCGACTTGGTGTACTGTCCGACTACAGAGAATGCTGCGGACATCTTCACGAAGGCTCTTGGAAGAGACTTGCTAGAGAGGCATCTTCATCGACTTGGCATTGGGCCGAAAAAGTAAGTTCACTTGCAGGTGGACATTGAGGGGGGGTGTTAGATATCAATGCTCCACTCTCATGTAACTATGCGGGAACCAGCTAACTCTACTTGTAAGCCCCCCATATGAGGAGAAGGCATCTGAGTAGCTCGGCTATCCGGTAGGTCCTGGTTTGGACACCAGATGGGGGCCATGTGTGGCTTGATGGCTGGACGGCTTCAGATAGAGTTGGCACACCGCCAACTAGGCTACATGAAAGTGCAGGAAGGCATCCCTTGACTGACCGCACTGAGGGTAGATGGAGCATTTCCCGAGGCAGCCCACTCTTGGGTTGCACGGCCCGTTTGGAGCCTCAGATGATCCCGGATGGCTGTGGGCCGAACGGAGACCGCAGGTTAGTTGCTCTGTTTTGCACACCAGTTCTATCGTATGGTCGGTGGCCTATTTCGGGACCGATCCCCAGTCGACCATTTTGGGCGGACTGGGTCGGCCACCCAATTGAGCCTCACCGACTACGACTGGTGGCTATATAAGAGCAAGCCTATGAAGCCCATATCATCACTGGCTATAGCAACCTTGATTCCTTAGCATTCAACCTCCGTCTTCTACTATTTCTAGCATGCCATCGAAGCTTCTTTCACAGGAGCGCACGGCTGGGAGGCAGCGCCATCTATTGTATCAATTCTACAGTAATCAAATTTTTTATTCTCTATACTATCTTATTTTCTCTCTTGCGTATGAGATCCTGTTATCTGTTGAGCACAGACGTTGTATTATTTTCTTACACTTCCAAGCTCCCACTAGGGGCCATTGCATTATGCAATACCCATGGTGGTACAGCTTCACAATCCAACCATTCTTAGCCTTTTTTATGGATATGATCCATTAACAAAACAACTCACCCCAACCATTTGGTGCAAAGTATTTCCCGGTACTTTTGGGTTCCCACCACCATGGGGTAGGGGTCATTGCACTAAGCAATGCTCGTGGTGGTCCAAATATTTTAGAGCATCACAATACAACCATTCTTAGCCTTCAATGGACACAATCCCAACCCTTGGATAAAGACTTTCTTGGTACTTTTGGGTTCCCACCACATAGGGTAGGGGTCATTACACTAGGCAATGCCCTTGTTGGTTCAAATGTTTTAGAGCTTCACAACCCAACCCTACTCAGTCTTTTTTATGGGCATGATATATCAACAAAAAAACTTGCCCCAACTCTTGAGTGCAAAGGCTTTCTCGAATGGTACTTATAGGTTTCCACCACCATGGGGTAGGGGCCATTGCACTAGGTAGTGCTCATGGTAGTTCAAATGTTTAAGAGCTTCACAATCCAACCCTTCTAAGTCTAGGAACAAAGGCCATCCCAGTACATCAAGGCTTGTAGCATTGTTAAATCTAAATTTAAGTTTTGTTACAAAGTTGAAATTTGAGAAGGGAATTCCAAGAATACTATGGTTCCTTATTTAAGGCTTTTTTGAAGTTTCAAGAATCTACAATAGCCTCCAAGATACTTTCAACATAAAAAAAGAAGGATCTTGAGAAGTACATTGACCATGGTTGGTACTTGATGCTTAAGCAAAAATATTGTCACTTAATTATCACTTCATTCAAAGTGACAAGTCCCAAATTCAACCACCAGTCAATTAGAAGTGTTGGTGCAATCAAAAGGCTAGATGTGGGCGAATAATAGCTCGCAAAGCCTTCGTACATTGAAGTTGCGGATGAGTGATAAAAAATACTTCTTGCGAGAAGCTCTAGAGGCAATGGAGTAACTAGAAATAGGTGAGGCATTTAGTTCTTTGAAGGAAATATGGGATGCATTGCTAGACATTTAGGTTAGTGGACTTGGAGTTTCCACCGCAGCTAACATCTAGGGTAGTGGTGCAAACATCTAGGATCATAGTGGAGCATTTGCCATCATGGGTAGTGGTACAGCCAGAGCATCCAAGTTTGAGTACAGCCAAGTGGTGTAGTTGGAGTAGTGGTACAGCCAAGTGGTGTAGTTGGAGTAGTGGGGAAGGAAAATAAAAATAAAAAGACACCATCTAAGTTTGATTCCCATTCAGAAGTTGCAGCTATACCTAGAAGAGGAGAAAAAAGACCTCCACCTCAAAGAGCCGACCGAAGAGTGACACAATTAAAACAAGGTGAGAGGTTGGATAGTGATGATGATACTAACAGTGAGGATGAAGAATTACAAAAGACATGGTATAGATTCATATCTTATAGATGCTTTTGTAACAAAAAATATACATGGCGATGATGATGAGGGATACATATGGGTGACCTCTCAATATTTTGTGTATGCACTACAAATCCATCGAGCTACTTTGTTCACCAATCAAAGAATTCTTAATGAGAAGTTTGCATGCAAATTATATGAGGATGCAAGGCAGAGTAAAACACTAGCCCCCACTAATATTACTCTATGCCTGATATCCTTCAAGAGACTTCTAAGTGAATTGGATGATCCAAAGGAGCCAGAGTTTGTGAATTTCAAAAAGCGTGCTAACTTTTTTGGAGAATTTGAGGAGTTTTGAGGTATTGATATAGTTCATGAAGCTGCACACTATGAGAGTCATTACAAGGATGATGATGACAAGAAGTATATGCTCTCTCAAAATAGATTCTTGGAAAGATGCAAGTTTGATCCCATTGATGGGCAATACTTTTGTGAATTAGGTAGAATTGCATATGGTGATGCTACAAAAGGGAACTTGCCACAAGATGAGTGCATGAAAAAGTTTTAGCTTATATTTGCCTATTTGAAGATGACTCAAAGTACATATTGGAATCTCTAAGGATGAACAATGAACCCCATTTCAAAAGAAGAAGAATTCAACACTTTCAAAGGTTCTAACCAAGGCTAGGGAAATATGGTACGAATGTGGGAAGCCACAGCTTCAAAAGGGTAAGAGAGCCATTGGAGAGTTTCTAAAAGTACAAATAAGGTTTTACTGATGCTCAATGGGTATTGAAAATAATGTCCAATCACCCCCCAAGATATAAAAAAGGTTGTTGCAAACTACAAGGATTATAATACATTCTATTTTGCAATGATGAAAATTTTCAATCTATTGTGGATGTGTGCATTGTGTTTGAGTCCAAGATGATATCATTCGAGTCACCTAGGCACGGGGTGACTAAGAGACAAAAGGTCATCAAGATTATGTCTGTAGTCTGGTGGAGGCCATTGAGGTATTGTACAAATAAGATAGTAAACATGATTTGTCATATGTTGAGAAGTGGTGAATGCTTCTTTGGGAAAAATAACAAGTAGGGCAGTCTTGAAGAAACAATCAATCGAGTAGTCAAGGCAGAAGTCGCATACAAGGCTTTGAAGTTTTTGCTTTGCTTAGATGATGAATTGGCTAGCCAAGAATATACAGTGTATAAGCAAAAAGAACACGGGCTAGGCAAGATGGTTGACAAAATTTG